>NW_026020217.1:162154-762154 GCF_900185275.1 Solanum verrucosum
TGTTAAAAGAATGGGGGAGCTTGGCGTCCTTGGTGCTCTGAGAGGCGCGGGGCGCCAGCCCTTGGAGCTCAGAAGGACTGCTGTGGCGCTCTGAGAGACGTGCCACGCCAGGGGTTAAACATCAGAACCCCTGTTGGGGTGCGCTGGATGGCGCGACGCCCCAGCCTTTTCCCCCAAAATCCGACTCTTCTCCTTTATTTTTCCAACTCTAAACCTCCTTAACTTTAAGGTTTCCAGCCCCAAAACACTTAGATTCATAAATACCTCAACATACAATAGATTTCAACTCACAACACAACCGGAAACATGCCCAAAATCAACAAGAACTTCAACACAATCACAACTAACAACTTCAACAAATATAACCAACAACTTCAACAATATGATCAATCTTTTCTCAATAATAAAAATGAGTTTGGCTTGTGGGGGAAAGAACCAACCAACACTATGAACTCACATACCTTACTAGGGTTCACCCTCGACGATATCCACGACGGAAATTTGCTTGATCTCCTCTTTCTCCTCTTCTTCTACTCTTCTTCTCAAAACTCACTCTCACTCTTTTAAAATGAGATAAAAATGATCCACAAAAAAATCAGCCTAACACTAATATATAACCAAAGAAATAGCTAGGGAAAAGACCAAAATGCCCTTAAAATTTCCGGACGGATTCCCTGCCAACAGCCCAACTTCGAAAGGGCATAACTCACTCATACGAACTTGGAATCGAGCAAACTCGGTGGCGTTGGAAAGATCATTCCACGAGCTTCGCAACCATAACTGGAACTACACCTAAATCATCCTGATATAGGAGTTAGGTCTGTTCAAAGTTGGCCAAAAACTCACTTTTTCCCATAGTCAATTTTTCCAGATCTTTAAAAATTCTTTCCAAAAATAAAAATTTCCAATTCTAAGTCTCTTCAATTATTTCACATTGCCGGATGTTACAATATCTCCCCCTTGGGAACATTCGTCCTCGAATGAGATTACTTTTACTAGCTAAGGTGTAACATCAAACTCAAACACCTAACAAACAACCATGCAAACAACAACACCAACACACTCACTAAAACTTAAAGAACACCAAGAAGGAAATTAGTACCTTAATCTGCATTTCATCCGGACTCAAAGAGATGTGGATATCTCTTCTTCAACAAATTCGTTCTCAACTTGCGAACTTGGCGATCCAAATCTGAACAGGAATCTCCTCATAACTCCCTTCATGGGTAAAACTTCCAAATATACCCAATCCTCTACTTAGAACTCTAACGCCTTTCTCCTAACATCAATGCAGGATTCTTGACGACTCTGTGCCGTTTTCAACCTCTCTTGAATCACTTTCACCTTCTCCATAGCTTGATGAACTAACTATGGATCTATCAACCCTGCTTTACTAACTTCAAACCATCCAAAAAGAGATATACATCCCTACCCATAAAGGGCCTCATAACGAGCCATATGGATGCTAGAATGGTAACTATCGTTGTAAGCAACTCTATGCAAGATAGGTAATCATCTCAATTATCCTTGAAATCAATTCCACAATCCACCTTGATACCTCAAAACACCATCTCCCCCTTGTTCAAAAGCCATCACTTCTTATGAACATTTTGCCTGTAATCCTAGCAAGATAGGGTCTGAGTCTTTCTCACCTTCTACTTCTGACACTAATGATAACTCGGCCCCGCTCTCCCCTTCAATTCCTCCTTCTGTAGAATCTATAAGTCTGACTCCCAGGCGTGCAAGTCTGTGCACATCATTTTTCTAACTCTCTCTTTCCTTCTCCAATATGGGCGGTGCTACCCATAGACAACTTTGCTTAAAGAATCAGTAACTACATTAACATTACCAGGGTGATAAAGAAAACTCATGTCATCATCTTTGAGTGCTTTAACCACTCTCTCTCTGCCTGAGATTAAGCTCATTCTAAGTGAACACACCCACATGAACATCATACAACAATGACGCCATATCATCGAAGCAAAAACTACAACAACCAACTCTTGCTCATCACATTACACCCCGATTCGCCTAAACTCGACTATTATTCTCAATTACATTTTAGATTCAGATACTCAGTTTGTACCCAAGAACCAAATATCATAACTGGGTGGTAGTCAACTCCTCTTTCTAGTCCTGAAAGTCTTCCTCACAAGCTTCGAACCGTTGAAAATTCGTTGTTCTTCCGAGTAAACTTGGTTAAATAAAACCCTTATCTAACATATCCTTTTAACTACTCTTTCAAATCTTTCAACTCTGCTAGTGCCATTCTATAAGGCGAAAAAGAGATAGGATAAATATCTGGAATGATGTCTATGCCGAAATCTTTTTCTCTCTCAGGAGGAATTCCGGGTAGATCATCAGGAAAAACTTCTGGAAACTCTCTTACTATAGAAACTGACTGAAAAGGAGGTATCTCAACACTAGAGTCATTAACTCGGACTAAGTGAAAGATACAACCCTTCGAAACTAACTTTCTCGCCTTAAGGTACGAAAAGACACGACCCTTAGGCCCTGCTGAACTACAACTCCACTCTATAACAGGCTTACTAAGTTGCTCAGGTATAACACCAAAGTTCATAGCAACAAAAGGAATTACAAAAGATAAACTCGCTCTGGGGTCTAGCAAAGCAGAAACAACTAAGTTAAAGACTCGAATCATACCAGTGACAACATCTGGCGAATCCTCTTGCCCTTGGCGACTGTTGATTGCGTAGAGGCGGTTTGCTCCTCCGCCAGTACTAGAAGTAGCTCCTCTAAGTACTATCATGTTTGGGGGAGCAACTGATGAAGCTTGGGCCCTATTGCTCAGATTTCCACTACCTTGCCTGTTCTTTGGGCACTCCTTTATGAAGTGGCCCTCTTGTCCACACTTAAAACAACTTGTCTGGCCATCACGACACTTACCTAGGTGGGTTCTACCACACCTAGCACATGCAGAAGCCTTACTACCCCTTGGTACCATACTGCCTTGAGGATAGGCAAGTTTAGCCCTGAAATTATACGAATTTCTTTTGTACTCATCTTTGTGCTCAAGTGCAGGTGCACTAGCAGATGGTGGAGCAGGTCCATTCTGCTTCTGTGGGAGGGATGACTGATTTGCATCATTCTTTTGCTTCCTGAACTCGTACCCTACTATCTTTGCCCTCTTATCCTTAAACTCTTCTCTATCCTTCAACTTATCCTCCTCAACTTGTAGTAAATGGATCATAAATCTTGCTAGGTCAATATCCCCTATCAACATAGCTGCCATGCCTTCCTTACTTAACTGACAAGACAACCCAGCAACATATAAACTCATTCTACTCCTCATATCCACAACCATCTCCGAAGCATAGCGGAAAAGTTGTGTGAACTTCAGACTGTACTCATGAACACTCATAGACTCCGGATTAAGGGTGATAAACTCTTTGATCTTTGCCTCTCGCAACTCACGAGGAAAGAAACACCCCATGAGAGCACCCTCAAACACAACTCAACTCACTGCTGGCGCATCCTCAGCCCTATTCTTTTTCCATTGGTCAAACCAGATTCTAGCGACACCCTTCAATTGGTATGCAGCTAGTTCCACCCTCTCCGACTCAGCAACCTGCATCACATCAAATACCCTTTTAAGTTCCTCAATGAAGTTCTCCGGTTTCTCAGTGACACTTGAACCTGTGAAGCTTGGTGGGTTCATCCTTAAGAGTTCACGGATTCTTGAAGTATCAACCACTTCGTGTCGATTATCTCCCTGCCCAACATGATAGGTCGCAACTTGACTTAACATCCGGATAGCTTCACGAAAATCAGCATATTTTATCTCTTCTTGGATTTGCACTTCCTGGGCACTTGGTAACTCTTGTTCCTCAATACTCTTCATAGCTGGATGAACTCTGACTGCTCTTTGTGGAGGCATGATCCTCTGAAACACGCGCAAGCATGAATTAGAAAGAAACTTTTTAGAGATAAACTCTAACGCACGAGATGAGTATGAAAGAAGTGAGATATCTTCCTAAATGTTGTAGCCTCCCAATTATAGATGTGGCGCGCTTCACACCGATAACAAGGACTCTACAGACACGGCTTCATAGACTCCCTAGGACTCTGGAACTTGCTCTGATACCAAGTTTGTCACGCCCCGAGCCTACAGCCTGGGCGGGACCGGCACTCGTAGACCATTGCTGGCCCCAAGCGAACCCTTGGCCTGGCTTTCTTAACTCAACGAAAACTTATCTCATAAGCATAACTCAATGTAATGAAAGGTTATAAAACAACCAACTGATAAAATCTGGCCAAAACGGCAACTCAAGTCTCAAAATAGAATATTTACATATATACATAGATGAGAAACTCAAAACTAACTAACTGACTGACTGTCTATGAAGCCTCTAAAATATTGAGATGGATGTTGGGAATGCCCCCCAAAAACATCCTAATAAAACAAAACTTAAGAACATAAATAACTGAGTCCTCTGGAAAGCAAGGAGGCTCACCACTGACTCTGGAGTGCTCAATTGGATCAACGGTGTGCTGGATGCTGATCCTGGATACCTGCGTCTGCATCGTCAAAAGATGCAGGCCAACTGGCATCAGTACATGGAATGTACGAGTATGCGAGCTGGACCGCTAAACAACAACTTAAGCTTGAAAGGGATACAAAAGAGAACTTACCTTGGCTCTGTTCAACTCATGAATAACTGAACTCAATATAAAGCAATAAGACACATGCAATATATATAAAGCTTTGTAAAACTATTTAAAACATGACGTAAAAATCATATTTATAATATCATGAAAATACCATGCTTCCTCTCAAAGGTTACTTGTGCAATGCATGAATGAAGTCCCATACCCCCATCCATACTAAGCAGAACTTATCGAGGAACCAAGCTCTTCCTACTGTTGTGGGAGTTTCTCTAACCGATAACAACCACTATGAAACTAAGTGGTGATACAACGTTTTACCTCACGTTGCCCAAGGACCATCCTATACCTTGCCGTGATATAGGACCTTACTTTTGCTTAGTGGATCCGCTAGCTTAACTTTCGTGGTCATCTAAAAAGTATGACCCGAGAAATCCCATGTTGGATACATGGTTCTATGGGGGCTGTGAGTTCTTTGAACGCTCCCCTAATTCAGTGCTCATGACTACTCCCAAAAATACTTTAGCTCATAAGTGTTTTAAACACATCTTTCTGTAGTTGAGATAATTACTCAAAACTTAGCCCAAAGGCACTTGAAAACTCTTTCTAAAAACAACAAATCAAAACCATATTTTTAATATGATCATTGATGACTCGGGATATTCATACTGCTTAAACATTGATGGTATATCTAGAGACCATACTGTTTAAACATTGATGACATACTCGATTTGTCATACTAATCATGTTTTAGAAACTCCTTTGCAAAACTCATCTTTCTTTTTTAAAAAAAGAGATAGTGCTCAAACTTCTCAAAACTCTTTTGGAAATCTCAGTTTCCTCTCAACTTAAATGTGAAAACACTTATAAACTTCTTTGGGAAATACTTAGTTCCCTAATTACTTTTGAGAAATGAACTCAACTCTTGACTCTTGACTTAACTCAAAACTCTTGACTTAACTTGAAACTCGAGACTCTTTACTTAGCTTGAAACTCTATATTTTTTGCTTGACTTGAAACTCTATACTTAACTTGGAACTTGAGCCTTAGAATGAAGTTAAAACGTTCAATGAAGACTCTTGAAAACTTTGAAGACTTGCTTGGACTTACTTATCTTCGAAGCTTGACTTCTAATTTCACTTGGCTTCTAACTTCACTCGACTTGGAAACTAACTTCACTTGACTTGGAAACTAACTTCACTTGAATTGGAAACTAACTTCACCTGAATTGGAATTATGAATTCAAGGTGTTTGATCACATGTTATGGAGGGATTCTTGATGTTTAGACGTACTTTGGGGTGTCAGAAACAACTATGAAACATAGGTATAATACCTAGGAACATGCATGAGAAAGTGTTAAAAGAATGGGGGAACTTGGCGTCCTTGGCACTCTGAGAGGCGCGGGGCGCCAGCCCTTGGAGCTCAAAAGGACTGCTGTGGTGCTCTGAGATAAAACCCTCACTCTCACTCTTTTAAAATGAGATAAAAATGATCCACAAAAAAATCAGCCTAACACTAATATATAACCAAAAGAAATAGCTAGGGAAAAGACCAAAATGCCCTTAAAATTTCCGGACGGATTCCCTGCCAACAGCCCAAATTCGCAAGGAAATAACTCACTCATACGAATTCGGAATCGAGCAAACTCGGTGGCGTTGGAAAGATCATTCCACGAGCTTCGCAACCATAACTGGGACTACACCTTAATCATCGTGATCTAGTATTTAGGGCTGTTGAAAGTTAGCCAAAAACTCATTTTTTCCCATACTTAGTCCATTTTTCCACATCTTTAAAATTGTTTCCAAAAATAAAAATTTCCAATTCCAAGCCTCTTCAATTATTTCACATTGCCGGATGTTACAGAGCCCTCCGATAGGAGCGAAGTCTCACCGAAATCTGATGGAGAGGATCTCAGTGAAGCGTCTGCTATCGATCTTGAGTTTATGTATTTGTATCATTAGAAGATGTAGCACCAAATGGCGTTAGAACATGAAATGTACGGTATGTAAAATAGTTGAATGAAACACTTGTTAGACTGAACATACATAATTGAGGAACAACTCAGAGAAAGAATGAATATTGGATAAATGTGTAAAGTAAAGCATGACAATGCATTGAAAACAATAAAGCTTTACAACTTAGATATATGCAATGATATCAAATGCTAAAATAGTATACTTTACTTTTCTTGGGAGTTTCTCTAACTGATAATGATCAGTATTAGCCTCATAATGATACAACGTCTTGCCCACATTGCCAGAGTCATCCAACACTTTGTCAGGGTAAAGGACAAACTGAACTAATGGATCCAATATCTAGGCCCTTACCAGAGGCTTTATGATGAGTTACCCAAATCAATGACACGATCTTATCCTACGCTAGATACTCAATTATGGGGTTTGGGTTATCTAAGCCCTTACTCAACTCGATGCTCAATACAGCTTCCAAATCTTCCGATTCTATCTAACTACATCAATGAAAGACTCATTCTCAGTCCATAATTTAAGAAATCTGAAAGGTTTCTTATGCCTTCCCCCTTGCTTCAAGATTTGAGAACATAGGACCATGTTCTGAATTAATTCTAACTAAATGTTCCACCTCCAGGTGATCAAATCATCCTTGCAACCCTTGATTAGTGATCAATCTATCAAACCTTTCAAATATGCAATCATTCTCAGATCCATCATTCCATTATGTAAATGGACTTTCTTTGAATTGTATTTTTTGCTAAGTCACAAGAAGAAATGCAATTTTCAAAATCTTCATGTTCAGAGTCAAGCGCAGGTAAACCGCCAATTTTCTCCTCCGAATTTAGAAGTACATTAGAATCCCCCAATTTTCTATTTGAACTGGTTTGGGAAAGACCATGATTGTGGGTGTTCATGGGTCGGTTTGCCTCGATTATTGGTCAAAATCAAAATGAAACCAATTTAATCGGTTCTTGAATTATCAAAATCAAACCAAATATAATATACATTTATTGGTTTGATTGTTATCAGTTTTGGTTCGGTTTGATTCAGTTATTAACCATACACAAAAAATCTTTAAAAGAAGATTCATTCATAAGAGAGAAAAAAGACAACAATTCATTCAAAACGAAAAATAGTTAGAACGACTAACACCTCATAACTTTCGATCACTGAATTTACTGTGAATAAAACTTCAAAATTCACCATTTTGGCCTAGAAGGAAGAGACATTGACATTCTTAGTTCCGCAAAAAATTATCATAGACACTTATATACATGAAACAAGTAGATAAATGTTCTCGGTTTGGATGTTTTTGCTTTCATAAAAATTATAAATAAATTTTGATGAAAACATATAGTATAAGATATTTAAAATTGTTTATAAAAATATATAATATACTATGCATGTATAATAATAAAATATATGTATATAATTTATCGCTTCGGTTCAGTTATTTCTTCAGTTTTTATTAACAAAATCAAAACCATAAAACCAAACCAAATATTATCGGTTTTTTAAAATCTAAAATCAAATCAAACCAAAATCCAAATAAAATTAATTTATTTAATCGGGTTGGTTCAATTTTTCGGTTTGAATCGGTTTTTATCCAAACCGTGAACACCCCTAATGATTATGATAAACAAAAAAGGAAAATTGATCACTTGCTCAACATATGTGGAAAAACTATAATTGTGCTGTCTCTCCAAACTAGTATAAATATACATTCTTGTTAAGCTTATTTTCTATTAGCATAACAAGAGTGGATATTTATGCTAGTTTGGACAGATCAACACATTTATAGTTTAATTTCCACATGTGTTCAACAAGCTAAGTGATCAATTTCCCTTTTTGTTTATTCTTCTTGTTATTTAGACTCACTTTTAAAACTAAATCAAAGTATATAATAAATGTAGTTACTCCTATAGTGTAATTAAGAAATGTATTGTTTCTTCTTGTATCTCGAATCGAAAAGATACAAGAAGAAACAATATCTACACAAGCTTCATTGAGAAGAATATGTTTATAATGTAAGCACAATAGAAAAACTCAATAACAAGAAATGGGAAAATGCATAAGTACCCCCCAAGCCTATGCCCAAAATCCCTGAGACACACCTAACCTTTACTAAGGTCCTATTACCCCCCCGAACTTATTTTATATATAATTTTCTACTCCTTTTCGGCCTACGTGGCACTATCTTGTGGGCCCAATGCGTGTTGACTATTTTTTTAAGGATAGTGCCACGTATGCCGAAAAGGGGTAGAAAATTAATTTTAAAATAAGTTCGGGGGGGGGGGGGGGGGGGTAATAGGACCTTAGTAAAGGTTAGGTGTGTCTCAGGGATTTTGGGCATAGGCTGGGGGGGTACTTATGCATTTTCCCACAAGAAATAAATAAACAACTTCAATGATAAGAGCATGTCCCTTTTGGTTAATGTCTTTATCACAACCCGTTAGGCTGTTTTGAGTACTAGACTATATTTCTTTAATAAAAGAACCTTTCCGTAAATTTTTAATCAGAATCTTGATTTGTTTGTTTAACTATAGTTATTTGGTTGATGGGTATTTATCAAATAATTAATTTTTAGTTGATTATAAATGAGTCAAGTATAAAATTTATTTTAACACACTAGCCCACCTGTAAAATATGTACTAAGATCAAGAGACAAATAATGAAAGAAGATGAATTTTAAAGTGGATAAGATTTGGGAATGACATAATTGTAAGGAACAAAACTTATGGTATCACAATTCAAGACTACCCCTAGTCGTAACACAATGCGCTTCATAAGTGACCCCAAGACAACTCATTGTCGGACATGACACTAAGATTCATATAGACAATAACTGAAGATAACTGATGTAGAAACTAAATTGAGATGAATGAGCAAGAATGCAAAATTGGTGTTGTCGTCATTGCCCAATACCACCAGCACATATATTTCCAGGTAATGCATTGATGACACTCTTCCAGCATCACCTGGATAGAAATACTCTCTGAATCGAATTTAGATGTTAAAAGGACTGTCTGGGACCGAACATGGGTACATCCTGTACCCAAAGTCAACAACCCAACCCAAAGGGATCTAGTACTTGTAATTCCAATGTCAGGATGTACCCATGTTTTGTCCCAAATAGTTCTTTTAACATCTAAATGTGAGTCATATAGTATTTCTATCCAGGCGATGCTGAAAGAGTGTCATCAATGCATTACCTGGAAATATATGTGATGGTGTTATTGGGCAATGGCGACAACACCAATTTCACATTCTTGCTGATTAATCTTAATTCAGCTTCTGCATTAGTTATCTTCGGTTATTATCTATATGAATCTTAATATCATGTCAAGCAATGGGTTAGCTTGGGGTCACTTAAGAAGCGCACTATGTTACGACTAGGGGTACTCTCGAATTGTGACACCATAAGTTTTGTTCCTCACAATTATTTCACTCCCAAATCTTATCCATTTTAAGATTCATCTTCTTTCATTATTTGTCTGTTGATCTTAGTACGTATTTTACCGATGGGTTCATGATTGCCTTCTTGTTAGTTTATGGAGAAGGAAGAACGTAAGAAATTGGAACCTCTTGTTATTGAACAAGTGGAAACATCAGTTTGATAAACCAATAAAGAAATATTACTGAAAGAAAAACTACATACTTCATTATAAATCCAGACTAGTTTATAGAATTACAAGCCAACTGAAATAAAGAAACAAACTCCTAATCTCTATCCTCTCAAAAATTTGCGGTCGTCCAATGATGTTATCATGTGATGCCATTTTCTGGAAACAAGAGAAGAGAGAATATTTTGTCGGATATCATTTGGTAACACTGAGAATATTCCATCAAGAGCTATGGAAGCTATGAATTGCAACTCTATTGACTTACTATTAAGGAAGAATATAAAAAGCATGTTAGCCTACCCACAAAAGTCAACAGAGTTACGACTCATAGCGTCCATAGCCTCTGTATATCATTCATAGAGTTACTATTAAGGAAGAATGTAAAAAGCAGGTTAGCCTACCCACAAAAGTCAAGAAAATTCTCTGTTCTTTAACTCTGAAACAGAGAGCAATTTGGTGCGACAATTGGGTCCCCTATGCAAGTTTCTTCCTACTGGTATTAGTGTTCGTAATGTCATGGTTAAAGAGGTCCTCGACAATGAAAGATGGAACTGGAGCATTGTGCTGAATCAACTTTCCAATCAGACTAAGATCATGATCACAGGTTTGGTCACCGTCTAGTGAAGGCAATTTTACTGTGGCCTCGGCCTGGATATTGTCAACACAACTTTTAACAACTTAGGATGAAAAAAGAGTTCTAAAAAAGGGAGTCACGAAGAATCTCTGACTTTGCATTACCTGGCTATGATGCTAAGATTTAAGTCTTAGCAGGTTTTTCCGGATTAATATATTTCATTTTCGTATGATGTAAATATCTGGTGTGGGTGATATTAATCCGGATGTAAATATTCTTCCTCACACACTAACAAGAAAAATTAGAAGAATACAAGGTTAAAAATGCTCAGGCCGATGAATCAAGCAAATATAACAGAGGAAAACAGAGACTATATCTGTTTTTATTTAACCATCAACTTTCATGGGAAAATCGACAACAAAAACAGTCTGCCTGTAAACTGTCCAAATAAAGCTTGTAGTGAAGGGGGCTTCTCTAATGGAAGTGCCAGCATGAAGAGGCTTCATAAGTATACATAAAAGAGTAGAACCGACACATCAAAGGTAAGTATATTGTAGACGTTAACAAAAATAGACAAAATGCAACATCGATGTGTATTACGAGGCAATTACCATTGGAACTCCAAGCGGTATTGTTTTGTAGCTGATTGGAGGATCTTAAAATCTTTCAAGAAATAATGCCAACACATTTTATTACTATGCTTACATCGCTTGCTGCATTCCGATTTCCTTTTCCAGTTTTTCAGTTCGTCTAATAGGACCTACATAAACATAACGTTGGAAAAATGGAGAAATATAATTGAAGATAGAAAAATATTAAAGTGAAGATAACATTGTGGGATACCTGTGTAAAGTTATTATACTTTGGTGCATCTGAATTGACTCCTACTAGCAAAGTCCGCGGATAGAAGTAACTAATCCATTCATCAATCAAAGATTCATATCAAGCACGTCAATTAAGCTCAAACTCTCCAATTCAGGACTCATAATTTTGATTTTATTCAATCCTTTACATAAAGGAAGACATAAGGATTTTATGGAGGAAACCTCATAATGAAATCGGTGGGGAATGTTTACACAATTTAGATTCAGGACTTGTAGCTTTGTACAAGCGTACAAATCAACTTCCAGTTCTGCTGATGAATTAAGCAGATTTCGAGCTTTTATTTCTATTTCCCTTAGAGATGTACTGCCACAATTCATATGAACCTTTTTAAGTTGATTTTGATGAGGCACAGAGATGGAATAAAGGTAGGAACAAGACATCCAAGTTAACTCAACAATAGAAGGGCACTTGTTGATAAAGTTGACAAATAAATAGCAACGTGATCGAAATACATCTCTTTCAAATAAGGAAAGATATTCTTAATATCATTCTCATCAATATGACAATATTTTAAATGCAAAACAGTTAATAATCTCGACTCGAAAACATCAAGGGAAAATGGAAAGTAAAGCAAGGTAATTGGTACTAACAAATAGAATTCTGTTATAGTAGTGTTGTCTGAAGCAAGTTTGACGATGATAGGATGGAGAGTATGACAGTTTCTACAGGATGCGAGTTTATCTCGATAGCAGTATCGACAGTATTTGTGTGAATCATGATGTGTTTGTACAAATTTGTGATCGTCCAATGATGTTATCATGTCATTCCAATTTCTCGAAAAACACAAGCTGTTGCTCTTTCTTTCAGACGTGCGTTTGAGAAATTGGATTTACCTCCACGTTATCACAACAACTAATTGAATTGGATTTACCTCCACATTATCACATAAAATGCAAAGAAATATAAAATTTTTGTTTTAGGGTATTAGGACTTTGTTAAGATAGAGTGCCACTCTAAAAGGGTATAAGTGAACCAAAAAGATGAATATAGAGATATTTTTAGCAAAATAAGTGAAAACAGGATATTTTTTTAACGGTTTTCTATAGTTTAGGGTATTTTAAATCGTTTTCTTATTAGAATTAGGTAAACAAAGTTAGAGTTTAGAAAACCTTCTACTCCTCGAATTAAGAAAACCTTATGTACGCCAAAGGCTCAACATAATTTTATCACAAATCTATGGCGTTTGAAGAAATATTTCCGAGTTATCGAATGATCTCGTCCAGGAAATCTTTTCTTCTCTAAATTAAAACAGAGAACAACAACTTGTTTTGTTTCGAAAAAGTGGCATCATATGATAAAATCATTGGACGATCGTAAATTTGTACAAATACAATGTGCAAGCTGATATTCATGTGCTAAATCTTCTAGAAACTTCTTTAAATTTCACCCTGTTGTCAAATTTGCTACTGACTATACTAGTTTAACAGAGTTTTATTTGCTTGTACCAGATTCTGGTATTTTTTATTTTTCGTTCAAAAAACTCGAATCGAGATTATTAAAATGGACCCCAAAGTAAAGAAAATCACTTAGCAAAGTACAAGTATAAAGAAAATGCATCTTCTCTACATTCATAATTCTTATAAATAAAGAATTATTTACCACAAATAGAATTCAGAAACAAGAAGAAGATTTCAGGAGATTAATCACAAACCCTAGCCCTAAATTTCAAAGAAAAGGAAAGGAAGAGAAAGAGGGAAGATGAGGAAGACGGATTAAGGAGAGAAGAATTTTAGAGACTTACCAAATTATCTTTGAGATTGTGATTCGTGGAAGAAACACCCAATTTTTTTGCTGAAAAATTGCTTCTAAAACTTGGCAACAAACGGTTCTTTGAAAGTGTGGAGAAAACTTACAATACCCATATATGACCCGTAATTTACCCATAAAATACCCATATTTTAATGGGTATAAGCCCAAATATTACCCATATTTAAAATCACTCTTTCAACCCATATTTGTTGGGCTATTTGGGCGGGTCAGTGAAAAGTGGGCCTAAATTGCCAGCTCTAGTACCAACAAACACTTTGCATAAATCATATTTATTTTTTGTTGTTATCTTTAAATGTGTAAAACTATTTAATGATTCAATTTTTAAGTAAAATGACCACGCATCGCGCGGGTAAGTATACTTGGAATAAGGTAAATAGAGTTAGGGTTTAGAAAACCTTATGTACGCCAAAGCGCTCAGCATAATTTTATCACAAATCAATGGCATCTGAAGGAATATTTTCCGAGTTATCAAATGATCTAAATTTGAAACAGAGAGCAACAACTTGTATTGTTTCGAAAAAGTGGCATCAGATGATAAAATCATTGGACGATCGTAAATTTGTACAAATACAATGTGCAAGCAGATATTCATGTGCTAAATCTTCTAGAAACTTCGTTAAATTTCACCCTGTTGTCAAATTTGCTACTGACAATACTAATTTAACAAAGTTTTATTTTCTTGTACCAGATTCTGGTATTTTTGGTTTTTCGTTCAAAAAACTCGAATCGAGATTATTAACCATTCTGCATTTAAAATGTTGCACTATTAAAGAGAACAATTTTAGTTGGTTTCCTAGTATGAAAGAGATTTGTTTTAAACACATGCATATTAATCCTTTAACTCTCTTCAAACTTATTCGTAAGTGTCCTTCGATTGTTGAGTTAAGTTTGATACGTTATTGCTACCTTTTTCGAATTTCAGTGCCTCATCAAGATCAACTTAGGAAGGTTCATGTGAATTATGATAATAGATATTTAGAAAAAATAGAAATAAAAGATCGAAATCTGACGGAGTTTCACTTGTTTAATTCATCATTGTCAGTGGAAGTTGATTTGCGCGCTTGTACTAAGCTACAAATCATGGAATTAGATTGTCAATACATTCCCAATGGATTTCCTGAAGATATTTCCTCGGGATTCCCGTGTCTAAAATCTTTATATGTTCGTTTATTCAAAAATATGGAAAAGATCAATCTTCTGAGTTATGAACTTGAGAATTTGACCTTAAGTGACATGCGTGACTTGGATGAGCTATCATTGATACTCCTAATTTACGTCCGTTCAAGCTAATAGATATGGAAAAAGATCCAAGCGGGTGTCCTGTAGTTGGTTCAAGGCTAATGGAAGTTGAGATTGGATTGGAGAATGCTCGAACAACCAATAACTTGCTTGAGTTGAGAGTTTTTGCTGGAAATTTGGGCGGAAATATCTCGTTGTCCTTTGACACAACTGAATTAAAGGTATATATGTACAAAATTATCTTGGTGTATACTCGTTATATCTTGGTGTTATCTATTCAATTTGCTGACAATTTGTGATGAATATCGCGTTTCATTGTCTATGAGGGAAGTAAAATCTCGTTCGAAAAAATCTTTGTAACAACATTGGACCACTTTGTGTCAAGCACATGACTTTGGAAGTACTCTCTTCGCTCGTACCAAGATATGAATCTTTGATTGATAAATTGTTTAGTTACTTTCATCCGCGGACTTTGCTAGTGAGAGTGGATTCGGATGCCCAAAGTTGTAACTTTATACAGGTATTTTGCAATGTTATGACTTTCATTCCTTCACTTAATTAGTATATTCCTAGCTTTACTGATCTCTTTCTCCCTTTTTCCATTGCACTTACGAATTTTGTAGGTTCTATTGGACGAGTTGAAAGGCAAGAAAACAAATCGCAGCAAGCGTTATAAATCTAGTGATTACATGTATTGGCGTAATGCCTTGAGAAGCTTTGAGACCCTCGAATCAACTACAACTACAAAAGAAGGCGCCCATCGACTTAGCTTGGAGCTCCATTGGTACTTGCCTATTATGAACACCAACACATGCATTCCCCAAGTAACAGAAAGCGTGAGACGCAGTACAAGAGTGAGAAAGCATCCAAAAATTCAACATATTTCGTTTGACATCCGAGTGATGGAATGCGCGTTAGACTGCTCACAGTAGTTCTATCTATAGTTAACAACAATAATGTTGATGAATTTTAAATTTACAGTATACAACTTAGTAATTTTTAAAAAAAAAAATTTGGCCATATTTTCTTATATTTTAGCTATGCTTTTCTTTAGATAAGAAACAATAAATTTATTATTTTTAGGAAAAGAAAAGAACTCTAAAAATCCATTCAAACTAATTTTACAAAATGTTAAGAAAAAAACAATTTCTTGACATTGACCTTCACGTTCTCATTGTCTCATTTCCATGCCGGCATTTCTTGTTTTCTACAACAACAAAAAGATAAAAATTTATAGATATATGTAATGAAAATCTTCGAATCTAGTACATCAACAAAATTAGTTCCTACTCATTTCGCAAACTCGAAATGAGAATTTTTTTATTCTCCCTCGTTAATATTGTTGCTTTAATAATCGTTTCTTCATCTGCCCCTGTTTCTGCTAATTTTACAATAACGTTTCAACAATTCCTCGTTCTTTTATTCCTAGTAATTCTACCTGGAACCATTTCAACAAGTACTTGGGTTGCCGCGTTGGCCAAAAAATCAAAGGATTAGCTAAAATCAAACAGTATTTTCAACATTTCGGGTATACTGATAATTCTTTGAGCAATGATTTTACAGATGAATTTGATCAACTTCTTTTTTCAGCTCTCAAGACTTATCAATTGAACTTTAATCTTAACATCACCGGAGAATTCGACATCCCCACTCTTCAACATATGGTAAAGCCAAGATGCGGAAATCCAGATATAGTAAATGGTAGTACTCATATGAACTCTGGCAAAACTCCAACGGATCATACGGTGGCTCATTTCTCGTTTTTCAAAGGCCAACCACGTTGGCCTTCGAGTAAGAGTAAATTAAAGTATGCATTTCTACCAGAGAATCAGTTGACAGATTCTGTTAAGGTGGCTTTTAGGAGGGCGTTTGATAAATGGTCGAAAGTAACTCTGTTAACTTTCAAAGAGATGGATTCTTATAGATTGGCGGATATTTGGATCAGGTTTTTTGTCAGAGACCATGGTGATGGTAACCCGTTTGATGGACCCATGAAGATTTTGGCACACGCGTTTGCACCTCCAACAGGATTTTTCCACTTAGACGGCGAGGAGAATTGGGTGGTTGACAGCGAGTATTTGAAAGAAGGGATTGTGGATCTTGAATCAGTTGCGGTTCATAATATCGGGCATTTATTGGGTTTGGATCATTCGTCCGAATAAGAAGCAATTATGTTTCCAACACTTGAGGATGGAACGAGGAAAGTGGAGTTATCAAGAGATGATATAGAAGGGGTACAAATGTTATACGGGTCAAACCCAAATTATAATGGGTCAAGTACTGTTTACACACACCGTCAAGAGAATGATATTAGTGGATACTCCACTTTTGGTTCATTGTGCCCACATTGGATTATTGGATTTTTCTTAGCATTGTTGCTTTCGATTTCTATTTAGTTAGTGTGTATTATTATTTTAATCGTATGATTTGATTATTTTTGAAATATTTTGTGGAGACACCTAATTTTTTTGAAAATTGGTGATTTCGAAATTTTGATTCTCGGTTGATCCATGCACAAGTTTTGGCTATGTAGCATGTAGGTTCAAAAGTTCAAGATCACCCACCTTCAAGATTATTTTGTACGATTATGTTTAGCTTAGTGGACTTTGAATCAATGTCTAATTAAGAGAGCGGATATACAAATGTATGGTTTGCAATTTAATTTGAATAAAATTTCCATGAGTTTAGGCTGATCGAACCATAAGAACTTGCTTCCTATTATAACTTTTTACTATAGGAAAGAGGAGAAGCTTTTGGTCTTTGCATATTGTTGACACCCAATTTTGGTCCTCTACAATATAGATTAATCATCGAGCTTCTTTAATTTCAAACGATTTGAAATAATTAGCTGTATTAATTTCAAAAAAAATTTCAAGTTATTTTAAATTATTTTGTCATTTTTAAAATTTTTAAATAATATATATGTTTTTGTATAATTATGTATATAATTAGTACCTTTTATGAATATTCAAAAATTGTCTTAAAAGATTTTTTTAAATTAAGCATTTTGTTAATTATGTTAGTTTAGTAATAGTTATATTTTTGAGTTAATTAGTTTATAATTAAGTTAATTAGTTTATATTGATTTTTAGCAAAATCACCAATTAAACTCAAATTGGCTAAATTCTTAATTTCAATTGACTACAATTCTGTAACATCCGACAATTTGAAATAACTATGAAAAAGCTTGAAATTGGAAATAGTCATTTTTGGAAAAATTTAAAATCTGGAAATTTGGTTAAGTGTGGTAAATCAGTGAGTTTTGGCCAACTTTGATCAGTCATAACTCCTAGCTCAGGATGAGTTAGGAGTAGTTCCAGTTATGTTTGGAAAGCCCTTGGAATGATATTTCCAACCCCACCAAGTTTTCTCAATTCCAAGTTCGTACGAGGGAGTTATGCCCTTTGAAAGTTGGGCAGTTGGCAGGGAATCCGTCCGGAAATTTTAAGGGCATTTTGGTCTTTTCCCTAGCCATTTCTTTTGGGATTATATTGTGTGTTAGGCTGATTTTGGATCATTTTTGTCCCATTTTAAAAGAGAAAGAGTTAGGGTTCTTGAGAGTGAAGAGGAGAAGAAGAGAAGAAGAGGAGAAGAAGAGGAGAAAGGGAAGATCAAGCAAAGATTCGTCAAGATCATCATGGATTTTCGTCGGGGGTGATCCCTACCAAGGTATGTGAGCTCTTAGTGTGGGTTGATCCTTTCCCCCACACACCCAACTCATTGTTATTGAGAAAAGATAGGATATGTTGTTGAAGTTGTTGGGTTGTGTTGTTGATGTTGTTGATTGTGTTGTTGAAGTTATTGTTGGTTGTGGGACATGATTTGGTTGTGTATTTGAGTTGTAATCTATTGTATGTTGAGAGATTGATGATCCTTAGTGTTTGGGGTTGAATCCATTGAAGTAAGGGTAGTTTAGAGTTGGCAAAACAAGGGAGAAAAGTCAAGTTTTCTGGGCTAGGGGTTGGCGCGTCGCGCCTGCCAGCGCGCCCCAAAGGGGACTCGAAGTCCAGCCCTTGGAGCGGCGCGCCTCTCAGAGCGCCAGCAGGTGTCTTCTGAGCTTCAAGGTCTGGCGCTCCGCGCCTCTCAGAGCGCCAGGAGCGCCATGATTACCTATTCCTTCCCCACTTTCTCATGCATGTTCCTAGGTGTTATACCTATGTTCCCTAGTTGTTTCCAACACCCCAAAGTGTTTCTAAACCTCCCGAACTCATCTAAATACGTGTGATCATACACCTTGAATTCATAATTCAATTCAAGGCGAGTTAGTATCAAGCTAAGGTGAAGTTAGAGTCAAGTCAACCAATGTTAAGAAGTAAGTTCAAGCAAGTCCTTCAAGATTTTCAAGAGTCTTCATTGAACGTTTTAACTTCATTCTAAGGCTCCAGTTCCAAGTTAAGTCAAGAGTTTCAAGTTGAGCAAAGAGTTTAAAGTTGAGTTCATTTCTCAAAGTTATTAGGGAACTATGTATTCCCAAAGAAGTTTTAAAGAAATGTTTTTACATTTAAACAAGGTTGGAAACTGAGATTTCCAAAAGAGCCTTCGGGCTAGTTTTTGAGTAATTATCTCAATCACCAGGAATAAAAACATAAGAGCTAGTACATTTTTAGGAGTAGTATCGAGCATCAAATTGGGGGAGCGTTCAAAGAACCCACAGCCCCCATAGAACCATGTTAGCCACCATGGGTAGAAAAGGATCATACTTTTTAGATGAATACTTTTCCAGATAGACTAGTGGATCCATTAGGCAGTTCCGGTCTTATACCTTTGGCCGGGTGTAAGGTGCTTTGGCAGCGTGAGGTCGATCGTTGTATCATCACTATAGCTCTCATGTGATGGTTGTCGGTTAGAGAAACTCCCACAACAGTTATTGTATTTTCATACACAGAAAGTATTGTATTTTATATACATCAGTTCATTTGTATTTCTATATACATCTTAGGCTTATTGTATCTTTGTATACACACAGAGTTTATAGTATGTTTTAAGCAGTCTTTCTTTATATCGCACTTGCTTTAAATTGCCTTATATTGAAAGAAGTCAGTCAGGTTGAGTTGAGCCAGGTAAGCTTTTCAGTTCTGTCACGCCCCGAGCTACCCCCAAGACGCGGACACGGGACCTAGGACCACAAGTGATCCCAAGCTAACCCTGCTGGCATGATCACGAGCATACTAAAGATAATAAACTGATGCGGAAGATAAATCATAAATAAATCTGAAAAGAGATGGGGAATACCCATATACTATAACTGAGATATATCAAATCTGAGAGTTTAATACAAAAGAAATATCAAACTCAGAATACTAAGTTGAATCTAACTATGTCTGAAATAGGCCTCTAAACTGACTAGAAATGTTGGGACATGCCCCAACTAGGTTTAGAAAAACTGAAACTAAAGACTGAAAGCGATAAAGATAAACATGTCACTAGTCCTAGAAGAATGAGGACTCACCACTGATGCTGCTGAACTGAAGATCGAGAATCGATCTATGCGTGATCTGGATGCTGAGAACCTGAACCTACATCACGAGAAGATGTAGCGCACGTATGCGTCAGTACTTGAAAGGTACTGAGCATGCAGGATAGAGTAAAGCTGAAAGAACATATAACTGAACAAAGCAATAAAGCAATGAAATCATCTGGACATGATATAGATACTGAAAATACTGAATACTGAGCTAACTGATGCAATGACCAAATTTATAACATGCTGAGACTGAATACTGACTGTACTGAAATATGGTCAATGCAATAGAGTCTGACTGAACTGTGGGAGCTACTAATAACCGACATAAAACCACATGAGCTAAATGTGGAGTCCGATGTATACGCCCTATCGAGAGGACCCAATATACCCTGCCAGAGGTATAGAGGCATGCTGCCGTGATAACTAAACTGATGTTGCCCACAGAGGGGACTTACACCTACGTGGCTCGTAGTTCTAGGACTATATGCGTACGCTGAAACCCTAGTCCAACTCGGTATTATGCTACTCCCAATGAATTAAGTGGTTACTAGTTATGACTGAATTTCTGTAAATACTGGATAGCTCGAAACTGAACATGCAAACTGAGAATGCAACAATTAATCTGATAATAATGCATTCATAAACCGAGGCATGTAAAACTGAATACTGAAATATCTGACCTAGCATGTGTAATTAAAGCACTAAAGAAATACATAGCTAGGGTTCTGAAATTCATGGGATAAACTGAGCAATAACATGATAATCTGATTTGGAACATTTAAATAACTAATTCATGATGATCTGTTCAAATTCTAGAAACCCTAAGTCTGTTCATAATCATGGAATCAAGAATCTGACTGAATTCTAGGGACCTAATGGGCGAAAGGAACCCACTAGTGAAATCCCACATACCTGGTGACGAATTGCACGGAGAAATCTTTCGATTTCAGGGCTGGAACTGAAGAAACCTCGCTGCGTTCTTGAACTAGGGTTCTTGACCTTTTTCTCCTCTCTTGCTTCTAATTTTCTAAGTTTTGATTGATGAATTGACTTGGATAAGTTCTAGTTATGTTTCTAGGCTTAAACTGATTAAAACCTCATGATTTAGGATTTAAACGACGTATCTAAGGGGTTAAATGAAATAGGAAAAGACCAAAAGACCCCTGAATTAACTGCTGTCGGAGTGATCGACGGAATGGACTAACGGTCCGTCAATCAATCGACGGTCCGTCGATTGGGTCCGTAGGTCGAGTCTGCCCAACAGGGCTTCACTAAAACGGGCATAACTTTTTACTCGAATGTCGAAATTTAGCAAACTTGGTGGCGTTGGAAAGATAATTCAATTATATATCTAACCATAGGTTATGGGACACATAATTCATTTTGTCCTAAGAGTTATGACCATCTGAAGTTGACCCATCAGAAGTTTCAGCTAACTGGCTGCTAACCTTCGATCTACGGTCAGACTTACGGACCGTGGATCGAACGACGGTCCATGCTGGTCAACCGTAGTTCGTGTCAGAGGCTGGGTATAGGAGGTCTCGATCCACAGACACAGACCACGGACCGTGGTCTGATTTACGGACCGTGGGTCTGTTCGTGAGTCGGGACTTAGCCAATTTTCTGAGCTGGTTTGGGGAGGGGTTGCAGTGGTGAACCACGGACCACCAGCACAGGCCATGGTCTGACCTACTGTCCGTGGATGGTGACCATAAGTTGCACCTGCAACTTCTCAAAATCTGCATTTTTGTCTATTTTGAATACGGGGTGTTACAAGTTCTTCCAGATTTCCCTCTAGCCTATGTTGCTTAGTTTCCAGCTCGCACACTCGTACATTCCATGTACTGATGCCAGTTGGTCTGCATCTTATGACGATGCAGATACAGGTACCCCGGATCAGCATCCTGCACGTCGTTGATCCAGCTAAGCACTCCAGAGTCAGTGGTGAGCCTCCTTGCATTCCGGAGGACTGAATTATTTTGTGTACTTAGTTTTGTTCTATTAGGATGTTGCAGGGTCTGTCCCAACATCCATCTCAGTATTTTAAAGGCTTCATAGGCAGTCAGTTAGTTTTGAGTCTCTCTTCTATGTGTATATGTAAATATTCTATTTTGAGACCCGAGGTGCCTTTATGGCCAGATTTGTATCAGTTAAGTTGTCTTATGACTTTGCTTTGCATGAAGTTATTCTGTTGAGTTAGGTTTTTGCTGAGTTAAGAAAGCCAGGCCAAGGGTTCGCTTGGGGCCAGCAATGGTCTCCGAGTGCCGGTCCCGCCCAGGGTGTAGGCTCGGGGCGTGACAAATTCCCAACACATACGCACAAGATACGTAAACGTGTCTTGTTCTTATTCGTCTACACTGCCTATGTTTAACTTCTTGCTTAAAATTTGTCCAGTTAAGGATTGAACTAATAATGTTTATTTTTGTTTACATATTAATCCATGAGGGTGTGAATTTGTGGAATTAGCTTTCCTCCCTAAAGTTTCTCTATTACCGTCTATATCTTATTTTGTTTCTTAGTTTGTTTTTTTCGTCTAATATCTCATGAATTTGTTGTACATTTGAGTTCACTTGTTTCTGATTTTTTTTATACCATAAACTGATCGATTATGTTTAGCTTGCTCTACTCACAGTTAGAATTTTTGCATTACAAGTTGGATGAGACCTGATCGCCTCGAGTCATTCCCAAATCCAAATCCGAAGGGACAAACATACTGACCAGGAAGATGACATACATATATATAAGTGCTGAATATACAGGTGAAAAGGGGCTGATATACAGTCGTATACATCTGATATACACAAGATGTATACACTTCGAAAATGGGCTTAAAGGCCCAAACGTGGCAGCGACCAAATTCCATGGGCAAAGAGGATTTGGTTCACTATTTCCTTTAATTGTCCCATTAGTTTTGCTTACAAATTGTTTGTTTTGATCGTTGTGTTAACCTTAACTTTAAATAACTTAATTGAATCCCCTAAAAGATGAACTAATTTCTTTTGTGTTGGTTTATTTGATTTTATCAAGTCTTGTCTTTAGTTCAATTAAATCTTTGGTCAAATCATAGCTATTTTTAATTGGTCAAATTATTTCAAGACATCTTTATTTCTAAAATGATTCAAAAGACTTTTTCTTACTTAGTCATTTTGGCTAAAAATTTATTCACTTTCAAATTATTTTAAAAAGTGTATTTGTCAAAAGATTCAAATGTTTTCATTTCCTCAAAAAAAATTAGTCAAATATTTTTAGTCAAGTCGTCGGATAACCGCGTGTTGGCGGCTACTTTAAGTGCTAATACCTTCTTAAAGTAGAAATAAGAACATTTTACCCATTTTCTCTAAATTTTTTAAGGTTTATCTGTTAGAGTTTTTTCAAAATTAAGTTTTCTTAATTTATTTTTAAAAATTAAGTGATGACTCTTTTTCTAAGTATTTTTCTTAAATTGTTCTATAGGAAGGTAAAATCGCGACATAACAAATATGTCAGCAATGCCAAGCTTGAAATTTGATCTACACATGTTATCATCCATGCCCTTCTAATTAATTGATGATTGCCCTTATTCTTTCTTCACCCTTGTTAGAAAAAGTATGACAATATCAACCAAGAACTTTTTTTTAACGGAAAACTAAGTATATGTCCCATAAGAGCAAAATAATTACAAACAAATACCCCATTTACAATTTATACCCCAATACTATCATGTTGGGAAATGATCTCCTCTACAATTACAATCCTTCCCAAATTCTCCTATTCCCTAGTTCTCCTTCTTCCTCAATTCTTCTTCTTCACCGGTTCTCCTTCCCAATTCCCCCTCTTCCCCAGTTCTCATTCTTCCCTCAATTTTTTTTATCCAATTCAAATCAACACTCGATTCCCTCCTTCTTCCCCAATTTTATGTATAAATTTTGAATTAAAAAAATGAAAAGCTACGTGATACAATTTGAGTTCATTTATTTGTAAAATTCTCACGTAGAAAACTTAGTTGATATATTATCATAATATTGAAGTAGTATAATTGAGGAACAACCACTATTTCACAAAGCTAATCATCAATCCATAATGTGAAACTTCTAAATCTTCAAGGATACCATAACTTATATGACATACTATTATAGTATCATTGAGGAACAACTAGACATTCATGAAAATTGCACAAATACTGAATGATACCATCATAGTATATATATACACTGTGATGGTATCACAAAGGGTTTTCTAAGTCATTCAATGGTAGATGAATGATACTATCACAATATATTCATTTATTATCATGATATGAAAATGATATAATTGAGGAACAACCATTATTTGAACAAGTCAATCATCAATCCTTAATGAGAGACATTTGAAATCTTTAATGATACCATAACAATTTATTGCATAACATAAAATTGCACAAATAATGAATGATACCGTCATAGTGTGTATGTGTGTGTGTATATATATATATACACTGTGATAGTATCATAAAGGTTTTTCTTAATGAGAGACATTTGAAATCTTTAATGATACCATAACAATTTATTGCATAACATAAAATTGCACAAATAATGAATGATACCGTCATAGTGTGTATGTGTGTGTGTATATATATATATACACTGTGATAGTATCATAAAGGTTTTTCTAAGTCATTCAATGGTACATGAATGATAGTACCACAATATATTTATATATTATCATGATATTGAAGTTGTATAATTGAGGAACAATCATTGTTTCACCAAATCAATCCTCAATCCTTAGTGAGACACTTCTGAAATTCTCAATGATACCATAACAAACATTTAGGGAAGAATTACACAAATACTGAATGATACCATCATAGTGTGTGTATATATATTGTGATGATATCATAAAGGTGAATTGGGCCTGGCTAGGAAGGGGACATACTTTGTAATAACTTTGGTAAAATGGACATTTAGGGAGTTACTTAAGGGTGGACTATGGGATGGTAATTAGTTTGTATTTGTGGTCAGTTAGTGTAGTTTTCCCTTTCTTTTAGAAAAAATGGTTTGAGGCTTAAAGACTCTTTTATTTCCAAAACAATTTTGTACACAATCTGGCCCAATAAAGAGACCTAGTCCATTAAAGGAAATAGAAAAAAACAATATAAAATAAAACCTAAAGAGAAAAGGAAATATCTAGATGAAGAGGCGCCGTCAATCGCCTGCATCAGAGGAAAATGAAGAGGCGTCGTCAATCGCCTTCATCGGAGGAAGATGAAGAAGCACCGTCAATCGCCTTCATCGAAGAAAGATGAAGAGGCATTGTCAATCACCTTCATCGGAGGAAGATGAAGAGGCGCTGTCAATCGCCTTCATTGGAGGAAGATGAAGAGGCGCTGTCAATCACCTTCATCGGAGGAAGATTAAGAGGCGCCGTCAATCGCCTTCATCGGAGGAAGATGAAGAGGCGCCGTCAATCGCCTTCATCGGAGGAAGATGAAGAGGCGCCGTCGATCGCCTTCATCTTTAGCCAATTAAACTCCTCCACACGCTCTGCTACCTCGAATAAAAAAGAATCTTACATTGAACAAGTCGTAGATAAGCTTATGAGGTGACGCTGTTTCAACTACATCTTTCAAGCTAAGTATTTCTATCCTTCCTGAACCTTCATTTTCATTCTCTTGAAATACTTAGATCTAGTCTTATAAGTTAACTTTCTTTCATAGATTCTTATCCATGAATATGTTCACCGCAAAGATTGATCTTCTTCATCTCAGAAGCTTATGATTGGGATGCTGCAAAGAAAATCTCAGGTAAAATCAATTTTTCATTTATAGATCTGAACTCTATGGATTTAAATCCAATTTTTTTTTAATACCACCATCAAAACTCAAATTCACAAAAAGATTACTTATTTTAGTGAGGTTATGTTTTGATCTGGTACTCCTCCGCATGTCTGTTTGAACAAAAGAAAACTTTAGTTCATCAACCAGTTCTGTCACTCCCCGAGCCTATATCTTGGGTATGGCTGACGGTCGGAAATCATTATTGGTCCCAAGTAAATCCTTGGTCTTACTTGCTACTGAACAGAAGGCTAAACACTTATGTGGAAACTTTAAAAGTGATATACATTCACACATATGAACATGTTTTATGGAAATCTTAAATATAAGTATGAATCATCATAATAATAATGTTTAAAATATCTGAAGATCAAGATATAACTGACTCGCTAACTTGTCTATGAAGCCTCTGCTGAACTAAGATAGGTTATGGGACAAGAGCCACGACTATCTGAATAATAAATTAGAATGTCTACTAAATGATGAAATAAATAACTGATATGGAGCCCTCCGATAGGAGCGAAGTTTCACCGAAATCTGATGGAGAGGATCTCAGTGAAGCGTCTGCTATCGATCCTGAGTTTATGCATTTGTATCATTAGAAGATGTAGCACCAAATGGCGTTAGAACATAAAATGTACTGTATGTAAAATAGTTGAATGAAACACTTGTTAGACTGAACATACATAATTGAGGAACAACTCAGAGAAAGAATGAATATTGGATAAATGTGTAAAGTAAAGCATGACAATGCATTGAAAACAATAAAGCTTTACAACTTAGATATATGCAATGATATCAAATGCTAAAATAGTATACTTTACTTTTCTTGGGAGTTTCTCTAACTGACAACCATCAGTATTAGCCTCATAATGATACAACGTCTTGCCCACATTGCCAGAGTCATCCAACACTTTGTCAAGGTAAAGGACAAACTGAACTAATGGATCCAATATCTAGGCCCTTACCAGAGGCTTTATGACCAGTTACCCAAATCAATGACACGATCTTATCCTACGCTAGATGCTCAATTATGGGGTTTGGGTTATCTAAGCCCTTACTCAACTCGATGCTCAATACTACTTCCAAATCTTTCGATTTTGTCTAACTACATCAATGAAAGACTCATTCTCAGTCCATAATTTAAGAAATCTGAAAGGTTTCTTATGCCTTCCCCCTTGCTTCAAGAGTTGAGAACACAGGACCATGATCTGAATTAATTCTTACTAAATGTTCCACCTCCAGGTGATCAAATCATCCTTGCAACCCCTGATTAGTGATCAATCTATCCAACCTTTCAAATGTGCAATCATTCTCAGATTCATCATTCCACTATGTAAATGGACTTTCTTTGAATTGTATTTTTTTCTAAGTCACAAGAAGAAATGCAATTTTCAAAATCTTCATGTTCAGAGTCAAGCGCAGGTAAACCGCCAATTTTCTCCTCTGAATTAAGAAGTACATTAGAATCCCCCAATTTTCTATTTGAACTGGTTTGGGAACGACCGTGATTAGGGGTGTTCATGGGTCGGTTTGACTCAATTATTGGTCAAAATCAAAACGAAACCAACTTATCGGTTCTTGAATTATCAAAATCAAACCAAATATAATATACATTTATTGGTTTGATTTTTATCAGTTTTGGTTTGGTTTGATTCAGTTATTAACCATACACAAAAAATCTTTAAAAGAAGATTCATTCATAAGAGAGAAAAAAGACAACAATTCATTCAAAACGAAAAATGGTTAGAACGACTAACACTTTATAACTTTCGATCACTGAATTTACTGTGAATAAAACATCACAATTTACCATTTTGGCCTAGAAGGAAGAGACATTTACATTCTTAGTTCCACAAAAAATTATCATAGACTCTTATATACATGAAACAAGTAGATAAATGTTCTCGTTTTGGACATTTTTGCTTTCACAAAAATTATAAATAAATTTTGATGAAAACATATATTATAAGATATTTAAAATTGTTTATAAAAATATATAATATACTATGTATGTATAATAATAAAATATATGTATATAATTTATCGCTTCGGTTCAGTTATTTCTTCAGTTTTTATTAACAAAATCAAAACCATAAAACCAAACCAAATATTATCGGTTTTTAAAAATCTAAAATCAAATCAAACCAAAATCCAAATAAAATTAATTTATTTAATCGGGTTGGTTCAATTTTTCGGTTTGAATCGGTTTTTATCCAAACCGTGAACACCCCTAATGATTATGATAAACAAAAAAGGAAAATTGATCACTTGCTCAACATATGTGGAAAAACTATAATTGTGCTGTCTCTCCAAACTAGTATAAATATACATTCTTGTTAAGCTTATTTTCTATTAGCTTAACAAGAGTGGATATTTATGCTAGTTTGGACAGATCAACACATTTATAGTTTAATTTCCACATGTGTTCAACAAGCTAAGTGATCAATTTCCCCTTTTTGTTTATTCTTCTTGTTATTTAGACTCACTTTTAAAACTAAATCAAAGTATATAATAAATGTAGTTACTCCTATAGTGTAATTAAGAAATGCATTGTTTCTTCTTGTATCTCGAATCGAAAAGATACAAGAAGAAACAATATCTACACAAGCTTCATTGAGAAGAATATGTTTATAATGTAAGCACAATAGAAAAACTCAATAACAAGAAATAAATAAACAATTTCAGTGATAAGAGCATGTCCCTTTTGGTTAATGTGTTTATAACGACCCGTTAGGCTGTTTTGAGTACTAGACTATATTTCTTTAATAAAAGAACCTTTCCGTAAATTTTTAATGAGAATCTTGGTTTGTTCGTTTAACTACGGTTATTTGGTTGATGGGTATTTATCAAATAATTAATTTTTAGTTGATTATAAATGAGTCAAGTATAAAATTTATTTTAACACCCTAGCCCATCTGTAAAATATGTATTAAGATCAAGAGACAAATAATGAAAGAAGTTGAATTTTAAAGTGGATAAGATTTGGGAATGACATAACTCTATGGAACAAAACTTATGGTATCACGATTCAAGACTACCCCTAGTCGTAACACAATGCGCTTCATAAGTGACCCCAAGCCAACTCATTGTTGGACATGACACTAAGATTCATAAAGACAATAGCTGAAGATAACTGATGTAGAAACTAAATTGAGATGAATGAGCAAGAATGCAAGATTGGTGTTGTCGCCATTGCCCAATACCACCAGCACATATATTTCCAGGTAATGCATTGATGACACTCTTCCAGCATCGCCTAGATAGAAATACTCTCTGAATTGAATTTAGATGTTAAAAGGACTGTCTGGGACCGAACATGGGTACATCCTGTACCCAAAGTCAACAACCCAACCCAGAGGGATCTTGTACTTGTAATTCCAATGTCAGGATTTACCCATGTTTTGTCCCAGATAGTTCTTTTAACATCTAAATGCGATTCATATAGTATTTCTATCCAAGCGATGCTGAAAGAGTGTCATCAATGCATTACCTGGAAATATATGTGATGGTGTTATTGGGCAATGGCGACAACACCAATTTCACATTCTTGCTGATTAATTTTAATTTAGCTTCTGCATTAGTTATCTTCAGTTATTATCTATATGAATCTTAATACCATGTCAGGCGATGGGTTAGCTTGGGGTCACTTAAGAAGCGCACTATGTTACGACTAGGGGTACTCTCGAATTGTGACACCATAAGTTTTGTTCCTTACAATTATTTCACTCCCAAATCTTATCCATTTTAAGATTCATCTTCTTTCATTATTTGTCTGTTGATCTTAGTACGTATTTTACCGATGGGTTCATGATTGCCTTTTTGTTAGTTTACGGAGAAGGAAGAACGTAAAAATTTGGTATCTCTTGCTATTGAACAAGTGGAAACATCAGTTTGATAAACCAGTAAAGAAATATTAATGAAAGAAAAACTACATACTTCATTATAAATCCAGACTAGTTTATAGAGTTTACAAGCCAACTGAAATAAAGAAACCAACTCCTAAGGATAAGGGATAACATAGAAACTAATTAATTGCTAAACAATAAATAACTACCCTACAATATAGATAACTTGGACAACTGCAGTTCTTATTCATATTTCTGACTCTTTTCATTATTAACAACTTCACTCTTTTGCACTGCTACTTCTGATTTGGTGGGAACTGAAATTACATTATATATCATATGTACCCTTTCCCTATTGGTTTACTTCTAAAACTTGTTGGATCTCCTTATCTTCTGCGAAGGTCTCATTAACATGTGAACTATTTTCCCCTCATTGTCATTCATATTAAGCCGCTGATCAATTATTGCATTTTGTTGTGGTGTAGGAATTGTAGTCAAAATTGGAGCCATTGCAAGAGCATCTTGCTTAGCTCTTACTTCTGCATCTGAAACTTTCCTTGTTGATCAAAATCTACCACTGTAATTCCCTATTCTCTCTGGAGATTTCCTTTCTTCTTCATTTTTAATCTTTGCAATCTCATTTTGTTGTTGTGGTGCAAGGACTGCTAGAACTTTTGACCCAAGCTTTAGCTGATTATTCCTGCTGGATCATTTTTTCACCTTTTGTTTTATCAATTTTCAACATTCTTCTCATTTGTGTTACTGTTGGTGCTGCTAGATGCTTAAACTGCATGGTTGTGAAATGATTCTCTTAGCTCTTTAAACCTATTTTCCACCATAGGTAAGGTTGAGGAAGATGCAACCATATTTTTGCTGGGATTTCTATCATTCACCACATTCCACACGCCTGGATCACCTACCACTAGATAGAATTCTAGCTTTCTGCTTTTGAAATCTGTGTAACCATGGTTGTGGTTGTTTCTTAATCTCTGTCCTCTCAACAATTTATCTTTTGTTCTCACCTTCTTAATCCTTATGTGATAAGTGCTTATGTTCCTAGATGTTTTGATGATCTCCTCACAAGTGCAGGGACACTAATTAAGGGGGAACACCAGTTATTGAATGAATGTTTGTTCACTCAAGTAAGGAGTTATGCAGGTTGTTTGTCATCATCAAAAAGGTGGAAATTGATAAGTTCTTATGTTCCTTGATGTTTTGATGATCTCCTCACAAGTGCAGGGACCTGGTCCTCTGCAGAGTATGAATACTCGTCCAGTGGTCAAAGTGATGTACAACTGGAAAGCTGTCTGCGTCAGAAAGTTGGTGAAGCTATAGAGTACTCCACCAATCAGAAGCGACGAGGTTGCTTGTTCATTGGATAATAACTTTTCATGTCTAAATATATCCAAGGAAAAACAACAAACTAATTCATTCATTCAAAAGGTGAGAGCCAACACGTATTCTCAAGAACTTCTAAGAGAAGTTTGCAAGGGACCTGGTCCCTGCAAGACTGCGATGTGAAAGGACGACAAAACAGCTGTCAGAAAAGTTGCCACTTCTGATGTGGTAGGTGCACGTCCTTCCAGAAAGGCAGGCTCTCAGCCAATGGGCGGTCCAAAGGAGTTTGTGTTCTTTTTGATATAATCTCTTAACACAAAACACAAACTCAAGATTTTTGCAAACAAAAACTCACAAGCTTAAAAGGAAAAATCCATCTTCAAGGTAGAACAATACTCACACTCAACAAAAGGATCTGATAAAGTGTTGAATCATCTTTGTTGAGTTTGAGTTTTGTGTCTATCATTTGATAGGTTTTTGCATCTTGAAACTTCTCAAGTATACAAGCAAAGACCATTTTGGTGAAGTATTCTCCAGCAAGCACAACAAGGACCTGATCAAGCTGCAAGCATCTAAGTGTGTCTTAGGAGTTATACTTCCGTGCATATATTGTAAATATGTTTCTAGTCTATAAAGGATTCAGATATTTGTTTCTGTGTGGAAAGGTCTAAGTCGATTAGAGTTAGCCGATTTAGTGAGCAGTGTTGTATCTGCTCAGTCAAAGTCTAAGTCATCTAGGAGCTAGTTGATTTAGTGGGCGGTGTGGTATCCGCTTAGCAAAGTCTAAGTTATCTAGGGGTGATAGCTTAGTGGGCAGTGTTGTATCTGCTTAGGCTCGTCTAAGTAATAGGATATATTGCTTTGTGTGGAGATTAGTAGGTTAATCTCATTTTGTAAACTGACTTTTACTTTTGCATTGAGAAGGTTAGTGGAAGCAGTTTGAAAAGTCCTGGCAGGCCAGGTCGTGGTTTTACTCCCTTGAGCAAGGAGGTTTCCACGTAAAGTTGTTTGTGCAATCTTTACTTTCAATATTTATTTTACTGTCTGTTTTGTAACTGTACTGAGGACCTGGTCCCATCGATATTCGTGGACGCATACATTCCAACATTATCGCTGTTACCAATTCGTTACTCCTCCTTGTTGTGCCCTTGCATTTTGCATTCTTCACAGTACTTTGGAACATAGTCATATGTAATTTGAATTACTTCATGTACAATGTCCATACGAATAGATTTGGGAAATTCTCCTTTAATATTAAGCGGACAAATAAACTTCCAGCTCTGCTGGTGAATCGAACAAGTGAAATTCAAGCAAATTTCGAACTTTTATTACTATCGTTCGTTTATATGTACTGCAACAATTCACATTGAGAGACACTAAGATGGAATAAAGGTAGAAACAATCTATCAAAGTTAACTCAACAATTGAAGGACACTTGTTGATAAAGTGGGAGAAAGTTGTGATCGAAATAGAGCCCTTTCAAACAATGAAACTCCTTACTATCATCCTCATCAATACTGCAATATATTAAATACAGAACGGTTAATAATCTCGACTCAAAATCTTCAGGGGAAAATTTGAAGAAAGCAGAGGAAGTTGGTACAAACAAATAGAATTCTGTTAAAATAGTGTTGTCTGCAGCAAGTTTGACGATGACAGGGAGGTTAGAGAAGTACTTTCCGCAGAATTCGAGCCTGACGTGTTTGTACAATTTGCAGTCATCCAATGTGATGCCATTTTCTGGAAAGAAGAGAAGTTGTTGCTCTCTGTTTTAGAGTTAGAGAAGAGAGGATTTTCCTGTCGGATATCATTTGGTAACACTGAGAATATTCCATCAAGAGCTATGGAAGCTATGAATTGCAACTCTATTGACTTACTATTAAGGAAGAATATAAAAAGCATGTTAGCCTACCCACAAAAGTCAACAGAGTTACGACTCATAGCGTCCATAGCCTCTGTATATCATTCATAGAGTTACTATTAAGGAAGAATATAAAAAGCAGGTTAGCCTACCCACATAAGTCAAGAGAATTCTCTGTTCTTTAACTCAGAAACAGAGAGCAATTTGGTGAGACAATTGGGTCCCCTATGCAAGTTTCTGCCTACTGGTATTAGTGTCTGTAATGTCATGATTAAAGTGGTCCTCGACAATGAAAGATGGAACTGGAATATTGCGCACAAATCAACTTCCAGTTCTGCTGATGAATTAAACAAGTGAAACTCAAGCAGATTTCGAGCTTTTATTTCTATTTCCCTTAGATATGTACTGCCACAATTCATATGAACCTTTTTAAGTTGATTTTGATGAGGCACTGAGATGGAATAGAGGTAGGAACAAGACATCAAAGTTAACTCAACAATAGAAGGACACTTGTTGATAAAATTGGACAAAGTTGACGAATAAATAGCAACGTGATCGAAATACATCTCTTTCAAATAAGGAAAGAAATTCTTAATATCATTCTCATCAATATGACAATATTTTAAATGCAAAACAGTTAATAATCTCGACTCGAAAACTTCAAGGGAAAATGGAAAGTAAAGCAAGGTAATTGGTACTAACAAATAGAATTCTGTTATAGTAGTGTTGTCTGAAGCAAGTTTGACGATGATAGAACGGAGAGTATGACAGTTTCTACAGGATGTGAGTTTATCTCGATAGCAGTATCGACAGTATTTGTGTGAATCATGATGTGTTTGTACAAATTTGTGATCGTCCAATGATGTTATCATAAACTTACCATCTTGGATGTTATTGCTTATGGTGCATTGTCATATTTTTATCAGAGTTTTATCTCTAAGTTCTCTCTTGAAACTGAACCTAATTAATCCTATGTTGAGTCTGCTACAGATTCTAGGTGGGTGAATGCGATGCAAGAGGAAATCACTGCCTTGAATAATAATCATACCTAGGAAATTATTGACTTACCCAAACAGAAGAAAGCCATTGGTTGTCGATGGGTTTACAAAATTAAGTACAAGGCAGATGGATCCATTGACAAATTTAAGGTACGATTAGTTGCTAAGGGATACAATCAAAGGGAAGGATTTGATTTTCAGGAAACCTTTTCACCAGTGGTGAAAATGGTCACTGTACGAACAGTGATTTCTATGGCTGCAGCCAAAGGATGGGAAATACACCAAATGAATGTCAACAATGCTTTTTTACGAGGTGACCTGCATGACGTAGTGTACATGACAGTACCACAGGGTTTCACGGATACAGGGGACAAGCAGAAGGCATGTAGGTTGCTTAAATCTCTCTATGGGCTTAAACAAGCTTTTCGTCTATTGAACAATGAAGTTAAAATCAGCTTTAATAAGCGCTGGCTTCACTCAGAGTCACCATGACTATTCTCTTTCATTAAGAAAGCAGCAGGGAAGATCGTCATTGTCTTGGTCTATGTCGATGACCTGTTAATTACAGGAAATGATTTATGCAATAAAACAGTTACTTTCTTCTCTTCTTAGACTGTTAAACCGACATTGACATTCCCCTTTCTTCTCAAGGAAAGTAACTTAACATAATCCAATATTGTGTTATAGTGTTGACATTCATCCTCACACAGTTAAAAAAAAAAAATTAGAAGAATATAAGGTTAAAAATGCTCAGGCCGATGAATCAAGCAAATATAACAGAGGAAAACAGAGACAATATCTGTTTTTATTTAACCATCAGTTTTCATGGGAAAACCAAAAGAAAACTTATACGAAACTAATCACAATGACAACAAAAACAGACTGCCTGTAAACTGTCCAAATAAGCTTCTCTAATGAAGGTGCCTGAAAAATAAAGCATAAAGAGGCTTCGTAAGTGTACACAGAGTAGAACGATACAGGGATCTTCATGCCACATTTATGGATGTTGTGCAACAACTTGGTGAAGGTGTCGAAATTGAGGAGGATGGATCTTCATGCCACATTTATGGAAGTTGTGCAACAACTTGGTGAAGGTGTTGAAATCGAGGAGGATGGATCTTCATGCCACATTTATGCAAGTTGTGCAACAACTTGGTGAAGGTGTTGAAATCTAAGAGGATGGATCTTCATGCCACATTTATGAAAGTTGTGCAACAACTTGGTGAAGGTGTCGAAATCGAGGAAGAGGGATCTTCATGCCACATTTATGCAAGCTGTGCAACAACTTGGTGAAGGTGTCGAAATCGGGGAGGAGGGATCTTCATGCCACATTTATGCAAGATGTGCAACAACTTGGTGAAGGTGTCGAAATCGAGGAGGAGGGATCTCCATGCCACATTTATGGATGTTGTGCAACAACTTGGTGAAGGTGTCGAAATCGAGGAGGATGGATCTTCATGCCACATTTATGCAAGCTGTGTAACAATTTGGTGAAGGTGTTGAAATCGAGGAGGATGGATCTTCATGCCACATTTATGCAAGTTGTGCAACAGTTTTGTGAAGGTGCCGAAATCGAGGAGGAGGGATCTTCATGCCACATTTATGCAAGTTGTGCAACAACTTGGTGAAGGTGTCAAAATCGAGGAGGAGGGATCTTCATGCCACATTTATGCAAGTTGTGCAACAACATTGTGAAGGTGTTGAAATCGAGGAGGATGGATCTTCATGCCACATTTATGCAAGTTGTGCAACAGCTTGGTGAAGGTGTTGAAATTGAGGAGAATGACAATCCAACTGCTGAGGTGTAGCATCTAAGCAGTCCTCAACAACAAATCACCCAAGAGTGTATTGTGTAGGTAAATATGATTCTTGAAGCGATTCATAGAATTTCATAGGGAATTCATTTGAATTCTGTACATTGGAATGATTTCCATTATCCGAGAAATGATTAAACATATTGAAATGATGTCCACCGTAATAAGTGTCAATTTGATTTTCTATCATTTTGCTGTTGAAATGGTTGAATTCTAGATTTTGGATCAAGCCATTCAATCCTACGAAGAAATCATTTGTTGGAACTAAAGAAGGTATTACAAGTGATTGAGGTAAGTATGTTTCTTGAAATGGTATGTTGGAAAATAACTTATCCATTAGAGAGGATTTCATCTCCTCTATGGTGGCACTAATAAAAATGGAAATAATCTGCAAGTGGAAGTGTTTTTTTATTTCTCAATTACAAGTTCTTAAATAGATAAAATTTATATTAATAACGGAAAATATCAATTACTCCTAATTTTTCTGATCTAAACAACTCCACTAATCTTGTAGCCTAAAGACCAGAAAATAACGTATTTAACTCCTAAACACTAACAACAAACAAACCGCTAACGCACAATAAACTAGTAATTGTATATATTTACGTAACTATATAGTTGAATATAAGGAATAAATAAAATCAATTGAAAAAAATATATGAAAAGGAACGAATAATAATAATAATAATGTTTGTTTGAGAATTTTTTTTATATAAGCCAGAGGAACTTCAAAAAGTTACGTATATTTGAGAAATTTTTTAATGTAGGATAAGGAAGAAAAAAAGCACGTGTATTAATTTATTTTAAATACAAGGCAAAGAAAATAAGATTTTTTAAAAAACAAATGACACACACACACACATATATATAAATATATTTGTGCCTCCACTTAAATAGAGTGTGACTCTGAAATTTTTGTCTTAGTTTAAGAAGGGTATAAGTTGACCAAAAAGATGAATATAGAGATATTTTTAGCAAAATAAGTGAAAACAAGATATTTTTTTAACCTTTTCTCATAGTTCACAGGTATTTTAATTTAAATCATTTTCCTATTAGAATAAGGTAATTAGAGTAATGTTGCGTATCGGTCGGTTCGATTTTGAAGTTTATCAGTTCAACTAATCAATTATCGGTTTGTAGTCATCCTAAACCATTAAGAACCATTAAGTTATTGGCTTATCGGTTTATTGGTTATTGATCATTATCGGTTTAACTGTTAAGATTTGACACAAAAAAATAAATAATTAAAAATCACTTAGAAACATGATGACAAACCAAATAAACCATGCACATTAGTTGATAAATTGTATCTTGCTAAAAAACAACACTAACACATTGTAGAATAACCGAAAGTTTGAGAGGGTCAGAAATAAAAATATGAAACTAAATTCTAAGTCAAGGTTTTTATATACCAAAATGGTACAAATTTAATTTATTAATTTACTATCGGATTATCGGTTAACCCGTTAAGAAAAAACCTCAAACCACTAAGAACCGATAATTAAAAAAAAACTGTTAAACCAATAATCCATTACCAATGAACCAATGACTTTTTTTTGGTTTAGATTATCGGTTTCGGTTCGGTTTTGAACAACCCTAAATAATTAGAGCTTAGAGTTTTGAAAACCTTCTTCTTCTTAGTTGATTATCCTTATATAGAGATGTACGCCAAAGCCCTCAACATAATTTTGTAACAAATCTATGGCATCTAAAGGAATATTTTCCGCATTATCAAATGATCTCTTCTCGGAAATCCTTTCTTCTCTAAATCTGAAATAGAGAACGACAACTTGTCTGATTTTGAAAAAACGGTATCAGATGATAAAATCATTGAACGATCACAAATTTGTATAAATACAATGTGCAAGCAGAAATTCATGTGCTAAATCTTGTAGAAACTTATTTAAATTTCACCCTGTTGTCAAATTTGCTACTGACAATACTAATTTATTGCTTGTACCAGATTCTAGTATTTTTTATTTTCGTTCGTAAATCTTGAATCAAGATTATTAACCATTCTGCATTTAAAATGTTGCACTATTAATGAGGACTATTTTAGTTGGTTTCCTTGTTTGAAAGAGATATGTTTTAATCGCGTTCATATTTATACCATAACTCTCTCCAAACTTATCTGTAAGTGTCCTTCAACCATGTGAAGAGATCATTTAGCGGAACTAAAGAAGGCATTGTAGGTTGTTGAGATAAGTATGCTTCTTGAAGTGGTTCGTTAAATTTCATAGGGAACTTTTTGAATTTAGTACATCAAAATGGTCAAGTTCCAGATCTTGGTTACAACCATTTAACCCTGTGAGAAGAAATCATACCGGTTGAATTAAAGAAGGTATTGCAGGTGGTTGAGGTAAGTATTCTTCTTGAAGTGGTTCGTTGAAGTTCATAAGAACTCATTTGAATTTAGTACATTGAAATTGTCGAGTTCTATGTGTTGGTTCTACCCGTTCAACCAGCAAAGAAATCATTCGGTGGAACCAAAGAAGGTACTGCAGGTGGTCACTACAACAAATAATAAATTTTGCGATAATTATTTAGCAATAATAATATAAGTACCACTTTATTATATTTAGTGTCAATAATATAATAAAGATATTTATAATATTATTGCATTTAGCATACTGAATACAATAACATTAACTTAATTGTGACTAAATGTTTTTACAACACAAAATATTTTTGCTAAAAGAAAAATCTATTGCCACTAATGCCTATTTTGCTATAGTGGGTTGAGGTAAGTATATTTCTTGAAGTGGTTTGTTAAAGTTCATGGGACTAAGAGTCCCACGTTCAACATCCATGCTAACATCTTATTGTGAGAAAATCTTCTCTCAATTTTGTATCACCATAGCGAGAGTTTGAGTTTGATACTAAAGATTCCAGTTATTGCTTTTGGCATGGGCTTGGGATCCATGGGTTCCAGTTGGTTGTTGGAATATGTGATGTGATATTGGTTGTGTATAAGGATAAAATATAGATAAATTTGGTTGATTTTGTAAGTTATGTTTTTGTAACTTTGTTTTTTGGTGAATCTTTGAATCTCGTAATCAAGTTTTGAGGAAGAGAGGTACAAAAAGCATGAAGGAGATTAACAAAGGAAAAAATTCAAACTAAGTGCTATTAATAAGATTATTAGGCGAAGAACAAAAATTAGACGGATGGATCTTCAATTCTTCATGCCCCATTTATGGAAGTTGTACAAATGGATCTTCATGCCACATTTATGGAAGTTGTACAAATAGATCTTCATGCCACATTTATGGAAGATGTGCAACAACTTGGTGAAGGTGTTGAAATTGAGGAGATCAGCTATCCAACTATTGAGGTGATAGCATCTAAGCAGTGCTCAACAACAAATCACACAAGAGTGTATTGTTGAGCTAAATATGATTCTTGAAGTGATTCATTTAATTTCATAGGTTATTCATTTGAGATTTGTACATTGGAATGATTTCCATTATCTGTTAAATGATTAAACATATTGAAATGATGTACACCGTAATAAGTGTCAATTTGATTTTCTATCATTTTGTCGTTGAAATGGTTGAGTTCTAGATTTTGGATCAAGCCATTCAATCCTGCGAAGAAATCATTTGGTGGAGTTAAAGAAGGTACTACAAGTGATTGAAGTAAGTATGTTTCTTGAAATTGTTCGTCGAAAAATAACTTTTCTATTAGAAAGGATTTCATTTCCCCTGTGGTAACATTAATCAAAGGGAAATGATATGCAAGTGGAAGTGCTCTTTATTTCTCAATTAAAATTTCTTAAATAGATAAAAAAAAAATATTAATAACGGAACACATAAATTACTCCTAATTATTCTCATCTAAACAACTCCATTAATCTTGTAGCCTAGAGACCAAGAAATAACATACTTAACTCCTAAACAATAGCAACAAATAAACCACTACCGCATATATAAGATAGTAATTGTATATATTTACGTAACTATATTGCTGAATACAAGGAATAATAAAATAAATTGAAATAAAAAGGCAAATAATAATAATAATGTGCGTTTGAGAATTTTTTTTTATATAAGACAAAGAAACTATAAAAAGTTTTGTATTTGAGAAAAATTTAAATATAAAGCAAAGAAAAAAAAGTACGTGTATAAATTTATTTTAAATACAAGATAAAGAAAATAAGAATATGTTTTTTTTAAATAAACAAAAAAACATAAATACATAAAAGGCACATGTATATCACAACAACTAATTGAATTGGATTTACCTCCACGTTATCACATAAAATGCAAAGAAATATAAAATTTTCGTTTTAGGGTATTAGGACTTTGTTAAGATAGAGTGCGACTCTGAAAGGGTATAAGTGAACCAAAAAGATGAATATAGAGATATTTTTAGCAAAATAAGTGAAAACGGGATATTTTTTAACGGTTTTCTATAGTTTAGGGTATTTTAAATCATTTTCCTATTAGAATTAGGTAAACAAAGTTAGAGTTTAGAAAACCTTCTACTCCTCGAATTAAGAAAACCTTATGTACGCCAAAGGCTCAACATAATTTTATCACAAATCTATGGCGTCTGAAGGAATATTTCCGAGTTATCGAATGATCTCGTCCAGGAAATCTTTTCTTCTCTAAATCTAAAACAGAGAACAACAACTTGTTTTGTTTCGAAAAAGGGGCATCAGATGATAAAATCATTGGACGATCGTAAATTTGGACAAATACAATGTGCAAGCAGATATTCATGTGCTAAATCTTCTAAAAACTCCTTTAAATTTCACCCTGTTGTCAAATTTGCTACTGACAGTACTAGTTTAACAGAGTTTTATTTGCGTGTACCAGATTCTGGTATTTTTTATTTTTCATTCAAAAAACTCGAATCGAGATTATTAAAATGGACCCCAAAGTAAATGCATCTGATCTGCATACTTTAGTCGATTAAAATGGACCCCAAAGTAAAGAAAATCACTTAGCAAAGTACAAGTATAAAAAAAAATCTGCTCTACATTCATAATTCTTATAAATAAGGAATTATTTACCACAAATAGAATTCAGAATCAAAAAGAAGATTTCAGGAGATTAATCGCAAACCCTAGCCCTAAATTTCAAAGAAAAGAAAAAGAAGAGAGAGAGGGAAGACGAGGAAGGAGGATTAAGGAGAGGAGAATTTTAGAGACTTACCAAATTATCTTTGAGATTGTGATTCGTGGAAGAAACACCCAATTTTTTTGCAGAAAAATTGCTTCTAAAACTTGGCAACAAACGGTTCTTTGAAAGTTTGGAGAAAACTGTAACATCCGGCAATTTGAAATAACTATGAAGAGGCTTAGAATTGGAAATAGTCATTTTTGGAAGGAATTAAAAATCTGGAAAATTTGGCTAAGTATGGGAAAAAGTGAGTTTTTAGCCAAATTTGAACAGTTATAACTCCTAGCTCAGGATGACTTAGTTGTATTTCCAGTTATTTTTGCAAATTTCGTGGAATGGTCTTTCCAACGCCGCCGAGTTTTCCCGATTCCGAGTTCGTATGAGGGAGTTATGCCCTTTGGAAGTTGGGCTGTTGGCAGGGAAGTTAACCCGATTTTGTAAGGGTATTTTGGTCTTTTCCCTTGCCTTTTCTTTTGGATATATACTAAGGTGTAAGACTGATTTTTAATCAGTTTTTCCCTTTTTAAAAGAGTGAGAGTTAGGGCTTTTGAGAGAAGAGAGAAAGAAGGAGCAAGGAGTCCGTCAAGATCGTTGTGGATATCGTCGGGGATGATCCCTATTAAGGTATGTGAGTTCATAGTGTTGGGTTGGTTCTTTTCCCCACACGTCAAACTTGTTTTATTTCCAATAAAAGATTGGTTGTGTTGTTGAAGTTGTTGGTTGTGTTGTTGATGTTCTTGTTGGTTCAGTACATGATTTGGTTGTGTTTTTGAGTTGAATCTCTTGTATGTTCAGGGATTTTATGATTCTTAGTGTTTGGAGTTGAAACCCTTGAAGTTAGGGTAGTTTAGAGTTGGACAAAGGAGGAAGAAAAGTAGAGTTTTCGGGGAAAAAAGGTGGCGCGTCGCGCCTGCCAGCGCACCCCAAAAGGGACTCTAAAGTCCAACCCTTGGGGCGGGGCGCCTAGCAAAGCGCCAGCAGGCCCCTTCTGAGCTTTGTGGTCTGGCACCCCGCGCCTCTCAGAGCGCCAAGGACGCCAAGTCTTCCCATTCATTCCCCACTTTTCATACATGTTCCTTGGTAATGTACCAATGTTTTATAGTTGTTTTCAACACTCCAAAGTACGTCTAAACGTCAAGAACTCATCCATAAACATGTGATCATATACCTTGAATCCATTATCCAATTCAAGGCGAGTTAGGATCAAAGTCAAGTGAAGTTAGAGCCAAACTTAGAAGTTTAGAAGTAAGTCAAAGCAAGTCTTCAAAGTTTTCAAGAGTCTTCATTGAACATTTTAACTTCATTTTAAGGATCAAGTTTCAAGTCAAGCAAAGAGTATAGAGTTTCAAGTTAAGACAAGAGTATGAAGTTGAGTTCATTTCTCAAAAGTTATTAGGGAACTATGTATTCCCAAAGAAGTTTTAAAGAAATGTTTTCACATTTAAACAAGATTGGAAACTGAGATTTCCAAAGGGCCTTCAGGCTAGTTTTCCAGAAAAGAGTTATCGCTTTCTAAATGAAACAAGAGAGGAAACTGAGATTTCCAAGATGGCCTTTGAGCTAAGTTTTTGAGTAATTATCTCAAATCAGTAGGAAGACATATGTTTTAAAAATATAAGAGCCAGTACATTTTTGGTAATAGTATCGAGCACCGAATTGGGGGAGCGTTCAAAGAACCCACAACCCCCATAGAACCATGTAGCCATCATGGGTAAAAAAGGTTCATACTTTTAGATGAACCCTTTTCAGATTAGACTAGTGGATCCATTAGGCAGTTCAGGTCCTATACCTTTGTCTAGGTATAGGATGCTCTGGCAGCGTGAGGTTGATCGTTGTACCATCACTATAGCTATTATGTGATGGTTGTCGGTTAGAGAAACTCCCACAGAAGTTATTGTATCTTTGTATACACACAGAAGTTATTGTATCTTTGTATACACACATAAGTTAATGTATTTTTATATACATCAGTTCATTTGTATTTATATATACATCTCAGTCTTATTGTATCTTTGTATACACACAGAGTTAAGAGCAGGTTTTAAACAACTTTTCTTTATATTGCACTTGTTGCTTATCTTTCCAGCTAAGTCATTCAGTTTCTTCCAGAATTCTTTCTAGCCTTTGTTGCTTATCTTTCCAGCTCGCATACTCATACATTCAATGTACTGATGTCAGTTGACCTGCATCTTATGACGATGCAGACACAGGTACCCAGGATCAGCATCCAGCACGCCGTTGATCCAACTGAGCACTCCAGAGTCAGTGGTGAGCCTCTTTGCATTTCGGAAGGCTCGGTTATTTTGTTCTCTTAGTTTTGTATTATTAGGATGTTGCAGGGTCTGTCCCAACATCCATCTCAGTGTTATAGAGGCTTCATAGACAGTCAGTCAGTTAGTTAGTTTTGAGTCTCTCATCTATGTATATATGTAAATATTTTATTTTGGGACTCGAGTTGCCTTTTTGGCTAGATTTTATCAGTTAAGTTGTTTTATGTCCTTGCATTCCATGGAGTTATTCTGTTGAGTTAGGTTTCCGCTGAGTTAAGAAAGCTAGGCCAAGGGTTCTTTTGGGGCCAGCAATGGTTTTCGAGTTTCGGCCACGTCCAGGGTGTAGGCTCGGAGAGTGACAAACTTGGTATCAAAGCCCAGATTTCAAGAGTCCTAGGGAGTCTATGAAGCCGTGTCTGTAGAGTCCTAGTTATCGGTGTGAAACGCGCCACATCTATAATTGGGAGGCTGCAACATTTAGAAAGATTTCTCATTTCTTTCACACTCATCTCGTGCGTAAGAGTTGATTTCTAAAAAGTTTCTTTCTAATCCATGCTTGCGCGTATTTCAGATAGTCATGCCTCCACGAAGAGTTGGCAGAGGGCGTCTTCCTAGACGTTATGTTGAGGAGCAAGAGTTACCTTATGCCCTGGGAGTGCAACATCAAGGGGAATTTTCTAATGCCGAGTTCAGAGAGGCAATTAGAATTTTGAGTCAAGCTGTAACTAATCAGATTGGTCAGCAAAGGGGAGCTCGACATGAAGAAGCTGAGACGTCAAGGATTCGTGAGTTCTTGGGGATGAATCCTCCGAATTTCATGGGTTCGAGCACTACCGATGATCCAGAAAACTTCATTGAGGAGTTGAAAAAGATTTTTGATGTGATGCATGTGGCAGATATTGAGTGGGTTGAACTAGTTGCGTATCAATTGAAGAATGTTGCTAGAACTTGGTTCGACTAGTGGAAAGGGGGCAGAGTTGAGAATGCACCACCTACGAATTGAGCCTGTTTTGAGGAAGCTTTCTTGGGGCGTTTCTTTCCCAGAGAATTGAAAGTGGCCAAGGTACGTGAGTTCCTCACACTTAAGCAGGAGTCTTTGAGTGTTCATGAGTACAGTTTGAAGTTTACACAATTATCCCGTTATGCTCCGGAGATGGTTGCGGACATGAGGAGTAGAATGAGTTTGTTTGTAGCTGGGTTGTCTCGTTGGTCGAGTAAGGAAGGTAGGGCTGCAATGCTTATTGGGGACATGGACATATCAAGGTTGATGGCCTATGTGCAGCAGGTTGAGGAAGAGAAGCTGAGGGACAGGGAAGAGTTCATAAATAAGAGAGCTAAGACCGGTAGTGAGTCCGGGCAGCAGAAAGGTAATGCAAACCGTTCATCCTTTCAGCAAAGGCAAAAGGGACCTGCTCCATAATCTATCAGAACACTTGAACCCAGATACAGAGGTGAATATAATGGCCAAAATTCGAAGGACTTCAAGACTAGACCAGCACAATCTTCGGGCAGTGTGGCACAAGGGGGTAGTAAGCCTCATGCCTGCGCCAAGTGTGGTAGGAACCACCCAGGTATTTGTCGAGAGGGCTCTATTGGTTGTTTCAAATGTGGACAGAATGGACATTTCATGCGAGAGTGTCCAAAGAACCGGTAGGGTAATGGGGGCAATAGAGCACAGTCTTCTTCAGTTGTTCCACCAGACAGGACGACACCTAGAGGAGCTACTTCTAGTACAGGTGGAGGAGCAAATCGCCTATATGCAATCACCAGTCGCCATGAGCAAGAGAACTCTCCAAATGTTGTCACTGGTATGATTAAAGTCTTCGCTTTTGATGTGTATGTTTTGCTAGACTATAACATTCGGCAAGTTGAAACAACTATGAAGAGGCTTAAAAATCGAAAATAGTCATTTTTGGAAAATCAGTGAGTTTTGGCCAACTTTGAGCAGTAATAAATCCTAGCTCAGGATGAGTTAGGAGTATTTCCAGTTATGTTTGGAAATACCTCGGAATGTTCTTTCCAATGCCGTTGAGTTTGCTCGATTCTGAGTTCGTATGAGCGAGTTATGCCCTTTGAAAGTTGGGCAGTTGGCAGGGAATCCGTCCGGAAAATTTAAGGGCATTTTGGTCTTTTCCCTAGACATTTCTTTTGGGATTATATTGTTGTGTTAGGATGATTTTTGGATCATTTTGTCCCATTTTAAAAGAGTGAGAGCTAGGGCTTGAGAGTGAAGAGGAGAAGAAGAGGAGAAAGAGAAGATCAAGCAAGGAGTTTCCGTCAAGGATCGTCGTGGATATCGTTGGGGGTGATCCCTAATAGGTATGTGAGTCTTTAGTGTTGGGTTGATCCTTTCCCCCACACACCAAACTCATTTTTATTATTGAGAAAATATTGGTTGTGTTGTTGAAGTTGTTGGTTGTGGTGTTGATGTTGTTGATTGTGTTATTGAAGTTCTTGTTGATTTGAGACATGATTTGGGTTGTGTTTTTGAGTTGAATCTCTAGTATGTTGAGGGATTTTATGATCCTTAGTGTTTGGGGTTGGAAAAAATGAAGGAGAAAAGTCAAGTTTTCGGGGAAAAGGGTTGGGGTGGCGCGCCAGCCAGCGCGCCCCAAGAGGAGCTCTGAAGCCCAGCCCTTGGGGCGGCGCGCCAGTCAGTGCGCCAGCAGGCCCCTTCTGAGCTTCAAGGGCTGGCGCTCCGCGCCTTGCAGAGCGCCAAGGACACCAAGTTCACCCATTCTTTTCATACTTTCTCATGCATGTTCCTAGTTATTGTAACTATGTTTCCTAGTTGTTTCCAACACTTTAAGGTACACTTAGACATCCCGAACTCATCCATAAACATGTGATCATATACCTTGAATCCAGAGTTCAATTCAAGGCAAGTTAGGATTGAAGTTAAGGGAGGTTAGAGTCAAGTCAAGCAAAGTTAAGAAGCAAGTCCTCAAAGCTTTTCAAGAGTCGTTATTGAACGTTTTATCTTCGTTTCAAGTTCAAGTCAAGCAAGAGTGTAGAGTTCCAAGTCAAGTAAAGAGTCTCGAGTTTCAAGTTAAGTCAAGAGCATAAAGTCGAGTCCCTTTCTCAAAAGCTACTAGGGAACTAAGTATTCCCAAAGAGGTTTGTAAATGTTTTTACATTTGAGTGAGAAGGGAACCATGTTTTCCAAAAGAGACTTTTTGGTTAAGTTTTGAGCAATTATCTCAATTAAAGAAAGATGTGTTTAAAGACACTTATGAGCCAAAGTATTTTTGGGAGTAGTATGAGCACCGAATTGGGGACACGAGTTTATATTAACTCAACTCTCCATAAGAACCATGCGCCAACATGGGACTTGACGTATCATTCTTTTTAGATGATCACGTAAGATTAGGCTAGTGGATCCACTAAGCAAAACTAAGGTCCTATATCATGGCAAAGTATAGGATGGTCATTGGGCAACGTGAGGTAAAACGTTGTACCACCACTAGGGCTCATAGTGGTGGTTGTCGGTTAAAGAATCTCCCACTAAATTTATACTACTTTTATATAAATGAAGTCGAGTTGTTATTGCTTTAATCATTAACAAACTAAGTTGTTTGCAATGTTTTAAAAGCTTTGTATATCACATGTGTCTTATTGCCTTTATATATATATATATATATATATATATATTGAGTTCAGTTAAGTTATTCTTGAGTCGTACAGGGCCAAGGTAAGTATTCTCTTGTATTTCTTTCAAGCTTAAGTCGTGGTTTAGCTTTCCAGCTCGCATACTTGTACATTCCATGTACTGATGTCAGTTGGCCTGCATCTTATATTGATGCAGATACAGGTACCCCGGATCAGCACCCTGCACTTCGTTAATCCAGCTAAGCACTTCAGAGTCAGTGGTGAGCCTCTTTGCTTTCCGGAGGACTCGGTTGTTTTGCATCCTTAAATTTTGTTTTATTAGGATGTTGTGAGGTCTGTCCCAACATCCAACTCGGTGTTTGGAGTTGAAACCCTTGAAGTTAGGGTGGTTTAGATTTGGACAAAAGGAGGAAGAAAAGTAGAGTTTTTGGGGAAAAAGGGTGGCGCGTCGCGCCTAGCACGCCCCAGAAAGGACTCTGAAGTCCAGCCCTTGGGATGGCGCGCCTAGCAGAGCGCCAGCAGGCCCCTTCTGAGCTTTGTGGTCTGGCACCCCGCGCCTCTCAGAGCGCCAAGGACGCCAAGTCTTCCCATTCATTCCCCACTTTTTCATACATGTTCCTTGGTAATGTACCAATGTTTTATAGTTGTTTTCAACACTCCAAAGTACGTCTAAACATCAAGAACTCATCCATAAACATGTGATCATATACCTTGAATCCATTATCCAATTCAAGGCGAGTTAGGATCAAAGTCAAGTGAAGTTAGAAGTCAAGTGAAGTTAGAGCCAAACTTAGAAGTTAAGAAGTAAGTCAAAGCAAGTCTTCAAAGTTTTCAAGAGTCTTCATTGAACGTTTTAACTTCATTTTAAGGATCAAGTTTCAAGTCAAGCAAAGAGTATAGAGTTTCAAGTTAAGTCAAGAGTATGAAGTTGAGTTCATTTCTCAAAAGTTATTAGGGAACTATGTATTCCCAAAGAAGTTTTAAAGAAATGTTTTCGCATTTAACAAGATTGGAAACTGAGATTTCCAAAGGGCCTTCAGGCTAGTTTTCCAGAAAAGAGTTATCGCTTTCTAAATGAAGCAAGAGAGGAAACTGAGATTTCCAAGATAGCCTTTGAGCTAAGTTTTTGAGTAATTATCTCAAATCAGCAGGAAGACATATGCTTTAAAAACATAAGAGCCAGTAAATTTTTGGTAGTAGTATCTAGCACCGAATTGGAGGAGCGTTCAAAGAACCCACAACCCCCATAGAACCATGTAGCCATCATTGGTAAAAAAGGTTCATACTTTTTAGATGAACCCTTTTCAGATTAGACTAGTGGATCCATTAGGCAGTTCAGGTCCTATACCTTTGGCCGGGTATAGGATGCTCTGGCAGCATGAGGTTGATCGATATCATCACTATAGCTCTTATGTGATAGTTGTCGGTTAGAGAAACTTCCACAGAAGTTATTGTATCTTTGTATACACATAGAAGTTATTGTATCTTTGTATACACACAGAAGTTATTGTATCTTTGTATACACACATAAGTTATTGTATTTTTATCTACATCAGTTCATTTGTATTTCTATATACATCTCAGGCTTATTGTATCTTTGTATACATACAGAGTTTATAGCAGGTTTTAAATAGCTTTTCTTTATATTGCACTTGTTTTAAATTGCATTATATTGAAATGAGTCAGTCAGGTTGAGTTGAGTTGAGCCAGGTAAGTTATTCAGTTTCTTCCAGAATTCTTTCTAGCCTTTGTTGCTTATCTTTCCAGCTCGCATACTCGTACATTCAATGTACTGATGCCAGTTGGCCTGCATCTTATGACGATGCAGACACAAGTACCCAGGATCAGCATCCAGCACGCCGTTGATCCAGCTGAGCACTCCAGAGTCAGTGGTGAGCCTCTTTGCATTCCAGAAGACTCGGTTATTTTGTTCTCTTAGTTTTGCGTTATTAGGATGTTGTGGGGTCTGTCCTAACATCCATCTTAATGTTATAGAGGCTTCATAGAAAGCCAGTCAGTTAGTTAGTTTTGAGTCTCTCATCTATGTATATATGTAAATATTCTATTTTGGGACTCGAGTTGCCTTTTTGGTCAGATTTTATCAGTTAAGTTATTTTATGTCCTTGCATTGCATGGAGTTATTCTGTTGAGTTAGGTTTCAGCTGGGTTAAGAAAGCCAGGCCCAGGATTCGCTTGGGGCCAGCAATGGTCTTCGAGTGCCAGCCACATCCAGGGTGTAGGCTCGGGGCGTGACAAAAACTTACAATACCCATACATGACCAGTAATTTACCCATAAAATACCCATATTTTAATGCGTAAAATATGGGTATAAGCCCAAATATTACCCATATTTAAAATCACTCTTTCAACCCATATTTGTTGGGCGATTTGGGCGGGTCAGTGAAAAGTGGGCCTAAATTGCCAGCACTAGTACCAACAAACACTTTGCATAAATCATATTTATTTTTTATTGTTATCTTTAAATGTGTAAAACTATTTAATGATTCATTTTTTAAGTAAAATGACCGCGCATAACGCGGGTAAGTATACTAGTTAGAATAAGGTAAACAGAGTTAGAGTTTACAAAACCTTATGTACGCCAAAGCGCTCAACATAATTTTATCACAAATCTATGGCGTCTGAAGGAATATTTTCCGAGTTATCGAATGATCTAAATCTGAAACAGAGAGCAACAACTTGTTTTGTTTCGAAAAAGTGGCATCAGATGATAAAATCATTGTACGATCGTAAATTTGTACAAATACAATGTGCAAGCAGTTATTCATGTGCTAAATCTTCTAGAAACTTCGTTAAATTTCACCCTATTGTCAAACTTGCTACTGACAACACTAATACCAGATTCTGGTATTTTTTATTTTTCATTCAACAAACTTGAATTGAGATTATTAACCGTTCTGCATTTAAATGTTGCACTATTAATGAGAACAATTTTAGTTGGTTTCCTTGTATGAAAGAGATCTGTTTTAATCACGCTCATATTAATCATGTAACTCTCTTCAAACTTATTCGTAAGTGTCATTCGATTGTTAAGTTAAGTTTGATATGTTATTGCTACCTTTTTCGAATTTCAGTGCCTCATCAAGATCAACTTAGGAAGGTTCATGTGAATTATGATAATAGATATTTAGAAAAAATAGAAATAAAAGCTCGAAATCTGACGGAGTTTCACTTGTTTAATTCATCATTGTCAGTAGAAGTTGATTTGCGCGTTTGTACTAAGCTACAAATCATGGAATTAGATTGTCAATACATTCCCAATGGATTTCCTGAAGATATTTCCTCAGAATTCCCGTGTCTAAAATCTTTATCTCTTCGTTTATTCAAAAATATGGAAAAGATCAATCTTCTGAGTTATGAACTTGAGAATTTGACCTTAAGTGACATGCGTGACTTGGATGAAGCTATCATTGATACTCCTAATTTACGTCCGTTCAAGCTAATAGATATGGAAAAAGTTCCAAGCTGGTGTCCTGTAGTTGGTTCAAGGCTAATGGAAGTTGAGATTGGATTGAAGAATGCTCGAACAACCAATAGCTTGCTTGAGTTGAGAGTTTTTGCTGGAAATTTGGGCGGAAATATCTCGTTGTCCTTTGACACAACTGAATTAAAGGTATATATGTACTAAATTATCTTGGTGTTTACTCGTTATATCTTGGTGTTATCTATTCAATTTCCTGACAATTTGTGTTGAATATCACCTTTCATTGTCTATGAAGGAAGTAAAATCTCGTTCGAAAATCTTTGTAACAACATTGGACCACTTTGTAACAAGCACATGATTTTGGAAGTACTCTCTTCGCTCGTACCAAGATATTAATCTTTGATTGATAAATTGTTTAGTTACTTTCATCCGCGGACTTTGCTAGTGAGAGTGGATTCGGATGCTCAAAGTTGTAACTTTATACAGGTATTTTGCAATGTTATGACTTTCATTCCTTCACTTAATTAGTATATTCCTAGCTTTACTGATCTCTTTCTCCCTTTTTCCATTGCACTTACGAATTTTGTAGGTTCTATTGGACGAGTTGAAAGGCAAGAAAACAAATCGCAGCAAGCGTTATAAATCTAGTGATTACATGTATTGGCGCAATGCCTTGAAAAGCTTTGAGATCCTCGAATCAACTACAACTACAAAAGAAGGCGCCCATCGACTTAGCTTGGAGCTCCATTGGTACTTGCCTATTATGAGCACCAACACAGGCATTCCCCAAGTAACAGAAAGCGTGAGACGCAGTACAAGAGTGAGAAAGCATCCAAAAATTTAACATATTTCGTTTGGCATCCGAGTGATGGAATGCGCGTTAGACTTCTCACAGTAGTTCTATCTATAGTTAACAACAATATTGTTGATGAATTTTAAATTTACAGTATACAACTTAGTAAAAAAATTTTAAAAAAATTTGGCCATATTTTCTTATATTTTAGCTATGCTTTTCTTTAGATAAGAAACAATAAATTTATTATTTTTAGGGGAAAAAAAGAACTCTAGAAATCCATTCAAACTAATTTTACAAAATGTAAAGAAAAAAACAATTTCTTGACGATGACCTTCACCTTCTCATTGTCTCATATCCATGCCGGCATTTCTTGTTTTCTACAACAACAAAAAGATAAAAATTTATAGATATATGTAACGAAAATCTTCGAATCTAGTACATCAACAAAATTAGTTCCTACTCATTTCGCAAACTCGAAATGAGAATTTTTTTATTCTCCCTCGTTAATAATGTTGCTTTAATAATCGTTGCTTCATCTGCCCCTGTTTCTGCTCATTTTTACAATAACGTTTCAACAATTCCTCGTTCTTTAATTCCTAGTAATTCTACCTGGAACCATTTCAACAAGTACTTGGGTTGCCGCGTTGGCCAAAAAATCAAAGGATTAGCTAAAATCAAACAGTATTTTCAACATTTCGGGTATATTGATAATTTTTTGAGCAATGATTTTACAGATGAATTTGATCAACTTCTTTTTTCAGCTCTCAAGACTTATCAATTGAACTTTAATATTAACATCACCGGAGAATTCAACATCCCCACTCTTCAACATATGTTAAAGCCAAGATGCGGAAATCTAGATATAGTAAATGGCACTACTCATATGAACTCCGGCAAAATTCCAACGGATCATACGGTGGCTCATTTCTCGTTTTTTTAAGGCCAACCACGTTGGCCTTCGAGTAAGAGTAAATTAAAGTATGCATTTCTACCGGAGAATCAGTTGACGGATTCTGTTAAGGTGGCTTTTAGGAGGGCGTTTGATAAATGGTCAAAAGTAACTCCATTAACTTTCAAAGAGATGGATTCTTATAGATTGGCGGATATTCGGATCGGGTTTTTTGTCAGAGACCATGGTGATGGTAACCCGGTTGATGGACCCATGAAGATTTTGGCACACGCATTTGCACCTCCAACAGGGTTTTTCCACTTAGACGGCGAGGAGAATTGGGTGGTTGACGGCAAGTATTTGAAAGAAGGGATGGTGCATCTTGAATCAGTTGCGGTTCATGAAATCGGGCATTTATTGGGTTTGGATCATTCGTCCGAAAAAAAGCAATTATGTTTCCAACACTTGAGGATGGAACGAGGAAAGTGGAGTTATCAAGAGATGATATTGAAGGGGTACAAATGTTATACGGGTCAAACCCAAATTATAATGGGTCAAGTACTGTTTACACACACCGTCAAGAGAATGATATTAGTGGATACTCCACTGTTGGTTCATTGTGCCCACATTGGATTATTGGATTTTTCTTAGCATTGTTGCTTTCAATTTCTATTTAGTTAGTGTGTAATATTATTTTAATCGTATGATTTGAATATTTTTGAAATATTTTGTGGAGACACCTAATTTTTTTGAAAATTGGTGATTTCGAAATTTTGATCCTCGGTTGATCCATGCGCAAGTTTTGGTTATGTAGCATGTAGGTTCAAAAGTTCAAGATCACCCACCTTCAAGATTATTTTGTACGATTATGTTTAGCTTAGTGGACTTTGAATCAATGTCTAATTAAGAGAGCGGATACACAAATGTATGGTTTGCACTTTAATTTGAATAAAATTTCCATGAGTTTAGGCTGATCGAACCATAAGAACTTGCTTCCTATATAGATTAATCATCGAGCTTCTTTAATTTCAAACGATTTGAAATAATTAGCTTTATAAATTTTTTAAAAATTTTCAAGTTATTTTAAAATTATTTTTTCATTTTTAAAATTTTTAAATAATATATATGTTTTTGTATAATTATGTATATAATTAGTACCTTTTATGAATATTCAAAAATTGTCTTAAAAGAATTTTTTTAATTAAGCATTTTGTTAATTATGTTAGTTTAGTAATAGTTATATTTTTAGTTAATTAGTTTATAATTAAGTTAATTATTTTATAATTAAGTTAATTAGTTTATATTAATTTTTCATGTTTAATTTTTAGCCGAATCACCAATTAAACTCAAATTGGCTAAATTCGTAATTTCAATTGACTACAATTCCCAACACATACGCACAAGATACGTATATGTGTCTTGTTCTTATTCGTCTACACTGCTTATGTTTAACTTCTTTCTTAAAATTTGTCCAGTTAAGGATTGAACTAATAATGTTTATTGTTGTTTACATATTAATCCATGAGGGTGTGAATTTGTGGAATTAGCTTTCCTCCGTAAAGTTTCTCTATTACCATCTATATCTTATTTTGTTTCTTAGTTTGTTATTTTCATCTAATATCTCATGAATTTGTTGTACATTTGAGTTCACTTGTTTCTGATTTTTTTTATATCATAAACTGATCGATTATGTTTAGCTTGTTCTAATCACGGTTTGAATTTTTCCATTACAAGTTGGATGAGACCTGATCGCCTCAAGTCATTCCCAAATCCAAATCCGAAGGGACTAACATACTGACCAGGAGGATGACATACATATATATAAGTGCTGAATATACAGGTGAAAAGGGGCTGATATACAGTCGTATACATCTGATATACACAAGATGTATACACTTCGAAAATAGGCTAAAAGGCCCAAAACGTGGCAGCGACCAAATTCCATGGGCAGAGAGGATTTGGTTCATTATTTCCTTTAATTGTCCGATTATTTTTGCTTACAAATTGTTTGTTTTGATCATTGTGTTAACCTTAACTTCAAATAACTTAATTGAATCCCCTAAAAGATGAACTAATTTCTTTTGTGTTGGTTTACTTGATTTTATCAATTCTTGTCTTTAGTTCAATTAAATCTTTGGTCAAATCGTAGCTATTTTTAATTGGTCAAATTATTTCAAGACATCTTTATTTCTAAAATGATTCAAAAGCCTTTTTCTTACTTAGTCATTTTGGCTAAAATTTTATTCACTTCCAAATTATTTTAAAAAGTGTATTTGTCAAAAGATTCAAATGTTTTCATTTTCTCAAAAAAAAATAGTCAAATATTTTTAGTCAAGTCGTCGGATAACCGCGTGTTGGCAGCTACTTAAAGTGCTAATACCTTCTTAAAGTAGAAATAAGAACCTTTTACCCATTTTCTCAAAAAAATTTAAGGTTTATCTGTTAGAGTTTTTTTAAAATTAAGTTTTCTTAATTTATTTTAAAAAATTAAGTGATGACTCTTTTTCTAAGTATTTTTCTTAAATTGTTCTATAGGAAGATAAAATCGCGACATAACAAATATGTCAGCAATGCCAACCTTGAAATTTGATCTACACATGTTATCAGCCATCCCTTCTAATTAATTGATGATTGCCCTTATTCTTTCTTCACCCTTGTTAGAAAAAGTATGACAATATCAACCAAGAATTTTTTTTAACGGAAAACTAAGTCTATGTCCCATAAGAGCAAAATAATTACAAACAAATACCTCATTTACAATTTATACCCCAAAACTATCATGTTGGTAAATGATCTCCTCTACAATTACAATCCTTCCCAAATTCTCTTATTCCCCAGTTCTCCTTCTTCCTCAATTCTTCTTCTTCACCGGTTCTCCTTCCCAATTCCCCCTCTTCCCCAGTTCTCATTCTTCCCTAAAAAAAATTTATCCAATTCAAATCAACACTCGATTCCCTCCTTCTTCCCCAATTTTATGTATAAATTTTGAATTAAAAAAATGAAAAGCTACGTGATACAATCTGAGTTCATTTATTTGTAATATTCTCACGTAGAAAACTTAGTTGATATATTATCATAATATTGAAGTAGTATAATTGAGGAACAACCACTATTTCACAAAGCTAATCATCAATCCATAATGTGAAACTTCTAAATCTTCAATGATACCATAACTTATATGACATATTGTTATAGTATCATTGAGGAACAACTAGACATTCATGAAAATTGCACAAATACTGAATGATACCATCATAGTATATATATACACTGTGATGGTATCACAAAGGGTTTTCTAAGTCATTCAATGGTAGATGAATGATACTATCACAATATATTCATTTATTATCATGATATTAAAATGATATAATTGAGGAACAACCATTATTTCAACAAGTCAATCATCAATCCTTAATGAGGGACCTTTGAAATCTTTAATGATACCATAACAATTTATTGCATAACATAAAATTGCACAAATAATGAATGATACCGTCATAGTGTGTGTGTATATATATATATATATATATATATACACACACATTGTGATAGCATCATAAAGGTTTTTCTAAGTCATTCGATGGTACACGAGTGATACTACCACAATATATTTATATATTATCATGATATTGAAATTGTATAATTGAGGAACAACCATTGTTTCACCAAATCAATCATCAATCCTTAGTGAGACACTTCTGAAATTCTCAATGATACCATAACAGACATTTAGGGAAGAATTACACAAAAACTGAATGATACCATCATAGTGTGTATATATATATTGTGATGATATCATAAAGGTGAATTGGGCCTGGCTAGGAAGGGGACATACTCTGTAATAACTCTCTGTAATAACTTTGGTAAAAATACCCCTAGACTATGACCGAAAACTCAGAAACACACCTTAACTAAACTATAAGGTCTTATTACCCCTCGAACTCATTTTTCTTGTAATTTTGTACACCTTTTGGCTTACGTGGCACACTCTTGCTCAATTAATATTTTAAAGGCCAAAAGAATTGTTAAAAGTTAACCGTAATGTGCCTCAACTAATCCAAAGCCTCGTTAATTTGATAGTTATTAGTTCTATTTTCCCCCTTTATTTATTTATTTATTATTTTTATTTTATTTAGATTAGATGTTCATCTTGATAATTCATATCCAATTATATATTGTTATTCTTAATATTCATTACTCTCATTTTCATATTCATAACCTTCAAATATTTAATTTATATAACTTTAAGAAATGTTTTGGTATTCCTCCATTTTTATACAATTACTTCTCAGGTTTGTCTAACTCTAGTGCTGTCTTTTCGTCTTAATTTAATAGTAATACTTATTTATGTTTTTAAATTGAAGCAACTTCTTTCTATAATATTTTCAATTAGAAATGTGAAGCATCACTATTCTCTGCTCCTAGGAACAAAAAGCTAGTCAAGGCACTACTGATGGCTACCAATCTGAAGCTAGCGACGACGATGAATCTGAAACTAGTGATGACGATGAATCTGAAGCTACCAATGGCTATGAATCTGAAGCTACTAAGTCTTGAAAGGGTGAACCATGATTTTGGTGTGATAATGATGAAGCCGAACCTAGTGATGGCAGAAGCTAGTGATGTCTATGAATCCAAAGCTAGAAAGGAAGGTAATGAGTATTCCATGAACACTATGTTCAAGTTAGATCGAACATCACCTAATACCTACACTATGGTTTGTTGATTTTTGAATGAAACGGCAAAAACCTAGAGTAGCAGCCTATTACATGTTGTCAGGCCCCTTTAGAGTAAGATGCTCGTGATGGAGGTAACAAGCAGAGGCGGATCTATATTTCAAGTGCTAGAAACTAAACCACCAGAAAACAACAGAGTTGTAGATCAAAACAAGGCCCCAACACAATTATAATTCCACAGTCAAGACAATGTAGGAACCTTGTGAAATACTTTGGTTCCTCATCAAAATACACATATTGGAAGTTCAAAAGTTTCTACCTTTTGATCAATATAATATGAGTATTTCAATACTCACGCGACTAAGTTGCCAAACCATTACTATTCTGAAGAAAAGGAAAGTTTAGCATGTTAATGTAATCAAAACGTTATACATACCGCACAAAAATCAGCATGAACTAATTTAGTGTTTTTAGTTTGAGAATATAGAATATGGGAAGCAAAATGTTCATTCCTCCATGCGATTTTGCTCTGAGTACTGCTTTTGTGAAACCTTGACCTTGGTAGGCAGCGTAAGTGATGGCTCTTTGTCGAGCACAGAAGGAGCTTTGACCATGTGAATGCTATGCTTGAGCTCCTTCGTTGCTTCTCTCTGGTCCTTGGCTTTCTTCCTTTCATCCTATATAATTTGACAATTAATGTTAATAACAAGAACAAGAATGTATGTCTCTCCTCCCTGTCGAATGTCGATACAGGGATGTACTAAAGTGGAAAATAAATTCGTATATTATAAACGTTAACTAAAATAAACAAAATATCTGATGTGTATTATGAGGCAATTACCATTGGAACTCCAAGCTGAGTTGTCTTGTAGTTGATTCGAGGATCTTAAATCCTTTCAAGAAATAAAGCCAGCACATGTTATCATTATATTTACGTTGCTTGCCACTTTCAAATTCCCTTTCCCAGTCTTTTAGTTTGTCTAATAGGACCTACATATTCATAATGTTATCCGTACAATGGAAAAACAGTGAAAGAGATCAATTGATATATAGGAAAATATTAAAATGAAGTCATAACATTGTGGGACATATACATGTATAAAGTTATCATACTTTAGTGCATCTGAATTCATTCTTACTAGCAAAGTCCGCGGATGGAAGTAATTAAGCAATTTAAAGAAATCGAATATGTTGAATAAACCTAAATTGGGAGTAACAATGAAAGCATCGTCCAAATCAATTAAGCTCAAACTCTCCAACTCAGGACTCGTAATTTTGATTTTATTCAATCCTTTACATAAAGGAAGTGATAAGGATTTTATGGACGGAACCTCTTGAGGAATGTTAGCACAATTTAGATTCAGGACTTGTAGCTTAGTACAAGCGCACAAATCAACTTTCATTGGTGTTAGTGAATTAAACAAGCTAAACTCGAGCAGATTTCGAGCTTTAATTTCTTTTGTTTGTACATATGTACTGATCTCACAACTTACTTGAACCTTTTTAAGTTGATTCATATCAGGCACGGAGACAAAAATGGATTTCTTTCAAACAAGGAAACTCCTTAATATCATTCCCATTAATTTCGCACAATTTTAAATGCACAACGGTTAAGTATATAATTATTACCAATTATTTTTTTATAATTTCATTAATTTAGTAAAACGAAATTTAAAAAAAAAAAAAGGAAAATTTCAAATAAAGACTCCTGCATTTTAGGTTTAGGTGCCCTTAATCTTGTGAAAATATTAAGGAATAATACTCTTTTTATTTAGGAATAATAAATTTTAAAAAAATGTAATTTACCTTGGCCTCAACTGACATCTTTGCTTCCAACTTTGGATGTGCACAAGTAGGCATTTTAATTTGTATAAAGTTGAACAACTAGACATACACGTCTTGCGTAACATCCTACATGGCAATTTGCAACCCAAAGGACACATTTATGTATTATACCTAAAATGAATATTGATATATGTGTTTTATTAATTCAACATCTAGAATATTCTATTAGGGGTGTGCAAAAATCAAAACCGACGATAAACCGAACCAAAAAAGTGTTATTGGTTTATTGCTATGGGGTTATTGGGTTAAAGGTTTTTTAAACAAAAAAAAACTATCAGATTATCGATTCGGTTTCGGTTTTTAATATTGGGTTATTGGGTAAACCGATAACTCATTAAGATTATAGTAATTTACTATTTTTACCTATACATAAATATTAAACATTAATCCCAATATCTTACTAGTTATGTTTTTGTCATTTAACCTTCAATTCATACTTCACTATAACTTTGAGTTCACAACTTCACGTTATACAAAGCTTCAAAACCTAAAGTAAGAACCCTACTCCTCTTAATTTCTTTTTGTGTTACACATGTATAGTTCTTTTCATGTTAATTATAATTGTTTCTATTTTATAAGCATTTGTAAAGTTATATTTTTGTCTTGTCGAATCACAATTTATTAGAGAAGTCATACATTTGTTATATAAGCATATTCTTATTGGAGTTTGCACAAATAGAATTGCCCAGAATTATTTGACATGTTTTCAGCGAAAAATATTAGTAGGAAGAATAATAGCTGTCTTTTAATTTCAGGGACATTAATCAGGTAAAGTCTATCTATCCAATTCGCTTTAGTTTGCTCGCGAGGTTGACTAAGGCACTTCTTTCCATACTGTAGTTGTCGAGGGGATTCTCTAATGGAGGTCCCTGGAAAATAAAGCATGACGAGGTTTCGTAAGTATACATAAAAGAGTAGAACTAGAACTAAAACAGGGATGATCTACTAAGGTGGAAAATAAATTCATCGAACCTAGGTATATTGTAAACGTTAAGCAAAATCAAACAAAATAGTAATATGAGGGAATTACCATTGGAACTCCAAGATGAGTTGTGTTGTAGTTGATTCGAGGATCTTAAAATCTTTCAAGAAATAACGCCAACACATGTTATTACTATTTATACATCTCTTGCTACTTTCCAATTCCAATTCCCTTTCCCAGTCTTTTAGTTCGTCTAAAAGGACCTACATATTCATAATATTATCAGTACAATGGAAAACCGGAGAAAGAGATCAATTGAAGATAGGAAAATATTAAAGTGAAGAATAAAGACATAACATTGTGGTATACCTGTATAAAGTTATTATATTTTAGTGCATCTGAATCCACTCTTACTAGCAAAGTCTGCGGATGGAAGTAACTTAACAATTCATCAATCAGAGATTCATATCTTGGTATCCACGACATGAGTATTTCCAAATTTCTGTTCTTGATACGAAGTGGTTCAAAGTTACTTGGAAGATTTCCCGAATAAGATATTACTTCCTTCATAGACAATGAGAAGTAATATTCAACACAAATTGACAAACTTGAATGGAAAAATTGTTCACTCTAAAACTGTTGGAAAAATACTAACTAGATGAACACGTAACGACAGACAAGATGTATTATCTATGGGCACATTAATAAGTTTCGAATTACTCAGAGTAAACATCAATATAATTTAGCTATATGAATGTACATACCTTTGATTCAGTTGTTTCAGTTCCCAAGGGAAACATCTGGAGAAACCTAGTGGTTGCACGAACATACTTCAATCCTATCTCAACTACCATTAGCTTTGAACACACCAATGCACACGAGTTTTGGAATTTAAAGGAATCAAATAGGTTGAATAAACCTAAATTGGGAGTAACAATGAAAGCATAGTCCAAATCAATTAAGCTCAAACTCTCCAATTCAGGACTCGTAATTTTGATTTTATTCAATCCTATACATAAAGGAAGAGATAAGGATTTTATGGATGGAACCTCTTGAGGAATGTTTGCACAATTTAGATTCAGGACTTGTAGCTTAGTACAAGCGCACAAATCAACTTTCATTGGTGCTAGTGAATTAAAGAAGCTAAACTCGAGAAGATTTCGAGCTTTAATTTCTATTGTTTGTACATATGTATTGATCTCACAACTTACATGAACCTTTTTAAGTTGATTCATATCAGGCACCGAGATGGAATTTAGGGAGGTACAATTTATCAAAGTTAACACAACAATTGAAGGGCACGCAATGATAAATTTGGAGAAAATTGTGGGAGATATACAAACTTGATCGAAATGGATTTCTTTCAAACAAGGAAGCTCCTTAATATCATTCTCATTAATTTCACACAATTTTAAATGAAAAACGGATAGTGATCTTGACTCGAAAACTACTGGGGAAATTCTGAAGAAATCAGAGGAAGTTGGTAGTAACAAATAGATTTCTGTAATATTATAGTCTGCATCGAATTTGCTGACAGTAAAGAGGTTAGAGCACTTTCCGCTGAAATCGAACCTGAAAAATGGATTCCAATACATCCTTATAGGATATTTACCTATAAATCTGCAATCACACAATGATTTTATCATGTGATGCCAATTTCTCGAAACAAGACAAGCTGTTGCTCTCTCTTTCACATTTAGACAAGACAAAATTTTCGTAACGATATCATATGGTAACTCTGAAAATAATATATCAGAAGCCATGAATTCACAACTCTGTTGAGCTCTCAAAATTTATAATGATATATAAAGCTTGGACCTTTCATGTATAAAGGTTTTCTAGCTTGACTTGGAAATGGTTTTATAATTTGATTTCAAATAGAAGAGTGACAACTTAATATTACTTTATGGGACAAATAAAAAATTAGAGCACAATTTAATTTTAAGGGTTTTATATTATTTTTTGACTTTATATTTTTAAAATATTCCATGTAGGGAAATATATGATCGTTCTAGCAAAGTTAGAGCACGTGATTTTTTTTTCTGACTTCTTTGATTCAACGATTCATTTGAGTTTTAAATATCACGTCCAACTTGAGGGGGATATCAAGATATTTATAGTCCACGTCAGTAGTTAGTTATGCTACGTCAGAAGTTAGTTGGGAGTAGCACACGTCAGCAGTTAGTTACAATTAGCTCATAGTCAGTTAGAGGTGTATTTTGTATATAGATGAGTTAATGAAGCTTCAACCCGTTACTTTGACATAAATTAATCGAAGCTAGGTACATTGTAATATAACATATTCTCTTCCTCATCTTTGTCCAAAAATTCCTCGCCCAAATCAATAGCATAAGCATTAGTTGGACTAAGTCCTGACACTAAGGCCCCTGACTCATTCTTCTTTGTAATCTAAGTGTGTGGCAGTACATACGTGCAATAATAATTGGGTGAATAGGTTAAAGTTGTGGAAGAAATAAAAATGTGATCAAAATAGATTAATACTCAGGGCCGATGAATCAAGCAAATCTAACAGGGAAAAAGTGAAACAACATCTGTTTTTAATTAACCATCACCTTTCATAACACAAAAGAACATGTATGAATATAATCACGACAACAAAAATAGTCTGCCTGTAAATTGTTCAAATAAAGCCGGTAATCGAGGGGGCTTCTCTAATGGAGGTTCCTGAAAAATAAAGCATGAAGAGATTTCATAAGTATACATATATATATATATATATATATACCTAACCTTTACTAAGGTCCTATTACCTTGAACTTATTTTATATATAATTTTCTACCCTTTTTGGGCCTACGTGGCACTATCTTGTGGGCCCAGCACGTGTTGACAATTTTTTCAAGAATAGTGCCACGTAGGCCGAAAAGGGGTAGAAAATTAATTAAAAAATAAGTTCGGGGGTAATAGGACCTTAGTAAAGGTTAGGTGTGTCTCAGGAATTTTGGGCATAGGTTGGGGGTACTTTGCATTTTCCCTAAATATTAGGGATAAGGCACAAGTAGCCCTGGACGACTATGACTGAAATATCAGAGACAATGTGGTTGGCAATGTGGCTACAGTCAGGGTCTTGATGATATGCTATTTTTGATTCACAATCTTAGATCTCATTCAGTTTGCATTTCCCATTCCTCGTAATTCAATTACTTCGAATTAATAAAACCAGAAAACGTCCCAAATTCTCTTCAAAATGTGTTGCAGAAATTTACTCCCTATGTTAATTGAACCACTGGCTTTGTTATTATCATTATTTGGTCTTAAATGTATTTGACCACCAACTTGATATTTAGGAAATCAAAGCTGAATGTCAAAAAATACGAATATCACAAACACAGCGAATAGAGAAGAAAGAAGACAATCCCGTTCACATCGTCATACTACTCTAGGGGGAAAAAAAGAGGCGCTAATAATTGTTAAAATAAATTCAGGCAGTTCATGAGCAAAGCAAGCGAGACCAATTTTTGCTGAAATTACGCTCCGACTTTGAGAGTGTTCGCTCTAACTTGATGAATCGTGACCCGTCTCCCTCTTTGGATATTTGCTTTAGGGAATTACTTCGTGAAGAGCAACGTCTTGTCACACAAAATGCTTTTAAGAAAGAAAATGATGTCACTGTTGCATTTGCTGCTCAAGGTAAAGGAAAGGGCAGGGATATGAGTAGAACTCAATGCTATAGTTGCAAGGAATATGGTCATATTGCTAGCAATTGTAGCAAGAAGTTCTGTAATTATTGTAAACAACAAGGACACATTATCAAAGAGTGTCCCACGCGCCCTCAAAATCGTAGGATCAATGTTTTTCAAGCTAGGATAAATGGTTCAACTGTTAACTCATCTTCAGGACAAGTTCTTACTCCTGAAATGGTACAACAAATGATCGTGTCAGCCTTTTCAGCATTGGAATTACAAGGTAATGATGTTACATCTAATTTTTGGATTGATGGGAAATATTTAATCTACATCGTATGAACATGACTAAGGCATTGGTATAAAGACTTTGGTTTCTCGTTTATTCATCAATCGATAAAGCTACACAACCTATTGATCGAGACCAACCACGAGCGTTTCAATCCAATCTCAGCTTCCATTAGTCCTGAACCAACAACTGGAGAAAAGCTTGGGACTTTTTTCATATCTAATAGCTTGAGCGAACGCAAATTAGAAGTAACAATGATAGCATCATCTAAATCAACCATATCATCAACTAAGGTCAAATTCTCCATTTCACAACTGAAAAGTCCAAATTTATTCAGTCCTCTACATAAACAAATTTGCGATCGTCCAATGATGTTACCATGTGATTCCACTCTCTCTAAACAAGGGAAGCTATTGCTCTCTGTTTCAAAGCTAGTAGAGAGAGGATTTTCTGGCAGATATCATATGGTAACTCGGAAAATAATTCATCACGAACATTAGAGGCGATGAGATAAACTCTGTTGAGTTTTCTAGGGTTGACCGTATAAGTATAGAGAACAAGGTTTTATAAAGCCATTACACAAAAGGTCACCTAATTATTAAAAATTATTCGGATAAGGCACAAAATCAATATTTCAGAGACACATCTTAACTAAATAGATATCATATTATCCCTGAACTCATTTGTTTTGTAATTGAGTACACTTTTGGATCAAAAAAGGTGTACAAAATTATTTTAAAAAAATGAATTATGGAATAATAGGATCTTAGTTTACTTAAGAAGTGTCTCTGAAATATGAGTAATAGGGGTACTTCTGCCTTCTCCCAAAATTATTTATAAATGTTATTTATTAATTTTGATTTTTATAACATGACCTTATTCAATTTTGACCAACGAGACTTCCGCTATAATAAAACTATAGTGTTTCAATTGGAAGCTATTTTACTTTAATTATTATGACATAAAAAATAGTAGTTCAAATGTTTATGAGCTTACAACATGTCATGGCCAATTTTAATTAATTTTGATTAAATTACAGTTTAAACTATATATCTCATTTACGAGTTCTGCTTTGCCATATAAAGTCCATTGAAGAAAGAAAGAAAAAATCTTGCGAATCGTATGAATCATCTCACCTTTTCTGCTCTACTTTTATTAAGCATTGTATTACTTTTAAGTTTTACAATGTACTTATTAAAGAGAGGATAGAAAAAGACTCATTTTGGATCTCAATCAGTATAAAAACATTTGTGTCATATTTACTTTCGGCACTTCCAAAAATTTAAGACAAGGGAGTGATAATTGAGCTATGAAACACTTGAAAATGTGACAGTTTGTTATGTAAATAGAACAATGGATATAAATTAAGGATAAATTGCCTATATACACACCTTTTTTTCCCATAATTTCTATTATTCCCTACCAGTTATAAAATTTTCCAAAATCCCTTATTTTACTCCAAAACTCCCAATTGTTGGATACATAAATCCTAACTCCCAAAATCAACATTTATCCCCTCCTTATTTCACTCCACAAATCTCTCCTTATTAGTAGTCACAGAATCTTGATAGTTATTTTCTCATTCATGTCTGAAATTCAAAATCAGTCTCTTTTTTATAGGTTAAGGATATTTTTAGACAAAAAAATTTTAAAAAGATATTTATGAGTCTTTTACCTATTTATAAAAATACTCCAAAATTTATAATAAAATAAAATAAGTGAACTTCAAATTTTTTTCTCGTCTTCTTGTGAAACCCTAAACCTCAAAAAGGTTTAATGGCGACAATACCTGTTAATCCGAAGCCTTTTTTGATCAATTTGACTGGAATGCCTGTGATGGTAAAGCTAAAGTGGGGATTAGAGTAGAAAGGGTATTTGGTCTCTGTGGATTCATACATGAACTTGCAGCTTGCTAATGGGAAATAATATAATACCTATCAATTTAAACGAGATACATAAATAGTAATGTATCATGCACTATTTTTTAGATATGATACGTAAATTCGAATTTATACTAAATGTAGCAATTACATAGCAACTATCACAGGTAATGTATCGATCTCAAATCTAACATTCTAACTTCTTATGGGCAACAATTACTTATTTAATGTATCTAGTATAAACACAATATTATCAATTTACATGAGATACATAAATAGTAATGTATCACGTACTAATTTTTTAGATATAATACGTAAATTCGAATTTATACTAAATGTATCAATTACATAGCAACTACCACACAGTAATGTATCGATCTCAAATCGAACATCTTATGGGCAACAATTATTTATTTAATGTATCTTGTATAAATACAAAACTTAACAATTTAAACATGTATCTAGGTGTTGCTATGTATCTTCTATCTTATTCAAATTTAGATATGTATTCAAATTTTGATACATAAACTTAATTAGTTTTGATACTTGATACAAAACTTCTACCAAATGTATCATTTATCATGTATCTAGGTGTTGGTATGTATCTGTAAACAGTACATGATACATTAAAGTGTCACACAAGTATGTATCAGATTCATAAATGGTGATACGTAAATGTTATTATCAAAAGTTTGTTTAGTTTGAGGCAAAATGTGACGATCTTCCAGCTATGTATCTGATACAATAAATATAGAGCGCATTAATATATATATTAAATCATGTATTAGATACACAACATAATGAATCATGTACACAACATTCTGTCTTTTAAACAGTGCTAATATCAAATACAACTTTTTATCAAACTCAACTGTACAAATTGTGTGTTAGATACACAAGTTTATGGAACACAACATTACATCTACTAAACCATATAACTGATACATGGTATAATGTATCGGATACACAATATTTTATTCTTACATGAACAAATACATATTTTTTTAGACAGGATACGTAAATTCAAATTTATACTACTTGTATCTAATACGTAGCAACTACCACAAAGTAATGTATCGATCTCAAACCTAACATCTTATGGACAACAATTACTTATTTAATGTATCTAGTAGAAATACAACACTTATCAATTTAAACGAGATACATAAATAATAATGTATTGATTGTTTATTTATGTATCTTGTTTAAAAGATTGCCTCATGTCTTTCACGGTAAAACGACCCAATGTTGGGTACTCAGCAAATGTCTCAACAACCATAGGCTTGGTGGGAATCATCTTAACCATACCAACATCACCATTCTTCAAGAACTTCGCTTCCTTCTCGAGTTCCTTACCTGAGCACTTGTCAATGTTGTTCAGGATCTCAGCAAACTTTACAGCAATGTGGGAAGTGTGGCAGTCGAGCACTAGCGAATATCCAATTCCAATCTGACCAGGATAATTCATGATGATGATCTGAGCACCTGTCAATGATCCCCTCTTAATTACTTAATTTTCAATGGAGATGAGTTATTACCTTCGACAATGTATTTGATTTTCAAGATTTACCTAATCTCATTGATCTCCAACTCGATTGAAATGGCGGCTTTGAGATTCATAAATGAAATCGATTGTCCAACAACAATTTCATCACTTTTGTAACCTTCATAACTCATTTCGCTTATCCAAATTTCTGATTCTCTCAACAAAATCGATATATATTAATATTGTATCAGTCAGTATTGTCGATTAATTTAAATTCTTCACGATTTGGGCTGCAATTGCGGCTTGATGGAGATGATGGAAATTTGAATTTTGAAAGATATGAATCTGTTACAGATTGTCATGGATTGATTACAATCACTTATGCTTGAATCATGGGATATAAAATCAATTTTAGGTTAATTTCCTAATAAAGAGCAACAACCAACTATTTTCCTTAAAAGGTCTACTACCAGCTTTTGCAATGTATCACATATAATGTATCCGGATGACTTCTATTTTAAGAGATTTTTGTAAAATAGAAAAAAGTAGGGATAGAAAATAATTTAGATTTTACACTATGTGATTTATGTAAGTTATACATAAATTAAGGGAAAATGCATAAATACCCCCCAGCCTATGCCCAAAATCGCTGAGACACACCTAACCTTTACTGAGGTCCTATTACCACCCCGAACTTATTTTTTAATTAATTTTCTACCCCTTTTTGGTCTACGTGGCACTATCCTTGAAAAAATTGTCAACACGCGCTGGGCCCACAAGATAGTGCCACGTAGGCCGAAAAGGGGTAGAAAATTATATATAAAATAAGTTTGGGAGAGTAATAGGACCTTAGTAAAGGTTAGGTGTGTCTCAGGGATTTTGGGCATAGGCTAGGGGGTACTTATGCATTTTCCCATAAATTAAAGGTATCAAACTCGCAAAAAAAACGATAGTTTAGATGTGTTTTTTTGCCATCAACTCTTTTAGGAAAACAAATATGAAGGCTGAAATGGAGTAGATTTCGTGAGGTATCTTGAACAAATATGCATGATGAAAAAAATGCAAATACCTACTCAAATTAAATGAGAATATATATAAGTTAAGTGAAGTAATAAATCTACTACATCCACCCAATTCCCTATAGAGCATCTAGACACCTCAATTCGTCGTCTCGTGGACACCTAATGTTGTTATGGTGACATGACATGAAAAAATATTTGTCTTTCAAACAAATTTGAGCTTGTGAAGTCTTATAACCATCTTTTCATTTTTTATTTGCAAAAAACATTGAAAATTTAGTCATCTCCTTCGGCGGGTTCAACTAATATTCACTCATGAAACATGATTTATAATTATCAAATTTGTGTTCAATATGTACATTTAATTTTCAACAACATATAAAATTAAGTCGGTGCTAGTCCTAGTTAAAGTGTAAAAATAAAAGTATCGGACAAATTCAGGAGACCATTTTATGTATATTTCTGTAAGTTAATATTCCTTCTTATGAAACTATAGTATAAAATATTCATCCTCAAACAGTATAATAACAAAACCTAGAAAATAAGATCACAGGCTCCTAAAAAGAAGATATAAAAAAAGCTTTATCAGTATTTATCAAATTTGTTCATATCTAACGAAATGCTATTAAGATCAAATGACAAAGACATTGTTAATAATAAAAAATGACTTTTTCCCGAATGAAATGAAATTGGATTCATGTTATAGGAAGAGAATTGACAGGGTGGTAGAGTCGTGGAAACGCCCAGAGAAGCCTGAAAAATATAGCAGCCTCTTCATAAGTATATATATATATATATAACAAGGTTGTATATTGCATACTTTTATGCATTGCATTGTTAAACAGAAACATAAGAGTGTATTATAAGTTAATTACCATTGAAACTCCAAACTAATCTCATTAGCGCGTCGTCTTGTAGTTGATTCCATAATCTTAAAACCTTTCAAGAAATAACGCCAACACATGTTATTACTATATTTATAACGCTTACCGCATTCCAATTCCCTTTCCTAGGCTTTCAGTTGATCTAATAAAACCTACAAATACATTACATTATAAGTACAACGTAAAAAAAAAGAACAGAGTGAAAAATAAGAAAATATGAAGGTGAAGAATAAAGCCATAACATCGCGGAGTACCTGTATAAAGTTATACTTTAGTGCATCTGATTTCACTCTCACTAGCAAAGTTCGCAGATGGAAGTAACTAAATAATTCATCAATTAGAAATTTATAACTTGGTTACATTAACAAGAGTATTAACAAATCAATTTGCTTGATTTGAAGTGGTTGATTGTTGCTCCGTATATTGTCTGAACGAAATCTGTCCTCCTTCATACACAATGATTAATAATATTCAACGCGAATTTTCAAAATTAAACAGCTAGATGAACACTTAACCCGAATTTAATAAGTTGTCAATACCTTTCATTCAGTTGCTGCATCAGTTGTTAGAGAAAAGGTCAAATTATCACCCAAATTTTCTCCCAAAGCTCTCAAGTACCGAACCAACCTACTGATCGAGGTAACATACTTAAATCCAATCTCGACTTCCATGAGACTCGAACCAACGATTGGACACGAGTTTGGAACTTGTTTCATATCTACTATCTTGAACGAACGTAAATTGGGAGTAACAATGACAGCATCATTCAAATCAACCATGTTACTTAACGTCAAATTCTCCATTTCAGGACTCGAAAGTTTGAAAATTTTCAATCCTTTGCACGAACGAAGAAACAACGATTTAAGACAGGGGAATGCTGAAGAAATATCATTAGGAAATCCGATTGGAATATACTCACAATCGATTTTCAGAACATGTAGCTTAGTACAAGCACTTAAATCAAGTTTCACTGCTAAGGATCTTAACAAGTGAAACTCTCGTAAATTTCGAGCTTTTATTTCAATTGGCCCAATTCCAGTCCCACTCAAATGAACCTTTTTAAGTTGATTCAAATCAGGCAATAAGATGGGAAATACTCCAAATTCGTTGTAGCAATTGATCAAGCTTAAATCAGCAATAGAAGGACAATTGTTGATAAGTTTTACGAAATTTATGGGAGAGATTTGAACGGAAACAAAATAAATCTCTTTCAATAAATTCATCTCTTGAATATCATCAAATGCTTCATCCTCAAATTTGCAGTTTTTTTAAACATAAAACGGTTAACAATACTCTTGATTGAAAAATTGCGGGGGACAATGCTAATGAGGTAACAGTAGCAATCAAATATAATTCCTCGAAATTGATGTTGTCGGAAGCAAACTTGACAACTATAGGATAGAGACTGTGATAGCAGATTCGATGGACAATTCGAGAGCAGCAATATGCACAGAATGTGCGGTTAGAAACTTGTGCTTGTAATACGTTGTCGTTGATAATGTTATCGTTAATGTTACACAATGATATAATGTCATGCCAAGTTTTACAAACCTGGGAAGCAATTGCTCTGTTTCTGAGATTAAGAGAACAGAGGATTTTGTGAAGGATATCATCTGGTAATAATGCAGTACTACTACTATTGGTGTAGCTATGAAAATTACGAAAAGTAATGGAGGCCATGATGATTAGTTTGTAGGGTTAACAGAACAAAATTATCAATATTTAGGACATATTTTCCTAACTATATAAAAAAAAAACTCCTAAAAAAGGTGTGTTATGAGGCAATTAGGAATAAGAGTTTGATTTCTTAAAGAACAAGGTTTCTTTTTCCGATGCAAAATAGGATGTCTAATAGAAATTGTATTACACGTAATTAGGAGGGGTTTTTTTCTATATAATATTAAGATATTTAATATTATAATAATTAAAATAGTAAAAATATTTTTTGTTATTTTAATATACGTGTGTGCAAAATTGAATCGACCGATAAATCGAACGGAAGAAAGTGTTATGGTTTATTATTATTGGTTATTGGGTTAACAGTTTTGTAATGGTTTTATAAAAAAAAAAATATTGGGTTATTGGTTCGGTATTAATTTTTAATATTGGGTTATTGGGTAAACCTATAACTCATTAAGACTAGTAATTTACTATTTTTACTTGTACATAAATATTATATATTAATTTTAATGTCTTACTAGTTACTGTATTTATCATTTAGCCTTCAATTCACACTTCACAATGACTTAGAGTTCATAACTTCACATTATGCAAAACGTCAAAATCTAAAGTAAGAATCTTATTCCTTTTAATTTCTCTTTGTGTTACACTTGTATAGTTCTTTTCATGTTTTTTTATTATTGTTTCTATTTTTTGAGCATTTGTAAAGTTACATTATTGTGTGCTTAAATTTATTAGAGAAGTCATATATTTATTCTATGAGTATTTTTTTATTGGTTAAATCGAAAACCGAATCGTAAAGGACCAAAATCGATAAATCGAAAATCGATAAAAAAATATCTTATTAGTTTGGTTATTGGTTAACATATTTAAAAACCGAAAATCAATAAACCAAACCGATAATACATAAAACCGAACCGAACCGACAATGCACACCCCTAGTTGCATGTGTCTTAACTTGGAATCAACTAGTATTTATGCCCTCTAACTTTGGGCCTACATAAGTAGGCATTTAAACTTGTATAAAATTGAATAAATAGACACATGCATCCTATGTGGCATCCTACATGGCAATTGTGTCATACGTGTATTATGTCACATAGGACAAATGTTTTTATTTGTTTAATTTTATACAAGTTAAAGTGTTTTTTTTATGCATACCCAAAATTGGAAGACATATATAAATGTCAGTTGAGCCCAAATTTAAGGACATATTTATCCTTAACAAATATTTAACTGAAGTTATTTGGGAAAAATGCATAAGTACCCCCCAGCCTATACCCGAAATCCCAGAGACACACCTAACCTTTACTAAGTCCTATTACCCCCCCCCCCCCGAACTTATTTATATGTAATATTCTACCCCTTTTTGGCCTACGTGGCACTGTCTTGTGGGCCCAGTGCATGTTGACATTTTTTTTCGAGGATAGTGCCACGTAGGCCGAAAAGGGATAGAATATTATAGATAAATTAAGTTCAGGGGGGTAATAGGACCTTAGTAAAGGTTAGGTGTGTCTCTGGGATTTCGGGCATAGGCTGGGGGTACTTATGCATTTTCCCGAAGTTATTTTATTAAATTAACTTTATTAATGATATTTTAGAATTCTAAATTCAATAGTATTTCTTTATTTGTTATTTAAGAAAAAAGGTAGAAATGGAAAAATATATCAAAATTCTCTTAATTTCATAAATTGGACCAAACACAAGTTTTAGTGTAAATGATTCCCGCAGATATTGAGTTCCTATGTCTACAAGTACGGGTATAATTAAACTCATAATTTTAAACGCGAAATATAATACTAAAAATTGTGATAAATAATAGACAAACTCGTAACTTTAAATGCATGATAAATTCAATACAAGAAAAAAAAAAATTAAATCTAAATCGTAGATCCAACCAGCTTCTAGCCATAGTTCACATGAATCGTTTTAAATTCAATACCAATCTATTTAAGCCTTTATAATTTGCTAGCTAATCATGAAAAATGAACTACAAAGTACTTATCTATTCATTAAATTAACTAAAAATGAATGAAAGAACAAACAAAAGTATTATTAATACATCAAAAACACCTCCAATATACAAAAAAATAAAATGATAATAATAATAATAATAATAATAAATTTTACTTAGGCTTATTACACTTGTCTTTAATCCATTGGAAACCAGCAGTAGCACTTGATTTTACTTTTTTAACCCCAGTTGAAGCTACAGATTTAGTTTTCCCCAAAGTATCTCCAACTTTACTGGAAATCTTAGAACTATTATTTCCAGTTTTCTTGTCAAAACTTGTGTAGTTATTATAACTTGCTGGCTCTGGATCCCATTGATCTGCCCACGATGTCTCGTTTGAGTTGTACGCCGCATAGTTGTTCTTTCCAGCCATATACTTAGATGAAATCGCGACTTCACAAATAAAATAATCGAACTTTGGATTGGAATTGAGATGAAGATTTGAAGACACAAAAGGATTGTGATTTATTTATAGGTTGAATTGAATAAAATCAAATCCTATGTTGTTTTGGAGAGAAAAAGATGGGGGAATTTGATTCTATTTATAAACAAAAATAAGATGTGTGGTTTATACGTGTATGGCTAGCGCGTTTTGACAAAACGTGTAGGAGATTATTAATTTGACTTTTTAAATTTATTTTATTTTTGAGTTGTCGTGAGAATAAATTAATTATTACTATTATTAAAAGTAGCTTCTTTGAATGGGGAAATTCCGGTGTTTTAACTTGTTTATTTACCAAATACTTTTATTGTCTAAATTTTTGTGAGTCAATCAAGTTTTTTTAATTGAAATTATTGTAATTTTTAATACTTTTTTACATTGTTTTTAGGTGTATGAATTTTATTAATAATTGAAAGCTTTTATATTTGAATTTACGATTTAGAGTTTAGAAGTTTGAATTTTAGATTTTTTGTTATGTTATATAAATTGAAATCGAGTAAATAGTTAATATGGGGATAAGTAATGTAGGAAAAATAATTTAAAATTGTGTATTAATTTAGATGTGCAATTGATAATGTTATGACGTATATGTGTGTATCTTTATTCCTTTTTAATTACTTTAGATAAGTTGTTATCTGCAGAGAATTCTATTTTATTTTTAAGTGCAAGACGTGTCTCTTTAATGAACATATATATGTATTTTTCGCTTTTTGTATTATTTTGTTTGTGGTCAATTTTGGGTTCTGTGTGGTTGAGCTTTATAGTGTACCCACTTGATATTTTTGGGTAGCGTTTGATCATAAAAATAATATTTGTTTTTTATTTGAATTTCAAAAATTATGTTTGATTATAAAATTTAAAAACGATTCAAATTTTGATTTAGATTTTGAAATGTATCACAAAATTATTTTTAGTTTGAAAATTAAAAATATATTTTTTAAATACTCATATTTTTCATAGCCAAACTTCACCTTAAATTTCTAATTTTATATGGAGATGAGAGAATACATGTGAATATTTTAAGAATAATCTTTACTTGTCAAGGAGGTTTTCTTATTTTAAAGTAAGGAATAGAACAAGAAAATAAAAGCAACTTGAGATAACTGGATGAGAACATAAATAGTATTTCCTGCGGTTTAATTTATGTGCTTTAGTTATTTTATGAATAGTTAAATATATTTTTCTGTGCTATAATGATAAATAAAAATAAATAGAAAAATATATCTAAAGTGTGTTTAAGATAATAATAATAATGTATAATATATAAATATATCTTTTAATTTGGTTTTGGTTAGCATGCATGTACGTCTTCCGACTTTAAATGTGCACAAGTAAATACTTAAACTTGTATAAAATTGAACAAATAGATACATATATCCTACGTAGCATAATACACACAAGACATCATGTAGGACATAAAATTATTCTGTAGAACGTCATGTAGGAGAACATGTCTATTCATTTAATTTTATACAATTTAAATACTACATACACACATAAAATTAGAGGAAATAAATACCAACGAAAGCTAAGTTAATTTTATGTTCATACGGAGAAACTTTTCCTCAAAAAGTGCAACTTTCCTAGAAATGAATATAAAATATGCCTTCATAAATTGTGAGGTCGATTACCAAATTCTCTTCCTACCACTATTTTTTAGTAGCCATGTTTAATTAGTTAATTAACTAATTTATAATTCATTAAATTATCCTCTTTTCGCTTATATTAACAATTACTTTAATTCAAAAAGAATTATCAAAATAATTGTTATTTTAGAATTCAAGAGTAAATTAGTAGTAATTATTTTTAATAATATTTATAATATTAAAGAAGAACGTATAATATTTAAGAATTAAAAATCAATTTCCTTTTATTAGTTATATATTATTTGATAAATTATACTTTTTATATATTTTGTTGTTAATGAATGTGAAATAATTGTTAAATAGACATTGAACTTGACTCCATATCAAAAGAAGTTAGTTCGAAAAGTAAAAATTGTTTCATTCATATAAAGAGTTCAAAAAATTCATCCATCTCTGTTATGAAATTTTATTCATAAAAACGATATGGGATACGTAACTACTTCTCTTAGTCATTTTTAACTAACACTAATGATTAAAGATACGTATGTCATTTTAACTAACACTAATTATGAAGGATACCTAACTACTTCTCTTGACCATTTTACCTAACACTGTATTTATTTTTAAAAAATATTATATAGTTCTAAAAATTGGTATTTTCTATAATTGAATTTTAACCAACACTTTTGTGCTGCTAAATCTTCTCAATATAAAAGTTTATTCTTTTATTTTATTTTATGTGACACTAAAAATATGTCTTTTTAAAAATATTAAAATTGTGGTGAGAATAAATTAAAGAAACTTTTTGTATGGGAAAATTCCAGAATAATAATGAGAGAATTTTACTTTGAATAAAGTTTTCATCTACCTAGTGCGTCACGTCTTTTACTTTAAACTAAAAGTTTCCATCATCCTTCGCCTAAGATGATTCCGCTCAAAAAAGCATTGCTTCCTTAGTCATTAATTGATGATGTTTCACTTTCTAAACCGGATTACGTGTTTGATAATAAACTAAATTTAATATTTTTTTTACAATAATTTACATTTTAAATATCTATATATTTAATCGTATATGAACTTATTGTATACTCTCGAAACAGAAAATCTATGACCATATGTTAAAAAATCGGTTACCGCATGTTCTATAATTCTCTTAAATTATATTTTTTTTAGCCGTCCATACTTTTTAAAAGTTGGCCTATATTCCTATAGCTAGGTTAGCTAACTCTATTGGCCATAAAATTATTAAGTTAAAATAAATGATAGTATAGATATTTTAAATAAATATTATAGTAGTTTAATATGTGATAATTCAATACATTAAAAGAGGCTTTTAGTGCAAATATATATATTCCTTTTTTAACAATAATATCTATTATCACATTTTTTTACGACTAATTGAGTTAATATCATTACTAGTTATTGACCATGAATATATTTTAATCAACGTATTTAACCAAAAAAAACAAAAAATAAAAGGAATTCGAAGGTGGTGATTGCTAGTAATATATATTATATATTCATTTATTTTAGTAATCTGATTGTATCAATAGTGCGCAGTGACAAGGATGGACAGATATATCATTATCAACGCAGATTCATAATCGTAATTTTCAATGTAAAATATAAATTTATATATATATATATATATATATATATATATATATATATATATATATATATATATATAAAAGTATATATATTGACTAAAATTACAATAAATAAAAATAATAGACACAAATTTATCACTTTAAAATATAATGTATTAAATATTAAAATCCCAAAATATTAAAAGTACACAGATATAATATTTTAAGTGGACGACAAATGCATGTTCATGTTGACACTATACTATGTGTTATATTACAAAAGAATAACAAACCCAAAAAAAAATATAGATCATGAATGAAACAATTAAACACAACAAATATTCTAATTAATGAAAAATATGTTACCCAAGTTTTTGTGTGTTAGACTTATGACATTTGTCTTTAATCCAATTAAAACTAGCAGAAGCACCTGATTTAACTTTTTTGACTCCACTTGAAGCTACTGATTTTGTTTTTCCAAAAGTATTGGAAAATTTATTGGAACTTCCATTATTTCCACTTTTTTGGTCATAATTTTGTACTCATAAGTTGGATTTGAATCCCATTGATCTGCCCATGATGTTTCATATGAATTGTATGCTGTGTAGCTATTGTTTCCTGCCATAAAAATAAACTCTTAATTTCACCAAATTTAACGAAAAGTTGAGATTTTTTTTTCTTTTTGGTTGAATGTTTTGTTGTAATTTGGGATTTGATGAGAAAAAAAGGATGTTTATGTTGGTCCTATTTATAATTTTATGACAAAACGTGGCGTCCGTATTACTAATTGGACTAGGATAGGAATATTATAAACCAAGAATTCATTTAATTAGAGAAACTTCTTTGAAGCAAGAGATCTAGTGGCGTGATGGATCGAGAATTTTTATTAAGGGTTTCAAAATATGAAGACGCTTAAAGGAATTCAGTATCTACAATATATTATAGGTACATAATTAGATATACTTAATGTAACTATCATATATATTATCATTATCTATACTTTGAAAATATTATGTGTCTTATCACTAATTAAGAGTTTTCTACCAATATTGAGAAAAATGCACTTGGATACATGTATTTTTGCTACCAGATACACAAAAATAGAGAGAGAAGCGAGTGAGATGGAGAGGGAGGCGAGCAAGATTCGTATGTATCCTAGATACTTCAAATCACAATAAATACATATATGTATGTATCTAGTGTGATTCACATGTATATATCTTAAATATCATATATATGGAAGAGTGGCGAGCAAGATGGGATAGAGGTGAGGGAGGCTAGCGAGATTTGTTATATATTTCATATACATTTGAATCTACTTGGATACAATGTATCTAGAGGAAATTATACCTTATTTTGACCTTTTGTATTCAAACATTAGATACGTAATATTGCAAATTAAAATGTATTTACTCCGCCTGCTTTAGTCTCAAATAGGACGCAAATTGAGGTGAACGGACTGGACCGAACCTCCCTACGTCAAGAGCTTTTGGCTCTTCACAAGAGCACTAAGTCGTAACACCGAAAGTCTGCGCCGTTATTAGTTATTATTAAAATTATATAAATGAAATTTAAGTATTTTGAGTGGATGATGTATTTTTCAGAAGATTCTTTAATTAGCTCGTGGTACTATTTTAGATGTGGTCAAATTTGGGTTCTGCATGTTTCTTGGTTTTTTGATATTTTTAATGTTGTCTATTTTTGTGTTCAGACAATATGATAATAAAATATTAATCAAGTGGGATTACAACGAAAACTCTTATTTTCAAAGAGGGATGAATAAGAAAATAGCAATTCAACGTTTGGATAAGAAGGGAACATGCGGCAAACTTCATTTTGTCAGCAATGATGTTTCACTTCCATTATGTTCGTTAATGATCTAGACCATTCTAGTCTCTAGAAGTTTCTAAGCAAAATTAAAAATAAACATATTTACGAAGAGGTGTCTACTTTTAGATTTTTCTACATAGTAATCATATGAAAATAAAGAGGATAATGTATTTCTTTTCCTTTCAACTTCATAGCTATCTATATCTGCGTCTGACTAGTTCGGATCAACATCACATTGAGCCCCTTTCATGTAGAAGCACTCCCTATTCGGAAAAAATGCATAGTCAAAGCTCATATTTGAGACTTCAAATTAAGATCAAAAGAAATAGCCTCATTCGATCCACTGCAACATATTCCTTAATGAAAAAAGATACACTTGAGTCTTGACGTTATATGTTTTTTTGTGTATATGTTTCTTCAAATGGAACTTTCCTAAGTCAAAGATTATGAATTGTCATAAAAATCCAATTGAGTCTTTTTTTCTTCCTCTCCTTGGCGTTCTCCTTAACTAGTATATGGCAAATAATATTGAAGACGAAATTAAGAATATCAATACCCCAATTTATTTTTGAGAAAATTATGTAATATTGCTGTTTTGACTTTATTGTTATTTTTTTGTAGTTGTACTTTTTTAAAAAAATATGCAATATAGCGATTTTATGTATTTTTCTAATAGTACACATATTTATGTATTTAAAAATCTTAGTAGTGAGCACTCTTTTAATAAAGACGGTGATAAATACATAACATACAAACAACATATAATTTTAAGTGCTAATTCCTTCATACACTTGCATATCATTCGTGTACAATTATCTTTCCAAACAGTTGGATTGCCTACAATTTAAAAATACATACATCAGACAAAATTGCAAACTATAACTTTATATTGTATACATACACCTTTTATTTTTTTCTATACATCGAATAATTTTCTTTTAATTCAATCTATTCAAATTTAGCCCACCTATAGCCACCTCTATTTCTGCTCAAGGTAACTTTTTCAATTAGGTGCTAATGAGAAGAGAGTTGTAAGACCCTTTGACTTGACCTTTGAATTCAAACAAGCTCCTAGTTCCATTTGAAAAGCATTAATGTCCACGAACGTTTCGGAAAAATTACCTAAATACATAACTTATTTTATCATATTTTTTAAAATTTTCTATCATTTGAAAAAATTACAAAAATCTCTACTCTTTCCTATTTTCGGATACATCACTTTAAGCGATGTATCGATTGGGTACATCACTTTACGCGATGTATTGGGACATACGCAACGTATCGAGACGTTGAGTGATGTATCCGAAACTGAGACGCGATGTATCAGGACGTTGAGGGATGTATCCGAAACCGGAACATGAAGTATCGGGACGTTTTGAGATATATCAAAATTTTATCAAATTTAAGAGATTTTTATAATTTAAAAAAGAATAGGGATATAATATAATTAACTCTTAACAATTAACACTATAAAATTTATGTAAAATTTTCATTTAAATACAGGTGGTAGATGAGCATGTTAGACTTTATTTGAGCGGATTAATAATGAGTTGAGTTATAATAATTCGTCCAAAATTACTTGCGCTGAAATAAATTAGAATGTGGTTCATAATCTACTCACTCCACCCCCGCTCAACTAATAGAGTTATTTTTTATTTTATATTTTTTTAGAATCTTGTGAAGATATTGCTTTTCATTATTACGACTACATATGACTCATCAAATAAAATATTTTTAAAAAATAATTTAATAAAATTTCTTATAAATCAGTTTGGGTTAAATATCAGTCCAAACTTTGATGAATTGAAATAGATAATTGAGCTAAAATTTTCTAAATTCGTAAATGAGTAGATCAATAATCAATCTAATTAAACATAAACAAATTAAATAGGAAATTATAATTGCATAGACTAATTTTACCGCCTCTAATTTAAATTTACCATAACTAGCTAGACCAAAAACATTCCACCAAATCCCTTATCCCTCTTCATTCTTTTTCTTTTCTCTTATTCACTTAACCAAGACCATATAATAATATTTAAAAAGGTAAAATAAATTAGGTTCAAGAAGAAACATCAATTAACTAACAACTTTTCCTTTTCTTCTTCATGATCAATTTGGATTGAATATTAACTCAAATTTTAATGAATTGAAATCGATTAAGCTAAAATAAATTGAATTAATAAATGAACAGATAAAAAATTAACTCAAACATAAACAGATTAGACGAATTATAATTTCATAAACTTATTTTACCACCTCTAATTTCAAATTTACCAAAATTAGACCCAAAATTCCACCAAATCCCTTTTCTTTATTCCTTTTTCCCCCTCTTATTCACTTAACCAAGACCATATACTATATAAAAAAATAAAAAATAAAAAGGTGAAATAAATTAGGTTCATGATGAAACATCAATTAACTAACACCTTTACTATTTTCTTTCCTTTTCTTCAATAACAAGAAACATACACACCATCAACACAACAACCATAACATAAACCATTCATTTCTCCATATAAAAAGATACCTCAACGTCCTCACCAACAAATTAATCAAAGGCAAAAATTAATTCTCAAACAACAATAATAATCCTCTTCCCTTCCTTCTTTTCCTTCTACCCCTCTTGAAGAAAAAAAAATTGTGAACAAAAAAATACTCATAATTTTTTTTTTCTTCTTGAGGTGGTTGAAGAACATTACATATAACACAATGAGTCTTGAAAGTCCATTGGAATCAAACACAAAAAATAATTATGAGCCTGCTGATCCTAAAAGACTCGGCGGTAAACCGAAACTTTCAAGGAGAGTTAGTGAGAAATTTGAAGTTGGAATGGAGAAAACAAAAATAGCAGCATCTGCAGGAATGAAGAAAGTTAAACATGGAGCAAGTGTTAGTGCTAATTGGATTAAGGTTAAGTGTAACAAGAATAAGCTATCTAACAAATAATTAATTTATTATATTATGGAAATTATGAAGATTATGATCATATAATTATTATTATTTTTAAAATTTTTTGGATCTCAATGTGTATGTTTTTTTATTCATTTTTCTTCTTCTTTATATCTTGTTTTCTAGATTCCAATATTTGTTTTGAAAATTTTATTGTGTTTTTGATTTGAGAGTTTTATATGTAATGTACGTAGTCATTTTAATAAAGGACATATATACTTGATATATATTATTTGACAATTATTGTTTTCCTCTTTCGAGGCGATTTCATGATTATAAATTCAGGTCATATATTATGATCGGATTGAAATAAGGTTATATACATTATCATTATAAAAAGCGATGATTCGGACTTTCTATATATTTATTTATGAGTGCATGCATCTTTATATTTCATTTGGGATTAAGAATGTGTACAACGAAAATAGCACAATCAATCAAATGAGATATATATATATATATATATAGATCTTTTTAGAGCATATCCAGAATTTTGAGATGATGAATGTACTATTATGAAAAGGTAGATCTAAGATATAAATTCGATTGGTTTAATATTTAGGTTTTTATGACGGAAAATCATTAAAATTTTAAAATTACAAATCCAAAATTATTTTTTTATCTATCCAAACCACTTAGAGAGGCGTTACCCAATTTAGAAAGGAAAATAAAACAAGATAAATAAAATTTTCAAATTTCTAACCTCACATAGAGAGGTGCACTCAATCATCATCACACAACATTATATGATACTTCAAGTGTGGGTTCAAATATCTATGTTTAATTTATTTATTTTTTAAATATAACACTTTTATATCTGATTTCAGGAGGGGAGCATAGGTTCACGTGAACCCGGTGACCCCCTCTTGGATAGGCCTCTGCTCATTTTTTTTTTTGAGCAACTTTCACATATAGCAAACATAAAAGGGAAAAAGGACAAATATACCCCCTAACTTTGATAAATGGTACGTCTATACCCTCTGTTATACTTTTCGTCCATCTCAGCCCGTGCCGTCCAATAATCGGTGCACATTTACCCCTCCCACTAACGGCACCCTCTTTGTGTACACATGGCGAAATCCTAAGTCACTCTCGGTTGACCAATTCTTTTAACCCAAATCCTAAGAACCTGCCCCATAACCCAATAAATCCACCCGATTTGTGGGTAAAATATACTCTCTAAAATCTAAAGAAAAGACCCAAATCCTAAAGTCATTTTTGGTTCATCTCACAAACCCTAACCTAGTTCATCATATTTTAGAGAGCTCATCGGTGCAGCTGCTGCCTCAAATGCAGACGGTTTCTTAGAAACACACATCAATGTATTATTTTGTCCAGCCTCGTCCTTAAATGCAGTTGAAGGGTTGGAGGATTCATAGGCTAAAGTTGGATGTCTGCTACTGCTGCTTGTGGTGCCCAGATGCGAATGTTGATGCATGTTTTTGTTGCTTTTGTTAGTGGAGGTTAATGAATTGGAGTCTTTTTCGGCTGTTGAACTCTTGCTTGAAGCTAGATCACCGTCACGTTTCTCTTTAGCTGTTGATTGTGACTCGCAAAAAAGAAAAGTTTGAGAGTCATAGAAGGATTGTTGTTAGTTAAACCTCACTATAACTAGATCAATAATTTGAATTCTCAAACCTCCACAAAACAATAAACCTTGCAAAAAAAAATTTACTTACATATTTTAAAATTTTTTTAATTTTACTAATTATTGAGTTTAATTTTACTAATTATTCAGTTTAAATTTTACTAATTATTGAGTTTAAAATCTAAAGAAAATACCCAAATTTTAGATTTTAGAGAGTATATTTTACCCACAAATCGGGTGGATTTATTGGGTTATGGGGCGGGTTCTTAGGATTTGAGTTAAAAGAATTAGTCAACCGGGTAGCGGCTTAGGATTTCGCCACGTGTACACAAAGAGGGTGCCTTTAGTGGGAGGTGTAAATGTGCACCGATTATTGGACAGCAAGGGCTGAGATGGACGAAAAGTATAACGAAGGGTATAGACGTACCATTTATCAAAGTTCGGGGGTATATTTGTCCCTTTTCCCAACATAAAAATCATATTTGTATGTTATAGCTATAGTTTGCATAAATACGCTCCATAGCAAATTTTATGTTTGCTATGGAGCTTTTGATTTGTATAATTTGCTACAAATATCCAATTTTATACAAATTGTTCAGTTTTGTATAAATTCATTTATACATTGTAATTTGTATAAAAAAATCTGTATTTGTATAATTATAAGTGTATAGGACAAAAATATATGTATTTGTATTTGTATATACACTTTTCTCACGCTTTATACAAACACGAATGCAATTTATACATTTTATACCGAAATGTATAAAATGGCTAATTGTATACCGAAAATGGCTAATTGTATACTGAATCAAATGGCAAAAAAAGGGAATGTTTGCTGCGAATTACAATTAAAATAAACTATGGCTATAGCATTTAATTTGAATTAATAGTTTGTTATTTCATACAATTTTCTCCTTTTTTTTCCTTCGTGTTTTCAAGGGAAAAAAGTGACATTTTTTTAATTTGGATTTAATTTATATCAGTCAAATTGAAGAGTTTTAAAAACAAAAATGGCGCTTTGTGATATTTAAGCAAAGTGGAGTAATTTTATCGTTACGAAAATTAGTGTAGTTAATTTGGTGCAACAATAAAAAAAATTGACGACTCTAATGTACATAAAATAAATGTGCTAAAATACATATTTTTTAAAATATATACTTATCTTAAAACATAATTAGTCAATGATTGTCTTGTGAATTTAACTAGATTGCGTTTTATATGTCTATTTTTTCGTTATCTTGACAATTACAACATATAAAAAAAAATATTAAAAAAATGAAAAGAGCTATTCAAAAGGGCTTTGAACAAAATATAACAATACAAGAATTTAAATTAAACCCTCGGCCATCATTTTAAACTTAATGAATTTCATCTTTCTTTTCTTCTATATATATTTAACTTAATTCCTTCAATTGATTTTATTATTAATAATAATAATATGGATTCCAAGTGGTGGAAAATGTCTATTTTTGTCACCTATTGGATCATGTTCATTTCTATTGTTGTTGCATTCATTGTTGCTTTTGTATGTACCATGCATCATTTTATTAAAGGAATTATAGTATACATACGACAGACGATCGATCAAAGACATAGAGCTGTACGTGTTGTGGATGCTTCACAATTCGAGAATTAAAGTCTCGATTTTCACAAGGCATGATCGATTGATGAATTGGATGAGTTCAATTCTGACTGTTACTTGTACTAAGAAGATGATTGTGGCGTTTGCATGATGACGTTGTTATTATTGATGTGCATGCATGGAGAGATTAATTAAGGGATTTTGAAGAGATTTTATCAGCTTTGGCATTGATTAATTAGGCCAAAATCCCTAATTTCGAGCATGCATGAAAAGAAATTTGTTGGAATTGAGAAGTATGATTGATTGACATATTGTGTATTAATATTGCTAGTTATTTCTCCTGTTTAAATTTATGTAAAAAAATAAATTAATTTGCTTTAAAAAGAATATTCTATTAATTCTTTAATTTCAATATTTAACATGACATATTTAAGGACATAAAATTCAAGAATATTTTAATATATTATGCAGATCATAGAATTGAAAATCCTTTTGTATGTAGCTCCGCTGACGATTAGATTAATAAGAAGAAACACATAGAAATAAAAGAGTAATAGTTCATATCATTCTATTTAGGATCATAATGTGTCATATTTGTTTCTAATTGTGTCATATTAATAGTGCATATCTCACACCTCTCAATAGAATATTTGTACATCTCATCTGCACACGTCAGAACCATCTCAAAAAAAATATTCAACAATTGTCCTTTGGCTTCTTTCTACAAAGGTAGCTCTTTATGTCCTATTTTATGTGTCACTTTTCGTTTTTTTAGAGTCAAATAGTTTAAGTTTGATCGAAAATTTACGCATAAAATTTAAATTTTTTTTTGAAATGAAATTTATATATTTATAAACTACGTAAAAATTAGTCACAATTATTGACAACTCAAAATTTAAAAGATATATAAAAAAATTACGGTAAAAAATAGACTTGTTTAAATCTCAAAATTTGAAATGTGTCACATAAATTGAGACGGAAGGAGTAGTACTATTTTTTTATGGAAAAACTACCTAACTAGACATACATCTCTACCATATATACTAATATTACCTCTAATTTCAAACAATTACATATATTACCACTTTTAATATTTTGTACCATATATTTTTATAAAAAATAATTAGATACACAAATCCCTTAAAATTAGGATTGATTAATTATTTTTATATTTATACACCAAAATTAATGGTCCAATTACAATTAATATGTTTTCTCTCTCTCATCAAGTTTTCCTCTGTCATCTCTCGAAAATTTGGTAAAATTATTTTTATTATATATCTAGTGTAATTTTCATATGTATCTAATTGAAATTTTATTGTATCTACATTTTATGAATTGTATTTGATTTTAGTCCCCTAGATTTTAATTGTCCTATGTATCCATTTTTTTTCCTGTATCTCATGTAATATTTTTATGTATCCTATCTTTATGTTATTGTATCTAAACTTTCAAGGTCTTGTATCTATTTTCTGTTAATGTATCTAAGTTGTTAATGTCTTGTATCTGATATGCTATTAATGTATATATGACTCTCTGATTATATCTTGTATGTTTATTAATGTGTTTGATATAATATCATTATATATCTGATTTTCTTATGTTAAATGTATTTAAGTTTTCATTGTCTTTGTATCTCAAGTTATTTTTGCAGCACTAGCATAATTTCAATTTGAAATGAAGATTGCTTATTGTAAATATAGAAATCAAGATTCAAAGAAAGAAAATCGAATTAATAGAAAGAAGAATATGTATACACTTTTTATGTTTCTGGAAAAGAAATGAACAAAATTCTATATATGTATTTGAGGTAGCATTACATGTATTTACATTATATGTAGTTTCAGTTCAACCTTCAACTCCCAATCGAACAATTGATATATCTCGCTCAAAAGACATTTCACCATTATTGCTACATTCCAAGTTTTGATATTTAGTTGTTATGCATAATGAATATAATCCGCAATCAAATTTATATCTTTTTAATTTTATTAAATATCTCATTCTCATCTTGTTTCGAATTTCCGTTATTGCAATCAAATTGTCTTCCATTATATATCCGATTTCATGCTTTTACGTGTACAATCGATTCCTAGTTGTAAAATTTGTCAATGCTAAAGTCATGGACAATTTAGTGTGTTTTGATTTGGTTGGCCATTTCTTTCGAGGAGGAATTGACATAGAGTAGGGAGTAGTTGGCTTAACAAAGCAGCGCTCCAAAAACCAGTGTCTGCCAAGTCGTGGGCTACTAAATTATATTCCATCAATTCTATAATTTTTGTATTCGATTTCAGAGATTCATGAACCCGAATGTTTTAACAATACTGTGATATTGGTCATTTAGAAAAAAAAATATCAATACTTAAAAATACACAAAAATGAATTGATTAAGAAGATGAAATTTACAATTTCAGAAATACTAAGATTTATGATTTTAATATTTTAGTAAAACTGATAAGAGTTTGATACGAAAGGATCCTCTAAATCCATTATGGTTGTTAATTTCCCATCATTTACTCCATTAATTAAGGAAATAAGTTACGGTCTTTAATTCAAAAGTAATTAGATAGTGTATCTCGACTTTAAATCTGATGAATACATGTATCTATGATACACGTATTCGAAGGCCGAAATATGGTATATAGATAATATAAAAAACTAATGTAAATTCTAGTAATTAGGATCTAAAGTAGTGGGATTCATGTAGTTTGCTATTTTTTTATCTCAATTTGTAGGGAAAAGGGTCAAAAATACCCCTCAACTTTAGTTTATTAGTTGACTATACCCCTGCCGTTAAAACGAAGTTAGTTTTACCCTTGCCGTTACTAATTTCACCATATGTACCCCTCATTTGACGGAAAGCCCCGAATTGACTCAAATTAACCCGAATTTTAAAAAAAAGACCGATTCCCCATTTTAAACCCAATGCCCCGACCCAACAGTCTTCTCCTTAGTTTCCTTCCCAGTCAACATGAACACCCAAACCCTAGAGCTCATGCTTTTTAAGAGAAAAAAACTCTGATGGATGGTAAGCATCAACATAAGTGTTCAAGTTGGACCAAGCTGGTTTGATTCGAGTTGATTGGGATGGAGGATTCTCCTACCCATGATCCAAAAATCTATTGATTCCATCGTGCCAATTGAGAGATCTACAAAGGCAATTCTGTTGAGAATCGCCATGATTGCACTTTCAATTTTGGGTCACCTACAATGAAATTCGTAAAGATTCAACTAGTGGGGATTACTCCCCTCAACTGGAGGTACATCTCACAGAAATTACAAGATGGATGGTGGGAACACCGGCAAGGAGGATTCCGACGAAGTCGCCGGAGCTCCGATGACTTTTAACACTCAACATCTACACAAAAAAGAATAACTGGACAGTGTTAGTAACCCCACCACTCAGGAAACTAATGAGCAAATCCAAATTGATGTGAATGTCACCATAGAGTAAGGGTGGCAACGGAACCGGGAGGTACCGGTACCGGTTCCGGTCCGTTACCGGTTCCGTCTCGGTTCCAGATAGTATCGGTTAGATCCGGAATTGTTCCGGTCCGGGAGGGGTAACGGGACGGAAACCGAGATTTACCGGTCCGGTTAGTCCCGGTTCAAAACCTTTTTTTTTTTTTTTTTAATCTGAAAATTTGAAATTATAGCCGTTGGGCAACGGGTTTTGGGCCCCACCAACGGCTCTTTCACCCCATAACCCCCCATTTACACCTCCCTACCCCCAAACTTTTTTTAATACCCCAAACTTCTTAAAACTATATTTTCAACCTTTTTTTTAACTATAAATACCCCTAATCTTTCATTCTTTTCACTCACAAAAATATCTTCTAATCTCTCTACTCTCTACTCTCTAAATTCTCTTATTCTCGACTTCTCATTAAAATTACGAATTTGGTCTTTGAAAATTGGAGCTTCAAAATTCAACTTTCAATTTTCGTCTTCCGATCATACACGTCTACTTTTTTAAGTAGACGTTTGGTACATTCGTTCCAACTCACTTTTCATTTAGTTATTTAATTGTTTACATTTAATTATTTATTTTGTGAGTAATTAATCTCTAGTCTCTACTTATTTAGTTGTTTATTTGTTTAAAACTTTGCTAATCATTTTCGTATTATATATAATTTACTCACTTTTTATATTTGAATATGGATTTCGGAAAAAACATTATTGAAAAGGGTAAAACAACCATAGTTAATTCGTTTACTAATTTATCTAGCTCAAAATCCAATAAAAATAAAAAAAACAGTAGTACTTCTCAATCTAAAACTAAAAAAACTTCTCAATTAAGAATAAATACGGATGATTATACGCATGTTGATGAAACTGTTTTTAATATTGATAGTAATAGTGGATTAGATCCTTATCATGAACATTTACAAAGAAGATTTGGTAATTTTGAAGAGGAATTACCTGAAGATGATGAACATGATAATGTTAATGCTTATGTTGATAGTTTTGATAATAATGTTGATGAATATGATGATGATGAAACTGAGCCACCGTCGGCTACTAGTCCCACTCCCAATCCCTCTTCCCCGGCTCCCGCTCCCTTTCGTTGTCCTGCTCCCATTCCCCCCGTGCATCCTAGGACTAAGGTAGAACGCGCTAAAAAATCAGTTGTGTGGCAATTTATGACTCAGAATGAAGATAAAACACAAGCTATTTGTAATAAATGTAAACATAGAATGAATCATAAAACTGTAGGAAAACAGGGTGGGACGGGACATTTGAGTAATCATTTAATGTCATGTTGTAAAAATGAATTTTTACATGCTAAAGCTGTAGCCGAAGCTAAAAAAAATGGTACCACCCTTCCTGAAAATGTAGGAGTAGATGGCTCTAATATGGTCCAAACACAATTAAATCCTTCTAATGTTTCTGGTTCTAGTATACAACGGTCATATAGTAGAGAAAAAGATCTTGAAGAATTAGCTAAAATGATTGTTGTTATGGGTTTGCCATTTAGTTTTGCTGAAAATCCCGATTTTATTCATTATATTCAAATTGTGTATAATCCACATTTTAAAGGTTTTACTAGAAATACAATTAAAAAGGCTATCTTTGATTATCAAGCTCAACATTTTCAATATCTTCGTTGTTTATTTTATTATAACAATTGTAAAATAGCTATTACTTCTTATATGGGTCGTAGTGTAAATGGTAATGATTATTTCACAATTACTGCGCATTGGATTGATGAAAATTGGACTTTGCAAAAAAGAATTTTAGGTTATAAATGTTGTGAAATGCATAAAACCGGTAGTTATATAGCTCAAACAATTATAGATGTTTTGCAAAACTATGGAATTTGTGATAAAATAAGTAGTGTCACATTAGATAATGCTTCTAATAATAGTAATGCTGTTGAAATACTAAAATCGTATCTTTGCCCTATTTATATTGATGGTTTTCATATTAGGTGTGCTGCACACATATATAATTTGATTGTTAGAGATGGTATAGCAATATATGATGATGGTTGCACAAAAGTTGAAACTGCATGTCATTTTATTTTTAAATGTCAAGTTAAGTCTAGACGTAGAGATTTTGAAAATCGTTGTCGTGAATTTAATCTTCCACCTAGAAAAATTCCAAAATCAGTGTGTACTAGATGAACTTCTTTATTTGAAATGCTTGAAGTTGCTTATGAATATAGGAAACCTTTACAAATGGTTTGGAATGCTCATAATTCAAATATGACATATAGACTTGATGATAATGATTGGAATGACATAAAAGAACTTATAGAATTCTTAAAAGTTTTTTATTTAACTACAAAAAAAAATATCTGCACTTTATTATCCAACTATTTGTTCTGTTTTACCTAATATTTGTGCTATTTCTAGTAAATTTTATAAATGCAAAAATAAACCAAGATTTGAACAATCTGTTAAGAAAATGATTGAAAATTTTTAAAAATATTTTATTCCTATTCCTCAAATTTATTTAACTGCTTGTTTGTTAAACCCACATTACAAAGATGAAGGTGCATCACGAATGGTTGATAAAATATATTTTAATTTGGGTATTGATAGTGAAGATGATGAAACACCTAGTTGTCAAGATGTTAAAGATAGTATAAAAATTGAAGCTAGAAAATTGTACGACTTGTATAATTCTAATATAAGGAATGTAGTACATAACGAAGAGCCTCAAAGTTCTAGGAGTAGATATAATAATGAAGATGATATTGATGATATGATAGATTGTATTATTGAACTTTCTCATAATGATAGAAATGATTTTGATGCATATATTAATCAAAATACAGAACCTACTACTATTGATTTTCTAGAATGGTGGAGCAATCGCGGCAAAGGATTTCCAAAACTACAACCGGTTACTCGAGATGTGTTAGCTATTCAAGCATCTTCAGTAGCTTCGGAAGGCGCTTTTAGTGCAGCAAGATTTCAAATTGGAGAGCATAGATATTCATTAGCAACAGATAGCTTGGAGATATCCGTACTATTTAGAAATTGGATTAATGGCGAGAGAAGGAGTTATGGTCGTCCACCTCTACCGACCAAATTTGAAAATGACGTTGATGAAATATTGCAAGATTTTAGTGATGACGGCATTGATGCAATGGAAGAACTAGCTAATCAACCAATTCCAGAGCATGTTACTAGAGAAATGTTAAATGATTTTAAAAAAGATTTCCTTGGTAGCATGAACTATTAAATTTAAATGTCTATTAGTATGAGTATAATAATTCGAGGTCTAATTCAAACAGAACCCTTCCTAGAAGGTGGTTGTGTAGATTAGATTATTTAATACTCTACTAATATTTTGTAACTCAACTTGTACTATTTAATTAATATTAATAAAAGTATAGGCTATTCGCCTTAATTTTTTTTATATTATTGTCTTCAAAAGTTCAAATTTAACTTTTAAAGTGTGAAATTTAAACTTTTATAGTTTTAAAGTTTGAATTTAAATTTTCAAACTTTTAAAATTTAAAGTGTGAAATTTAAATTTTTATAGTTTTAAAGTTTATAATTTAAATTTAAATTTTCAAACTTTTAAAGTGTGAAATTTTAACTTTTTATAGTTTTAAAGTTTGAACTTTGAATTTAAATTTTCAAACTTTTAAAGTGTGAAATTTAAACTTTTATAGTTTTAAAGTTTGAATTTAAATTTTCAAAGTTTTAAATTGTGAAATTTGAACTTTTATACTTTTAAAAGTTTGAAAGTTTGTATTTAAAACTTTAAAAGTATAAATTTTTAAGTGTAATGTTCCTAATTTTTTAATTTTAATAAAAAAATTATAATTTATAACGGTTGGACCCGGTTTCCGGTTTCCGGTCCGATCCGTTACCGTCCGGGACGGGTACACGAATTTTTTTCCGGAATTACCGGTTCCGGTCCGTCCCGGTTCTGGTTCGGTTCCGGCCCGTGGTGCCCGGTCCCGTTCCGGTTCCGGAACGTCCCGGTCCGGTAGTCCCGTTACCGGTTCCGTTGCCACCCATACCATAGAGGCTTAAGGAAGCATGTTGGACAAGAATCAGAAGGCTCAAGCTATATTTTTGCACAAGTCCCATGATCAGCTGAATCAAGGAAATAAGTAAATTGATGTATTTGATCGTGGGGAGCCATCGAACTCTTCCAATTTCTCTTTTGGAATGCAGGTCAATACAAAAAATGTAAGATCAAATGCAGCTCAACAATATGGTCATATGGAAGTAATGAGGAATGAAGAAATCAATCAAGTGATGGAGGCAAAGGAGACCAATGATTCAGGCAAGAATTTACAGGTGATGCAAAGCTCCAATGATATCAACCATGGAAGGAAAACAACACAAGAGCTACAACATCAAAGGAAATTACAATGGCTAAAAGGGTTATAAAATAAAGGGGTCGGGGCATTGGGTCTAAATTGGGGAATGGTTTTTTGTAAAAAAATTCGGGTTAATTTGAGTCAATTCGGGGCTTTCCGTCAAATGAGGGGTATATATGGTGAAATTAGTAACGGCAAGGGTAAAATTAACTTCGTTTTAACGGCAGGGGTATAGTCAACTAATAAACTAAAGTTGAGGGATATTTTTGACCCTTTTCCCCAATTTGTATGACATTTTAAAAAAATAAAATTATGTAACATTGATCAATAAAATATTAAATTAAACTAATTCAAGTTGGCTTTAAAGTTTAGCTAAATTAACTTTCCCAAAACAAAGATGATTAACGTGGCACGGCAGAAATTACATGAACGAAGAGCACCAACAAACCCCTATGCCGGCGATCCCGATGCCGGCCGGCTGCCGGAGTATGCCGGCGTTGGGTTTAGGCACGGCGGCAGATCCTCCGGTGGAACCAGAAATCGTTAGAAGTGCAGTTGTTGAAGCGATCGAGGTTGGTTACAGGCATTTTGACACAGCTGCTCTGTACAATTCTGAAGAAGCACTGGGTGAAGCCATAAACGAAGCAATTAATGGCGGATTCGTTGAATCTCGTGAACAATTGTTTATTACTTCAAAGCTATGGTGTAGTGATGCTCATCCTCAACATGTTCTTCCTGCTCTCAACAAAACCCTACGGTAAAATCCTCTTCGAAAAACTCCCAATTCAATTGTTATTGCTTTTATTTTAGAGAAAAGTATTTGAAAACACCTGAACTTGGTGCAAATTATTTATTGAACGTGGCGCAAATTATTAATTTTGTCCCGAAACTATGGACATCCTTAACAATACCTTCTAATTGACTAACTAAAATTAGATATATCCGATATGCAAGGCATAGCAAAGTGTTAAAAGTACCCTTAAACTTGGAGAGAATTTGGGGGGTGTTTCACTTATGTTGCAAGATTGGAAATGTATTTAAGTTCAATTAGTCAAGTAAACAAGTGTTTTTTAGGCCGTCTATAATTCAGGTACAAAACTAAAATTCACGCCGAATTTAGGGGAGTTCTCAATATTTCTCTTTTTATTTTATGTAGTGCATTATTGCGATGAGTTCAAATGGAGCGATATACTAGTGAAATTTATATGACCGACCCCAACTTGTTTGAGTTGAAACATAATTGTTGTTGTTTGGATTTGTGCAGGAATCTTAAGATGGATTATATTGATTTATATCTAATACATTGGCCAGTGAGTTCTAAGCCAGGAATTCATGAGTATCCAATTAAAAAAGAGGACTTTCTTCCCATGGATTTCAAGTCAGTTTGGGCAGCAATGGAAGAGTGCTATAAACTTGGACTCACCAAGTCCATTGGAGTTAGCAACTTTTCTTGCAAGAACCTTGCTGATGTTCTTGCCACTGCCAAGATTCCCCCTGCTGTCAATCAAGTATGTCAAAGAGAAAATCTATGTTGCTCGGACTTTTTAATAACGTTGTTGCACCCGTGTCAAATCTTCCAAAAATACACTGTTTTTGGAGGATCCGTCACGCACACAATGACATTTTTGAAGAGTCAGAGTAACATTGAAAAAAAATCATAATCAAGTACAGGACTTACGTGAAAAGTAGTACTCCATTTGTCCCAATTTAAGTGTCTTAGTTTGACTGTGCAAGGAGTTTAAGAATAAAGGGAGACTAGAGTCGTGTGGACTTAAACTAAAGATGTGTAGTCCTTTAAATCTTGTGGTCTTAAACTTTGCCAGGTAGATGTTGGAATTGGAAAACTTACTAAATATGGAAAAAGGCACTCTTTCTGGGAAAGACCAACAAGAAAAGTAAGACGCTTAAATTGAGACAGAGGGAGTAATTGTGTTTGATAAAATAAGGTTGAGTAGAATGTTATGTAGTGAAAAGATAGGATTCTGACTGAAGCTGTTCTTGATTTGCAAGGTAGAAGTAAATCCATGTTGGCAGCAACAGAAGCTAAGAGAGTTCTGCAAGAGAAATGGAGTTCTTGTTGTTGGATATAGTTCTTTAGGATCCATAGGTACCTTTTATGGAACCAACAGAGTTATGGAATCTGAAGTGCTCAGAGAAATAGCAAAGGCCAGAGGCAAAACCGTCGCGCAGGTATTCTAAGATGACTTCTAACTTAACTACATTGACAGTGTTAGTGCATATAACATAAAATCCGAACGTGGAAAATCCAGGTTGCTTTAAGATGGGGTTATGAGCAAGGCATTGGTGTGGTGGTGAAGAGCTATAACAAAGAGAGAATGAAACAGAACCTCGAGATTTTCGACTGGTCATTAAGCGATGATGAGTGCAGAAAGATCAGTGAAATCACACAAAGTAGAGCTTGTCTTGGTAAGGATTACACATCTCCTTATGGACCTTACAAGACAATGGATGAACTCTGGGATGAAGAACTCTGATTACTGGAATTTCCAGTATTCAGCATATCGTTCGAGTAATTCTTCTTGTTGTAATGTCTTCCTCCTAATTGTGGTAGTTGTATATATCAAGATAGAAATAAAAAGGAGCAAAGATTCATCCAGTTCCTTGCTGTATGTTAGGAGTCTTAATAGTCTTGTTAAAAGTTTACATGTCAGTAAAGAAAAAGGGCAACCTAGTGCATTAAAGCTCCCAACCCCACAAGGGCCTATTGGACACAGTCTTACCTTGCATTTCTGTCAGTGGTCGTTTCCAAGGTTAAGATACAGGTCGCATATCATTTAGTACACAAAGACGGGGGAAATGACGAACAAAATAACAAACTTCAGCGTATCCTTACAGACATTGCTCTAACATTTAGTTCTTATTTAGCGAAGATTCAGCTACTCACTTACAACTAATTACAAAGAACTGATTTCACAACAAGATCTTGAGGCATTGAGTCCATAAGTTATTCTATTGTTGTTTCCCGTCTACCAATAACTAGCATAGGCTTGAACATCTAAGAAACTACAATATGCATGAACTATGTACATATATAGATATTTCATGTAGAAACTGAAGAACAAGCAGAGTATGTTCATATACTAGATAACCTGATACGTGTTTAACAAATAGCAACAAAGGTAGTTTGCGTGGGATACACTGACACACAAGTTTAGTCCAGATTCAGCAACGTCCGGGCCTCTCATAGTGTGGAGGTAAAGAAGGACAATTCTCATTCATGTTGGCATAGGGATCCAATGTGTTGTACTGGGGCAGTTCCATTTGATATTCGCCAAGAATCTGGCAGAAAGAGACCTTATTGTCTCCACTGTTGCACCAACTTGGGAGGCGTGTCTGATTATCTTCAAAAATTTTGAGCATGTAAGCATCTCTAATCTGCAAGCAGTAAGAAAGCCTTGTGATCACAACAGAATGGAAGTTCTTTATAAGAAGAGTAAACAAAGGCATCGATACCCACAGTGAACTCCGTTACTTGAATAGAGTTGGAAATAGGGCCAAAAACTCCAGCTTCTTTGTACATTGCTAGAATGAAGGCCACGCATGTAGTGGATTGGCCATCACTATAGATCCATTCATCTTGTTCCGGGATGGTCAATAATTGATCAAATGTTATACCACGTCTTTCAGTTTCAGCAAGAATACCATACAAGTCCAAATCCTGTAAGAGAGGTATCAATTGCACATATAAAGTGCCTTTACAGATAAAAGGAAATTGATTGCTTCGGTAACATTTAGAATCTATGATATATTTAACGAACTCTCTATGTGTAAGCAGTTACAATATGATATTGTAAGTGAAGTCTATTCAAGTTAAACTGAAGAAGCTTTCGGAAGCATTATTCAATATAATGTTATTATTATGCTTGCTCCAAGGCTAAATGTCTATGTAAATGAAGATCATCTATAGAATATGGCTCTATACTGTTACTCATAAGAGTTACAGAGTACCTCTACGTTCGAGTCACCAAATGATATGACAATTCGGTAATGCTCACCCATTTTTTGACATAGAAATACAGAAAGGAGGTTGGAGAGTATGTTTCATATTTTTTCCTTCAACAGAATCCAACCTATCAACAAATCTACTTAAAAAAAGCTGAACGTTTATGATACATGCATGAGCTGCTCGTACAGCAAGGAACAAAGGAAAAAATCAACTTTTAAGAGGGAACTAATAACCTGTCTTTATCAATTAAATCTGGGGGATGAGCCATACCCAAAACCATTAACTAATAGTTAAGATATTATACAAGCCAAAAGATTTTAACAAGAAAATATAACATGTTCAGTTCACCTCAGTGCCAAGCCTCTTATTCAGAGCTTCGTTCCACATGTTAGCAGCATATGCTGGCTGCACTCTTGTCCACATGGACATGACAGAAATCACCTGGCAACAAAAGTCATCTGCTGAGAAACCACAGTAAGTTGTCCAAGAGTTCTATTCAAATGGAAGAAGGGGTAGTGATGAACAAATTAGTATTCCTTCAAATTATTGCTATTTTTGTTTTGATTGACTTGCTTTTTCACCTTTTTGATGGGTTTCTTTTATCAAATGGTTCCACATGGAGGCGAGTAGTAATCAATAACCATATATCCTTCTAAATTTTAAAAACTGCAAACATATTGATGACTGGTTTATGTTGGGTTTATACTATGTAAAGGTATTTCCTAGAGATAATTAAGCAAAGTGATATCCAAGGATAGAATATGTGCACGTTAGATAAGTCATTTGTGACTTGAGAACTGTCTACCAGTTAGCATCGAGATTGATGGACATATGGCAATTCACCTAGTTGCTTTGGAGAACACAAACATCCACTGCTACTTGCTCATCTTAGATATATTCCAGTATAATCATAGTTTATACTTTTAAGAGGAAAGGAAGGGAGACAATACCAAGTGAGCATCAAGAGGTGGAGGGTAATTATCCGCTACCGTGTCAATCCAACTAAAAATCATGTTATGGTAACCATATGGCTTCCCGGACATTTTCCGAGCATATTCCCATGCTGCGGTATTATTAAATCTCGCACGCACTTCAGGATGTAAGGGCAACAAAGCAACTTGTGGATTAGATTCATCCTTGAGTGTCAATTCCCACCACTCATCCCAAGGGATAACTGCAATAATTTCTTCACCCTGCAAAGATATACCACAAGATTAAACAAAAATAAGAGAACACCACAATTCATGCAATTAAAATGCAAGGCCTTTACAGGCTTTAAAAGCTAACAAAAAAACTCAGTATTCTCTACCTCCGGAGGTAGAGAAGGAGCATAATGGAGTATAGTAACTCACCAGAAGTCCACTGTTATCCATAAGAAAAGTTGCAGAAAAGTAAAAGGGAGCATAAGGAGATTAATGTAACTGAATCTATTTATGTGACATGGAAAATGATGTTTTTGAGATTTGCTAGCACTGTTTCTCCGTGTAGTTTAGTGAGATTTTCTCATTTGCTCACCTTTTCATTTTCGTGTCCTGATTCACCAACCCAAAGATTACCCAACTCATCCTTCAAACAAACAGATGTATGACCAGCAAAGGCACCAGTGACCCACTTCTCAAGAGTTTCAAACCCACCCCACCGTCCACGTATCTTTGACAGAGCTAAGAAATCACCAGAATGAACATCATCTGGGTTAATTGTTGCCTGCCGTGGATGTGGACGTTTCTCAAATGTCGCACCCATGTGCTTCTTCAGAAAAGCAAGGTTAGAATTCTGTCCCCATGCGGTGTTAGAAAACAGGGGTAGTACATCCACCAAGGAAAGCAAGGTTCCGAGCATTCCTGATGGCATGAGAAATACAGAAATTCCATGTTCCTTGACCTGCATAGCAGTTGCTTAAAGATCAATTATAAATGTATGGACATCCATTGGAATTAGACAAAAGTCCCAAAACAAGAGCATACATATTCCCTTTCAGCAGGTTCCTCCCATGACTCAATTTTAAATGTGTGATCATGGCCCGAAAAGTAGTAGTCCCAGGATATCCTATAAGGTGTAGCAAATACATACAGATCCATACACGTCCAGCTGTGTGCTGCGCCTGTCTGCAAAGTGGGTAAATGAAATCTGAAATACAACTGTGCTAAGGATGACTTTATCCAATTAAAAACAGCATAATAGAATAAGAACAAGTATATATAGATACCAAAAAAATCGTATTTCTTTCTTAAGGTGTTATATCAGTTTTCACTTGTTATCACCCCATTGGTTTCTATTTATGGATCATCTAGGTGTCAACAGAGGAAACATTCATATAATCAATCTAGCTGTTTTTACATGGTGAAGGTGGAACCACAAAACCGCATGCTTCTTCTATCATTTGCATCCTAGTTTCCTTTAAATGCTAGAGCATTTACAAACCATATAACCGAATTACATTATAGCGGCTACGCATCAAAACGAATACTGACAAATAGTAAGTCACGTTCCATGTTTATTCTTGTTGTGAAGTGGCTCATTTATGTAGCAAGAAACAGCCATAACAAGCAGTTGTCATAAATGGCAGGAATCTGACTTTCTCAGCATGCAGCTGATTCAAAGCTACACCATTTTTCCCTCCCCCTACTTCTGCACCCGACTACCATATAATGGCAAGAAATGCACTACTATTTCTAATACTAACAACAAGAAGTCAAACTTTTGTTAAAATATCAAGTGATAATATCATCCTAATATGAAGCATTCTGCAACTTTACCAGTAATATTAACACCTTCCTCTTTTCCAGACCTTTTTATTCAACTATTTTGTAAAAACTTGGGTTTCAAACATGCAATTCTTAGTCTTCCAACACCACACTCTCCCAACCCCTGCCCTAACCAGCAAGATAAATTCCTAAGAATACAACAACCCTATACATCTTACCAGTGAATACTGCTCTACAGATAAACTAAACAGAAACCATATTCATAATTTAGAAATATGAAGCCTAACTTCAGCTCGTAAGCATGCAATCATTAACCTTTTCCAACACCCCACCTCCCCTAAAAAAGAACCCAGCAACATAAAACCCAGAAAATTCACCTTTTCAAGCCATTCCTATCACCATTCATCAATTAAACATCATCCCACCAAAAATTACCAGAAAAACTACTCTACAAATCAACTAAACACAAATCAAATTCACAATACAGAAATTTTAAATCTACAAACCGATAGATGAATAGTAGCACCGCCAATGCCTCGATCACCGGGACCGGTAAACTCAACCCTTGCTTCATTCTCAAAAAAGCAAGCTCCCTTCCAACTAATTGACCCATTATTAGGAGCTAGAGATCCAATATAAGTAGGCATCAAATCAACAGGGCTATGCATAGTGTTAAGGACAGGCCAAGAAACCTGATGCGGCAATACAGGAAGTACATCCTTGACCCTAAACGGCATTTTCAATGCATACCCAAAACTTAACCCTAACCCAATTCCCAATATCCATAACAGTGTTAAACTACACAATTTCTGAGGTCGATACATCACTGAAAACAGTGAATTCAACAGTAAATTGCAGATTTTTTATTATTGGGTTTTCTGGGAATTCTTCAGAGTCGATTAGGGTTCCATTGGGTGAAGAAATTTGAGCTCCGATTTGGGTTTTCTTGAGAAAAAAAATTGAGTTTCTTTGGGGCTGGAATTATTGAAAAAGGAGATGAAATTGTAACATATGGTTCCTTTTGTTGTTGGTTGTGTTTGTGTTGTGATTGAAGTGGATATTCCCAAATTGAAAGATTCTATTTTGGGAAATTTAATTTTTTTTTATTTTAAGATAAGATGAATTAATTACAATATTAATAGTAGAAAATTGGAGTTTTTAAATATGTTTGAATGTACGAGAAAAGTCTACTAATCATGAAAAGAGATGATAGAGACAGAATTTGCTTTGGTGATAACAGTTTTGTCCCCACATGGATTGTGGTTTAGTGGCGAGATAGATTCATCATTTATCAGAGATCTTGAATTCGAGTTTTTTATATGAATTTTTTTTGTTGAGAGTGTCACCTCCAAATGAATCCTCTAAATTTAGTTCGAGCTCCAATACGAATTTTGAACACCAAATGAAAAAGTAAAAACCTTAAAAACGATAAGTATCATTTTTGTTTTTGAAACCGAGTCAAATTTCCAATAAGGTTTATTCTTTTTTTAAAAATTCTACTTCTTTATCTTAATTAATTTCACGAAATATATGTCATCTTTTATTAATAATAGAGAATACTAGAACTTCGCTCATCAAAATTAGAACACATACATAAATCACATGGTATTTTTGTCTCCGTTATTTCCACTTCCTTATTACAAAGCTCATTCCTCTCTCGACAAAGAAATTACTTGCAATATGTTTAATTCCCTTTGGTAAATTATACTTTCTTTGCTTTAATTTATTTATTTGATTTAGAGTTTTTTTTTTTTTAAAAAAAGAGAATTTTAAATTTTATAGTCTTAAATTAATATATGTAGAATGTATTAAAATGACTTCTAATCTTATAATACTAAACATGTCAGGTGTAAAATTAAAACTAAAGAGTTATCTAAAAGAAAAAGAGACGTTCTTTTCAAAACGATGGAACAGTTACTTGAGTTTTGGAGATGGGTGACCGATGACGAATTAACAATACATAGTTGCGCCTAATACATGTTTTGCATTGATTAATATAATATAAATATCAAATGTAAATATATTTAGTCACCAGTCATATATACACAAAGACTTGAAGTAAAATATACGTATTAGCATGTCATTGACTTTCTCTTTTTAAGTACATGGTCCTCTTTGTTTACTCACTGTTTACTTTATTAATTATTGGACCCTTACATTGAATTAATAGAAATGTGCCAGCCATGCAAGTGGTAGTAGAAAAATTAAATTATTGGGGGGCCAAAATACAGAAAGAGAGTTTTATAATTGAACCAAAACAAATATTTACTCAAAGTTGGGCTGAGGGCACATTTTAGCATCACCTCAAGGAATACAGAATCAGTCAGCTTAGATGTACTTTGACTAATTCCACGAGCTATCTACTACCTTCTGTCAACACATATACCGAGTAACTTTGTCCATCAAGGGTTGGACCAATGAGGAGAAATCACCTAATGTTCTTGCCTCGGTTTGGGAATTGAACCTGAGACCCATGATTTTCAACCCACTTCATTGACGACGAGGCCACACGCGTGGGTGCATTTCTTAGTCTAAACATTAATACTCTTCAGTCTGCTATTTATGTTTTAATAGAGTCAAACCATTGCATCCTTGAGATACTCTGAAGAAGGTACTTCAAATCCCAAAGATGAAGCAATTTGAGTAGCATGGAAGAAACAGGGCACTGTCTTCTACTGCAAGGGGTTGCCTAAAAGGATTTAATTGGATCTGCAACAATTTAATGAATTGAGTTAAAAGCAGTAGACAACTTTAAGAGCAAAATTTGAAGAGAGAGAAAAAAAAACGGTTGACGAAAGGTGTGAAAAAAGAAGAAAAAACTAACAGGAATGGTAGGAGAAGCCCCAGTGACAGAGCTTATGCAACTAGTTGCCAGATTACAAGCTTCTTCACAGTAATCGGAGAAAAATGCTGGAACTTTTATCTCATTTATCAGCTCCTGGATGAAAAGTTAAAGAAAACAACAAGAAAATCGTTTAGCAATACCAGACTTGGCTAGCTTTCTTGAAAGGTCTCGTACACTGTCGAGAAAATACTCAAGGTAAAAACTTGCATATGAATCTCATATCCAATTAAAAGACTTACAATGGTTTGAAGCCAGCTTCTGTAAGCAGCAACACCAGCATTCGGTGCAATAATTAGATTAGGAGGAGTATCCTGACAAAGCTTACAACATTTGAGTAACACTAACAAAAGAAGGAAACATTTCGCAAAGACAAATGCTGTTTGACAGACCTTCATAAGATCATTATAACAATCATGATAATAACCATTATGAAGCTTTAATGTAATGGCTGAAGATCCACTTTGTAATGACGTTGGGCCAAAACTCTCAGCCGAACATTTACACTTGCAGTTGGTCTCTGTACAACGAGCATAATCACGAAGTTCAATTCTCTCACCATTCCTAAGCATTAACAAGCAAAAGGGCATGTTCTATTATTGGTAATTAGAGCAAAGTGATTATACATAATCTGCAAATTTAAACAAGATACAGATGAACTTTTGGAAGTAGAATTAAAGAAAGTTAAGAGGTTAGTGTGAACATGCTGTATTATACAGCTTAGCAGTATGCGGTTACCAAGGTAAATGATGGATAATGTCTAGTAAACTGGCAAGGATCCTGTTCTAACCATTTTTCTGTTAGCATCATCTGCAACCATTATATGTGTAGCAGTCATTATTCACTGAAGATGATTGTACTTATAGAGCCCAACCAAGGGCGCTAAATCAAGCATCTATTGCCTCCCAAGTTCATCTTTCTTTTTAAACCTTTTTTTTAATGTTCTTTTTGAAATTTTTATTCCAGAAGCGATCAATTTACAACACCCTCTTCCAGTCCATGAAAAGATTATAAGAGCATTAATAGTTCATAAACTTCAAAATGAGGTCAATGAGTATACTCTCCTTTCCTGCTAAATAACTAGAAGTTGCAGTGAGAAGTAAGTAAACTAAAAACATGAATAAAGGTGAGCAACCAAACCTTTCTTCTGGAACTGCCGGTCCCACAAGATCAATATGGATTCGAACATCAGGAAAAACTGCATGCAGTTCACTGAACACTGCAAGCTGATGAAGCTCTTTTTCAGGACCTTCACATTTCAAACAAGAGAAAGAGCCCAAAATTCAGTAGAAAAATAACAAGCCCTTGGAAACTAGCTCCAAAGGAGATGAAGAGTGAGCAGTGGAGTGCATAGCATATTTAATAGGAGCTCCAGAAGTTTTTAGGGTTCTGAAGGATAAATTAGCTCTAATTGTCATTTAACAAATTACACAGACAGAAAGAGAGGGAGAGAAGGGGGGAGGTCTCTTGTCTATAAAGCCCCTTAGCAAGGACAGAAGAAAAGAGAGTACCTAAATAATGTATGCGTAGCTCATTACTAATTTCAGGAATCAGGTTCCCTTGAACTGCCAGCTTAATAGCCCAATACAGCGTCAATGACTGGAAAAAGCAAGAGAAAGATAGTAGTTAGTACTACAAATGAGCCAGTGAGTTTCACAATTGATTTCTCCAAAGAAAGAAATTTTCAATAGCTTCACAAACAATTCATACTCCTTAAATAGAATGACCCTATGGAAGAAACTTCAACACAAAACGGCAATGAATTATATCGCCCAAGTAATATGGCTACTACAAACTCATAGATTTAATGTTTGTATAGCCAACTTACCCAGTGAAGTAGCAAAGCAACAGGAGAATATAGTGGAATGCACCTCCATTCATAATATTCTTTCCAACCACTAAGTAACTTCGGTAACGGAGTGGATGGCTCTGCGTTTATTTACTAGTTTAAATTAGCATTCCAGACAAACATTGTATTCATGTATTAATTGTCTCAAGCACTACACACTACCTCTACAAGGACACAGTGTAATAGATAGGTTCCAGTCTTTCATGAGCCTGCTAATAAAAATTAAGGATGAGATAACTATACGTTGTTTTAGGTTAGAAGCATTTCTTTATCAGCATAACAGCAGAGATCAAAAAGTACATCTTCATTTCGGAAAGACATGGAAAATGCAGAGAATATTCTCAAATCGTATACTAAGACACAAAAAACTTTATCTTTGACAAATATTAAGCTTGATTATAGAAAAATACTGCTAATATATACAAATAGTAGGAATACCAATACGGAATAACTAATGTTCAGACAAGAGAATACATAAGGCACTGCAAAATAAGGCATGTAATTAGCTAGGCTGATCAAGAACAAAACACTTTATCATGAAAAGTGTAAGCAACCTTGAGCAATCAAATATACCAGTTGATGCCCCACAGCTACATTCAAACGTCCACATTCCTGTACGGTGAACTCCCTGTTTTATCAAGAACGAACACCTTGTTTCCCGTTTATCACACACCTACAAAGCACCACCAAGCATATTTTACCTAAGCACTTCCATGGACAAATCAATACGACAATTCAAAAAATTCTTTTACTCCTTACCTGCATAGTAGCTTCTTCAGAAAATGTAAAAGGGAAATCACTCACAACATGTGCATGCTTCATTTGCTGTTCCAACCTTTGACACTCTTTCTTGTGTACATTCCCATGTGATACCTGAACACAAAATCTATAAAGTTCTCCCACTTTTCTTATACTTCTCCCTCCGTTTCTTTCACTTTTTAGCAACTCTTTAATTCCAATTTTCCCACATAATATGTTTAAGATCATACGAGTAGAAGACATTCAAGTAACATTCTACATATCTTTAGTTTAAGTTATTTATTTGCTTAAACTCGATATCAAATCAAAACCAGACAAACGAATTGAAACTGAATGAGTATTACTACTAGGGAGCAAACAATTCTATACTAAACAATTATGTGAACATCTTTTAAAATTAACCATAAAAAGTAGTAAACGAAGCAGATTCTTCATAAAACCTGGTGAGAGATGGAGCAATAAGCCACAGCTTGGCAGCGACGGCAACGTCTCATCGCCGGACCGGAACATGGGGTTCGGCTTCCCCTGCCGGCGCACTCCATGGTTCCCGATCAATATGAACTGATGGGTTGATCGGAAGTTGGAAACGAAGCCCACGTATCTAAATCGACGAAAAATTATAGGCCCAATGAGTGTGTATAGGCCCATTGTCCTCAATTAGCCCAAAGAGAAGATAGAGAGTATGGGCTTGAGACCCATGAATGACTAGAGGGGTTTGTCAAACATAATTTGACCCTTCGATGTTTTGGATTGTTGATTAATATGTAGGAAAAATTACGTAAATACACAACTTAAGATATCATAATCTCTAAAATTCTTTATTATATAAAAAAAATTACAAAAATTCCTTCTCGGAAACATCTCTATCCCCTTTTGAATACATTCTGATCCTCTCTCGGATACATCCCTCCTATTAAGTAATATATCATTTGCAATGTATCAGACAACCAAGGAATGTATCCGAAAGCATTGAAAGTTCCAAATATTTTGTAATTGGGGAAACTTTCGAGATAAGGTGTAATTAGCCCCCGAATGCATGAAACTTCCGTAAGTTTTCCTAATATTTAGTCATTATTTGAATTGTAATTGAAAAAATGATTTCTTTTTAAGATAGAAATACTATCTATGCAAGTTTAGTGACGTAACATATGGGGTGGAAGTGAAAATGGAGATTGATGTACAAGTTATATCAAAGAAATGAAGTTTTAAATATCTTGAGTAAATAATGACTGGGAGAATGATGATAGCGTTGCACATTATTTAGAGCGGGGTGGGTGAAATGGAGGCTCGTCCATGGAGTTCTAAGTGATAACAACATGTGGTTAAGGTTTAAAGGTATGCTCTATAGAATGTTGTTAGACCAATATTGTTTTAAGAGGAAGAGGGGGGCTAGTCAAAAACCACATTTAGATGAAGGTAGCAGAGATGGCGATGCTTAGTAATTAAATGTATGTGTGTGCATATTATGAGATATATGATTAGGAATAAAATTATATGGAGAAAACTAAAGTTGGAGTGGCAATATCCGAGGTGGACAAGAATAGGGGAGTGAGGTTCAGATGGTTCAAGCATGTGAAGAAGGGGTGTAGACACGCCCATAAGAAAGTGTAAGAGGATGGTTGTAACATGAGTTAGGAGATAGAGGTAGGTCGGTAAAGAACGAGAGAGGTGATTGGATATGAAATGACACAACTTCACCTTAATGAGGACATGACCCTTGATAGGAAGGTTTGGACATCGAGAATTAGCGTAGAAGGCGGCTAGCATGGAGTTTGAACTTGGAACCTCAAGGTAAAATTTGAATCCCCTAAACCTTTGAACCAATCGTTAGTCTTGTGTTTACGACACTCAAAAAAAAACTTACCTTACATATATAGTATAACTTTTTTATCAAGACGATTCAAGTGAACACTCAGATACCCCCCTAGATACATCCCTAGCGAGAGATAGGGAATATTTAGTAGTAATGTAGTCTCTTATTCTTTAATGTGTATTATTACATGTTGGTTCTTTTGCCTTGTATCTTGCTAATAAGTTGTTATGTTATTTTTGAAATCTAACATTGATTACATTTTTTTGAGTCGAGCGTCTATAAAAAATAACTTATTTACTTCACAGAGATATGAGATAAGATTGCATACATTCTAGCATCTTCAGACCTACTTATGAAATTACATTAAGTATATTATTATTGTTGTAGTATTTGTAGTTGAAACACAACAACTCCAGTATCGATTTATAGAGCATTGGAGTTTGAATCCTTGATAGGTAGAGTCCAAGCACATTATACTTTTCTTTGTGTCTCAATTTATTTGACATTTTTTTCTTTTAGTCATATTAAAAAAGAATGACTATTCTCTTTTTAGTAGTAACATTTTAACTTAAAATTTCTCATTTTACTCTTAATGAGATACTATTTTATAATCACATAAATTTATATCACTTATTTTTTACCATATATTCCAAAAGTAGTTTAATTTTTTAAAACTATATATTCAATCAAACACTTTTAAGATACTATTTTATAACCACATAAATTTATATCACTTATTTTTTACCATATATTCCAAAAGTAGTTTATTTTTTTTAAATCATATATTCAATCAAACACTTTTTTATAAATGGAGATGAAAAAGTATTGTGGTGAAAGATGATTATTTTGCTCGTGATACTTCTTTTGAAAGTGGGACAATATAATGGATTTCAACCTCTACCATCATGTCTTGGAATCCAAATTTATTTAGTTGAAACTTTGCGACATTTTCATATATTTAGTATTCTTTGTTTCAGTTCGTTTTCTTAATTTTTTTTTTTTAAAAAAAAAATTAGTGGAAACTCTTGAACTATTATATAGTGCAAATATTCCAAATTAATTTATAAAATTAAAATTTGTAAAATTTCAAAAAAAAAAAAACCACCTAAATTAATATCTTAAAGAGTTGTTGCATAGTGGGGCGTGCGGACCACCGTTATGTTTGTCACGACAAGATATGAAATGAAGGCAACGGTGGCGTATATTTGGCCCAATTGGACCATAAAATCCAATGAATGCAAAATAAATTTGATTTTGTTGTCGATAATATTGTTGGTTCATACTCCCTCCGTCCAAAAATATTTATCGTATTATAAATAAAATTTAGATCATTAATTCTCTTTTTCACATCTAATTTTAGTATATTTTATTTGAATCAAAGGTTTATTAACATAACTTTTGTATTTTCACAAGATAAGGTGTGCGTACACTTTATTTTGTGAAAAAATATTTCTACCTCCACGAGATAGTTGTAAGATTTGTGTACACTCTACTCTCCTCAGACTTCTCTTTATAGGATTTTTACTGGATATGTTGTTATTTTTATTGTTGATGCGTATCCTCACAAGGTAGATATCATATTATGTATATCCCCTTTCTTTCCAGATCTCATTTATAAGATTACACTACATATGTCATTGTTGCTTTTCAAAATTCAAATATTTTTAAAAAATTAGAATATATATATGTCTATGTTGGGTGTTTACCCCTCCCCGAGAACTCACATTTTTTGCTTTTTTTAGTGACTCAAATTCACAATCTTGAAATTAGAGGTGGAGGAGTGTTTACGAAGTATTTGTGCAATCTTCTCTTATTACAAAAATTATTACAAGTTGTGATGTTTTTGTGAGAAGGAATGAAATTACAATACAATGGTTTTTGTCCAAATGTGAGTCGCAGATGATTGACTTTGAATTTTTTCTTATTTTAAAATAAAATATAATCTTAAATTAATCGAGCTTTTATATAATTTAACTTTCGAAAAGTGAAATATAACGAGTATTTAAAACGGAGAGGGAGTAAAAATGTAAAAACTCTTCATATACGATATTTTAAATATCTCATAGATACCACAAAGTCCAACCTTAAAAAAAGGGGGAGAAAAATAAGAAAAAGGCAAATATGTGGTGAGTGGGACCCAAAAAGATTTGGTTGGGAGTTCCATATCTCCACTTTTTCTCTCTCCTTTGTCCTATTTTCTACTAGCACTATCAAAATTTCTTGCCCCAACCCCAAACATATGTCTCTTTTCTGTTTTCACACCCATATCATTTTTTTTTTCGAGATGTTCGATACTAATATTACGGCTCTATTAATGTGAATTTATGTTAGATAGAACCTCATTTGGAGAGCAGCTCTTTTCATCAATTTTTTTAATGTTCAAAACTCGAACTCAAAATGTCTAATTAAGAAAAGCAAGTCTTATCCCATGTACAATATCTTTTGATGGTCCATTATGTCATTTCTAACAAATAAGAGTACTAAACAATTTTCAGTTATTTCGAGCGTGAACGAATTAACTTCCACCATTATGAAAATTATGTAATTTTTTACTATGTGTAAGTTTGAAATAAAGCTATTCAAAATTAAGTTGAAATTGACAATTTGAATCGGAAAAAAAGTTATTGATTTAGTGATTTTAGTAATGATTTTAATTATTATTGTTTATATGGGGTTATTAGTTTTTAACAATTTGAGGTATTTTCTTAATGAGTTTATTGATAGTAAATTACATTTATACTATTCAATACTTTCATTTTTCACTATTTCACACTCTAGATTATTTTACAAGGCGACAATATTTGCTTCTGAGCAAGATGCAATATATCAGCTCTTTTCATTTGATTTGTCAACTTATTTCTAAGTGATTTTTAATTTTAAAAAAGCTGTGTGTGAAATCTTCACGATTAAATCAATAATGATGAAACCGATAAATTGATAACACTTTAACATATTTACAAAGTGATAACCAATCAATCGAGATATTTATTTTTTTAAATCAAACAAATTGTAATTATCGACCTACTATTCTTAATTTGATTGAAGAAAAATTAATGCTTGGGTAGTCTCCGTCAAGTTTCCGCTGTTGTTAATTTTGATTGAAGAAAAATTATAAACAACATTTTTGCTTTTGGTTATTAGTCTGTCCATTTACTTGTTGACTAACATGATTTAGTTTATATACTTTTATAAATATGGTGTTTGTTATAATATTAGAAGATCTATTGATTTGAAATTGTTAAAAATTAACAAACATTTAAAAGCTCTAGGCCTAACATTACTTCACTTTCACAACTCCTTCCCTTCCTTTTTTTAATTTTAAATTTCTATTCAGCTCTCGATATTAATATCTGAAATTCGACTAAATTTATAGCAGTGTTCACAACATGTTTTTTTTTCCTTTCTCATTTTCAGTGACTTGAACCTTGGATGTTTGATTAAGAATGGAAAAAACTGAATCAATCGTATCACGGTTCATATTAATACAACTCTTTCCTTTCTATTTTGTTCATATGGTTGATAATGAAGTTGGAAAGGTCCAATTAAGCTTTCTAATCACTAGGACTAGGAATAAAAACTTGTAATTGTAGTTTAAATTTTATTATTACAATTATTAAAACTTCTTTGAAACCTTTCATGTTGGTTGATGTGTGTTTATTAACCGAGACTTTTGGTTAAGAAAATAGTATTTACTACTTACCACTCAATTACATTCTTTATTGATTGATCTGTATTTATTAATTTGATATAGGCATTGAATATGTGCATTTTTTTTAAAAAAAAGTTGTAACTATTGATGTGTCGTTGTCTTAATTGCATAGTTTTATGTGTAATTAGGAAAAATTAATTGTACATAAAGATGATTACTTGACTTGGTACAAATTAGTTGACTCCCTAATTTAGTTAAATGAGAAATGAAGAAAAAAGTAAATATCTATGTAGGACCACAAAAAGATTTTGTAAAGATTAGACAAAATCTTCATAACGACAACAAAATAATTGTTAATTGATTGACCTGATTAGGACTTTACTTTCTTGTAATAACTCTTGCCAACAAATTCCAGTCTCTTTCCCATACTGTACAAAATTTATTTGATTATATTATATTATACTATATACTTTAGAATATTCAAAAAGTCTACTATGACTTTTATAATAACAAGGATAAATTAATTAAATCGCCAAAATTGATGTTTTCTTTTGAAAATCTGACAAGTTTCCAACTATAATTGAATTTTGTAGTCTTAAATATGTCATATAAACATTTAAAATTAAATAGTAATATAAGAAAAAGGGGTATATAATATATTAATATTTTTTTGACTTGATTTCAGCTAGCATCTATGTCTTTCAATTTTGGATGTGCACAAGTAGATACAGCAGGGGCGGAGCCACCTTGTACTAAGGGGTTCATCTGAACCCCCTTTATATAGTAGATGTCGAACCCCCTTCGGCTACTTTGTGTGTCTATTTCTACTGATTTTGAACCCCCTTATTGAAAATTATGGCTCTGCCACTGAGATACAAATGTCTTATATGTGAGTAATACAAGTAGGACGGCCACATAGGATGTACAATTGTCATGTAAGACACTACATATGACGAATGTGTTTATTTATTTAATTTTATACATTTAAGCATCTACTTATGCTCACCCAAAATTAGAGAACATAAATGTTAATTGAGGTCAAGTTAAAAGACACGTTTATGTATTATTTAAAGGAATTAAAAAATGTAAGACAAACAAATTAAATCGGAATAAGTAATATTTTTTTTACCAAGAATCAAAAGGAAATCATTTGAAATACGGTGAAATATACGATTTCTATGAAATAGAATTTTTGGTTAAAAAAACAAAAGGAAATCACTTGAAATATAAGTTTTCTATGAAATCAAGAGACAATTTTTTCATAATGAATTTTAATTTTTTATAGTGAAAATATCTTTAGTTAATTACTCCATTAATGTATATTAAAAAGAGATTGCCTCTCTATAAAGTCAAAGATTTTGTTTTTGTAACCAAGTTATTAGTCCACCCTTCTAGAATTTCCACGTAATAGTCCTTCAACTTTCTTTGTGGAATGGACAACCTATTTGAGCTAAACATAGTTTGAGGTAAAAATATTCTTTTATTATTATTAATATTATTATTATTAAATACAGATAGTTTTGACTTTTACGTAAATTATATTTTCATAAATCATACTCTTAAGAAATATTGGCTCTGGCATTGTTTATAACTCACCCAATTATCATCTCTACTCTCTTGATTAAATTTACTTAGGTATCATGATTGTCTCTTTTTAATAATTTTTCTCTATAATTCGTCATTTCATTTTTCTTTAGAAGCGTTACATAATAATCCTCCTAACTAATTTGTTTTGAGGAACAAAGTATCTTGACCATCGTTTTAGATTACTCTTTTGCAGTAACACTAAGTTAGAAATTTATAAGCATTGTTACCATGGTCTCATTTATATCAACCAATAACCTAACATGAACAACATAACTAATTAGTACATATATAAACACATTATAAAACTAAGCTGGTTAACTAGAATTTATTTAAATTCCAATAATATTATTTTAGAAGCTTCTTCACTTTTTACTAAATAAAAAAGTTTTAAATGGGAAAAATAAATCTTTATTTTATTTAAATTTGTGTGATAAGTAACCGCGTCGTTACATTTTCTGCCTTTCCCACTTCTGATTTGACGGTGGATTCTCAAATTGACCTTGAGTCAACTTTATTATTAAATGTAAATATAAAATATAAAAATAAAAACATAGTCACCCCTTTAAATTTGTTAGAAAATTTTACTACACTCCAATTACGAGTACGTTAAATTAACTTATAAGTCAAAAGTTATAAGTGCGAAATCTTAATTTACGGCTTTTGATCTTTTAAAAATTACTTTAGCTTAAAATTAAGTGTTTATAAATATTTTTAATTTTTTTTTATCCAAAACCTATAAATATGCTTAAAAGTATTTTGGCTTTAAAAACACTTAAAATAAGTTAATCCAAATATATCTTAAGTCATGTTTCAATTGAATACATCAACTCCTAATAAAAATGTTTTAACTACACACTTTTGGTACAGAAATGAAATCTCAATTGAAAAATTTCGTTCATTCATCAAGCAGTGAAGTTAATCTCAAGAAATATGTCATCCCCTATAATAATACGCATTTACCATTACAAGCCATAAAATTTCAACTGTTCTCTACTTGAAGTTGATACATATAGTTAAATGAGATCCCATATTTTGCATAATTAACTTAACTGTTTAATTAATAAAGAAAGAAGTATTGAAAAATACTTATGAACGTAACGTGAATTATTAGTTTCATCTCAGAACTATTGACAACCTTAAAAAAACATCCTTTTAGTTGATTAAATGAACTTAAATACAACTCAATCTGCCACATGACATATCAAATGGTCTCAAACTCTTATAAGAGCGTGAAACTGGGACCCGTTTGGCCATAGATTTCTCAAGTAATATTTGGGGAAAAATTTAGCAAATAGTATTTGTCCATACAATTTGCCATTATTTGACAAATATTTTTGGCAACTATCCCAAATTCCCAAATACTAGTTTTTTCTAGTATTTGGGCCAAATCTCATTATTTGGGATAAATGGTGAACAATCGGCTCAGGGTAAAAAAGTCATGTGCTTTATCTACTTCACGATGTATGGAATGATGCTTGTTGCACTCACTCCAAACTACCACATTGCTCCAGTATCATGGACACTAGTTATTTGTTGTAACGAAGATCCAATTGACTTGTAATACAAGCTTATGGTTCGTTTTGATAGTTTTTAAAACTTACGGGTATAAATCATATTTTTCTAAAAAAGTGAAATATGTTTCCAAAATACTATATTTTCAATATTTCTTTTATAAATAAATAAAAACACGCAATTTCTTTTCAATATTTGAAGTATAAAGTGTAAATTTGCAACATTTTATTAAGAATTTGAGATATTCAATTGAAACATGAATTAATTCAAATATATAAATAAAATATCCTGACAAATACAAAAAAAGGAAATCTCGCGAAAAACTCGGGAACATGTAATAACTCGCGTAGATATGGCAAAATAAAATAAAATAAAATTAGCACCAACAAAGTGGATTTCAGAATCTCAGCCGTATTGCCTTATTAATTTTAAAAGTAGATTTCACCAGATTTGATTTTTTTTTTTTTGGTGTTTTTATTTACATTTATAATATTTTAGGAAACTAAATATTTTAATTTAATTTAATAATAACAAAAAAAAAATTAAAAAATTTGACAAGTATGTGTATATTGTCTGTGTACATGAACAAGACAGATAGACATTTATATTACACACACTCTTCTCTTTGTTTTTTTCCTTTCTTTGTAAAAAAAAACTTTCAAATTCCCACATATTTTTCCAAGAAATTTTGTGGGGTTTTCTTAATTTGGTAGAATATTTGTGGGTTTTGTTCCATTTTTGTTGATTTTGTTAGTAGAGTGAGATGGCAAGAAACGGTATGTTTTCACGGCGGCGTAGGGCGGAGAAGGTGGAGGAGTACGATGAGTTGTTGCCGTTAACAGAGGCTACTCATGAAGTTCATGTTCTTGCTGTTGATGATAGTCTTGTGGACAGAATAGTCATTGAACGTCTCCTCAAAATTACATCTTGTAAAGGTGAAAAAAAAAATCTGATTTTTTTGAGCTGAATTTTAGAAAAAAATGTGATTTTTTTTTTTGAGATTTTGAATGTTTTGTGGTTGGAATTGTACAGTGACTACTGTGGATAGTGGGATGAGAGCTTTGAAATATCTTGGATTGGATGAAGAAGAGAGTTCTGTTACTATTGATGTAAGAATATTTTGGAATTTTTTTTGGTGGATTTTTTTAAAGTGAAAATTCAAGATTTTTATGGATTTTTGTTTTTTTTTGATGTTAGGATTTGAAGGTGGATCTGATAATTACAGATTATTGTATGCCTGGAATGACTGGTTATGATTTGCTCAAAAAGATTAAGGTAGTACTTGTTTTGCCCTTTCTTTCCATTGTTCATGTAATTTATTTTGCTTGAAAGGGAGTAGAGCCTTGGTGTAACTGTAACGCGTAAAGTTGTTGTCATGAGAGGTCATTGGTTCAAGTCGTGGAAACAGCCTCTTGCAGAAATGCAGGGTAAGACATCATACAATAGAGCCTTGTAGTCCGGCTCTTTCCCGACCCCGGGGAAGTTGTTGTCATGAGGTCATTGGTTCCAGCTGTGGAAACTGCCTCTGGCAAAATTGCAGGGTAAGGCTTCATGTAATAGACCCTTCTGGTCTGGCCCTTTCTTGACCCCGTTAAAGTTGTTGTCATGAGGTAATTGGTTCAAGTCATGAACAACCTCTTGTAGAAATGCAGGGTAAAACTTCGTACAATAGACTCTTCTGGTCTGGCCCTTTCCCGACCCCGGTAAGGTTGTTGTCATGAGGTCATTGGTTCGAGTCGTGAAAACAGCCTCTTGTAGAAATGTAGGGTAAGGCTTTGTACAATAAACCCTTGTGGTCTGGCCCTTTTCCGTCCCCGATAATTTTATTGTCATGAGGTCATTGGTTCTAGTCCTCTTGCACAAATGCAGGGTAAGGCTTGGTACAATAGACCTTTGGGTCTGGCCCTTTTCCGACCCCGGTCAAGTTGTTGTCATGAGGTCATTGGTTCAAGCCATGGAAACAACCTCTTGTAGAAACGCAAGGTAAGGCTTGGTACATTCAAGACCTTGTGCATAGTGGTAGCTTTTGTGCACCGGCTGTTTTTTCGCTTTAAAGATTAATGTTTGAGTTTCTTATAAGGAAAATTTAATCAATGTACTGAAGTTTCCAAATTTGTATTTGTGAAACAGGGTTCATCTTTTAGGGAAGTTCCAGTTGTAATCATGTCTTCTGAAAATGTTTTGGCTAGAATCGACAGGTACTTTCAATTCTTTCGCTACTGGATTTCATACTTGAATTTGTTGAATATATTTTTGCTAGCGACTTTTACTTTAGAACTTCTGGAATTTCTAAATCCTTAAAGAATGGAGTGAAGCAATACTAATTGACATTGCATTTACTTTTTGAGTTAATACCCGACAGATCGTGCGACGGAGCCACCCTTGTTCAATAGTTTAAATGTATGATATATTATATGTTAAATCCATTGTTTTCTTCGTGTGTTTACATCTTTATATTCTTGAATCCCCTTGTTAAAAATCTTGGCTCGCCACAGACTCCAGAGAGAGAAGAAAACTTAATAAAACTAGAAGGGTAGTCTCATTGTCCAATTCCAATTATTTTAGGAAAAAAATAATGGAGGAAGTACCATTGACAACCAAAAGCTATCTTGCAATTAAATTAAGATAGCATCAAATCTTTACGTATCGTTTGTACATGTGCTTTCAAGATTCTTTAATTTTAAAAAAAGGTTTTGACTTGCATAATTTGGAAGCTGTGATGAGTTATTATTATTGAACAACCAGTTTCTTGCATGACCAAAAGCAATGAATGAACAACCACTTCATTAGTTTAATATCTTGTACCAAAAAAATAAAGTAGTTGGATTCATACTTTACAATATCATAATCCAAAGCATATGCTCTTTGTCTGTTTTTTTCAATAGCTGTATTTTTAGTAATATAATTAGGAATGCATGTTCTTATTCTAGTAAGGTTTAGTTTAACAATATATGCAATTTTTAGTATGCCACTAATAGATGTCAATGCATAGTGTCGTAAAGTTGTGGCTTTACGATTGTTTTTTGTAGGATCTGAAACAAATATGGAAAAAGGATGTTTGCTCTTTAACTTTTATGTTTTTCAGAATTTAGAGCTTTTTTTAGTAGGATGTTCTCTTGATGAAACTAATTCTAATTCGATTACAGATGTCTGGAAGAAGGCGCTGAAGACTTCCTATTGAAGCCGGTGAAATTGGCTGATGTAAAACGTTTGAAGAGTTACATGTTCAACGAGGATCGATTTAGGGGTGAAGAAAAAGGAATGAACAAGAGAAAGTTGCCAGAATCATCGTCCGATGATTCATCAACACCAACTCTTTCACCTTCACCATCATCACTTGACCTCTCATCAACACCTTCACCACCATCCACTTCCTCTCCATCATCCCCTAAAGCATTCTCGTCATCCCTCTCTACTGATTCACCGACACATTCCACTGATTCCTCCATGCCTTCTTCGCCAACAAGACGACTCAAAATGATCAGCCAAGATTTGTGACAACGGTATATATACCATTATGTATTTTACTTCCCTTTTTGCTACTTCCGGGGTTGTTTAAACCCCCCTCCATCGTCGGGGCATACAATGTAGACAAGCCAATTGCCCCTTACTAGCGAGGTTTTTTGTTGGCTTGTCACTTTTTTCGGACACATATCGATCGATGATATCGTTTAATCACACAAGGCTTTACAAAGATATGTTCAAATGAGTCTCTTAAGGAGAAAAGTTGATTTTAGACTATGTTATGAAATCAACATTTTCTTGTATTGGTGAATTTTATTTAATGTGTTACTTTATTATAATTTTACTGTTTGACAGTAGTAATATTAATGTATCCAATTCAATGACAGATAGAGATAATGGGTGGAATTGAATAATGGGATATGGATTGATATGATTCTGATACGATCTTAATTAAATGTCAATTCTTGTCTGCTAAAAAGGAATATTGAATTTTGAGTTGAATTACACATGTTTGATTTGTTCCCTTATTCTAAGGATCTCCATTGATCTTGTTTTCTTGGGTAGGGTAGGGTAGGGTGGGGGGGGGGGGGGTAAGCCTTCTCTTTTAGGTGTATTCGAAGAAAAATATTTTTTTTTTCATGTTTGATTGGTCAAGAGTTTTTGAAAATAGTTTTGAAAATTAAGTAACTTTCTTGTTGTGGTAAAACAAATAAATAAGAAAATCACATACTCGCTTCGTCTTATTTTATATGTAGTTTGACTTGATAAGAGTTAAAAAAGAAAGAAAGATTTTTGAAGTTTGTGGTTTAAAATAAGTGATAGATACGTCATTTTATTAAGCGTAAAATGAATATTTTAAAATTGAATTATTATTAAATATATAAATGTTTTATTTTTTGTACCGACTAAAAAAATGAGTCATGTAAATTGTGATAGAGAGTATATTTTTACTCCTATCTTAATTTACGTGACATTTTTTTTTATTTTAATCTGTTATAAAAAGAACGTCATATTTTTATAATCAGGAATAATTTAATTTTAAATTTCTTTATTTCTTTAATAAAATGATTTATAGTCATATAAATATTTAAAATTTATTTTAGATCATATATTTTAAAAAGTAAATTTTTAAAAAAATCTTTCTTTTAGTTTTTCTTTTTATCACATTAAATAGTGCAACACAAATTGAGACGAAGACACGAAAACGTGAGGGTTTAGTACATTAACAAAAAATTGGGGGCAATAAGCCGTGTTAGGCTTGTTTTTATTGATATAATAATAATAATAATAATAATAATAATAATAATAATATTAATTAATTATTATTATTGATAAGTGCCAAATTTGTGCCTTGCTGTCCAAACTCCAAAACTAATGCATTGGAAAACTCATTGATATATATCAAATTGGGATGTGGTGCGTGAAACTGTTTTTATCTTTAATTAAATGTGTTTGAGTTTGAGCTTTAGGTGTAGAAAAAATTATGTTGAGAGTTATACTCTTGAATAGATCCAATCATGTGTGATTCAAATTTAGACAGGATTTTAATACAAATTGTAAACACCAGATGAAAAATCGAAAGAAAGAAGACAACTCATTGATATATATAGCTTTCCTAGCTGACTAAGATCATAAGAAGATATGAGACAAAATCAATTAGTATAATTAATTTTATATATGTGATGTAGTGAAAATACTTAACGTAACATGTCATTCTCTTATCTTCTTATCCTAATGAAATGATTATTACTCATCACTCCAAATCTTTAATTCAAACAACCTAAAGATTTGATCCATCCATTTGGAGAATGACCTCTCGTATTATGAGAATAATAATTACCAATTTTTACCTATATGACAATTTAGGAGCTCTAATTATATTTTATGTATAGATATTTTAAAACAATTATCACGCATAACAAAAAAATCATTTTTATAACACCTTTACAAAACACAAAAAAAGAATATGGCAATTCGCGTGAGATACGTGCGAACTGATTTGTATATATTAAGTCATGTAGGATGCATGTGTTTACTTGTTCCATTTTATACAAGTTAAAGTGCATACTTGTACATACTCAAAGTTTGAGAACATAAATATTAGCTGAAGCTAAGTTAAAAACACATTTATATATTATGCCTAAAGTTAATAAGATAGTCGTTGAATGGAAACATATAATTTCCAGTAATTTATCGACATAGACAGTGAAAAATAACTTTCTTTTTCATCAAAATTACACTCGGAACCCTTCTACAATTAATTTGTAAGTCAAAAGACTAAGATTTTTGTTCAAATAAATCATTTTCGTTAGTTAAGATTATTAAGATCCTTAAATTGGTCTATATTAAGTGTATTATAATTTCTATCAAATACAATAACACACTTGAAGCTTGGTGTTTGTAATGGAGCATTTTCATCATTGCACCATAAATGGACTTCTTTTTTGGGCTTTTAAACTATTGCATCAAACTAGCCCAAAATGTACTCAAAAAGTGGTACTCAACTATAAAGAGAATGATTCAAAATTGAAGTCCATGGATCCAAAACTACTCATTTATTCTTGTGGACCTTGTTCATAATATATAGGAAAAATTGTCTAATTACACAAATATTTATATCATATTACAGTTTGAAATAAGTGTATATTGTTTCACTAATTAATGTTTTTTTATACCAAATTTCACGTCAAATATACCTAGATACATGTATTTTTGCCATCAGATTCACTCTGAAATACACATACATAGGTAAAGAGGCGAACAAGAGAGGGAGAGAGGAGAGAGGCTAGTGAGATAGGAGGGAGATGAGCAAGAGAGTCAATGTATCTCAAATACGTATGTAAATCACACTAGATACATGTACATGTATAACAAAGTCTTCTAAAACTTTTGTTAGTACTAAAATTATTAAAATATGTTGAGTATGTGACAAAGTTTTGTCATGTTTGGACATGTTATATATTGATCAAGTAATGCTACAAATTAATTAGAACCATACAACTATACCCAAAAGTGTGATTCTTCCAAAACTACAAATTATGAGACTTCTTTTTTGTCTTTTTTTTGGACAAACGTGCAGTGTTGGTCAATGTCAACTGGACTTTTAAACCATATTTTAACATATAGGAGTAATACATTTGTCTATACGATTTTAGAAGTCAACAGCTTGTTTTTTTTATTTGAGCCAAGGGTTTTTTTAAATAATTTGTCTATCTTCTATGTAGGGACAAAATTCACCTACAAATCATTCTCCTCAATTTCACTTGTGAAATTACGCTAAATATATTATTATTGTTTACCGTTTGTTTTCTCATTTCATTTTTTTTCTGTAGCCAAACCAAAATTACGACATGGACTATATTACATAATTTTGTTGTTGAAGATATTTATCTTGCCTTCCGAATTCGTTTCATCCTGATTTCATCTACTGAAAAAGAAAGCTCCTTAATCATCTATAGAGATTTTTTTGAAAGTAATAACATAATTATTATCATTAGCAATTGTCTAAATAGATTATCTTTTTTGGGACAAGAAAATAAGTTTTACGCCGTTCATATAAAAGGAAAAAAGAAAAAATATTATAAAGTCAAATGCTCTTCGATGAGTAGTTGAAATCCACAATTATGGATTTTAATTATTCTTTTCTATTTTTGCTTTTATTGATTAATAATTTAATATGATCTACAACTCTCATTTGTTATTCAACCATTAAAAGGTACAATTTGAAGTGATGAGTTGACAAAGCTCGGCTCTGATTGAGGCAAGTAGAGATTCTAAAATTCGAATTACTTATTTTTGAAAAGTTTTATAATTTGTAAAGTTGTATATATAACAAAATATAAAAATGTGTTTAATAGCTTGATATAGAAGGAGGCGATCGTATGCTTGGTGGTAATTATTTTGATATAATGCTTAATTAGTTAATTATATGTTTTCATGATATTATGATTATGCTATATACTAGATGATTTTATGTATTTGACTAAACTTGAGCATAAGTATGTTCCTATGCACTTCATGTAGGGGCGGAGGTAACCTTGCTCGAGGGGTGTCAAGTGATACCCCTTTACTGAAATATTACATTGTATAGATAAGTTAAATTTTATTTATTTTTATTTAAAATATATATATAAGTGTTGATACTTCTTGATAGTTGATAGCTGAAGGTTTAGTGTAGTGGTTAAGGGGTTGCGAAAGGTTTTTGAGATCATGTGTTCTAAACCTCAACTATAAATCATGTTTGAGCGGGACGGAGTCATGTAGGGTAAATAAATGAAAAATCATATTTATCATCAAATTTTTTGTATATATATAGAGAGAGATATTGAATCATCATTTTTTCGTATATTTACTTTTTCATATTTTAATTTTTTTAGTGAAAATTCTGACTTCGCTACTCTATCTATCCGATGATTATTCATCTACAAATTGATTCATCCAAGAATGGGTCACTTGGAGTTACCTAATCCTAATTACTTTATAGTATAATTAAACTTCAAAACAAAGTTTTTAGTGTAGTACTCTAAAATGTCATCTATAGAAACAAAATACCTAAAGTAATTAAAAGGCTGCTATCACATCAACGTAGTCCGTGCATGACATCAAATTCATCTAACAATTTTCATGTGGACATTGAAGTCGTCAAACAATAAGAAAAATTCAAGAATATAGGTTTACACACCATGAATTGAACGTGGTACATTCGAAGGTGGATTTAAAATTTGAGATTAATAGATGTACTATTGATCTAAAGCTACAAAAATGTTGGGAAAATTATACCAATTGGATTCAGAATGTGAGAATCATTTGTGCATTTTGTATCAATAAATAATGCAGTCATCCGACCTTTTTGAATGATGATGTCAATTAAAATATATACCTCATATTTAAGACATATACATTTTTTTTTTTTGAGGTTTTCGGGGCACGCAGCCCTCCTACTTTAGGGGTAGATCCGTCTCTTAGTTCCAATTATTTTAGTAATAGATTCAAAATTTAAATGTTATTTTCAGTTTAAGGGAGTAAATTCCGAAATGTTAATATAACTTTATTTATACTTATTTTCTACATATACAAAATTTGATAATTTGAATGTGCTACTAATTTATCTTATAATTGGTATTTAGAGATAATCGTACATTTTAATTATACGGATTAAAGTGACGATCAACTAAAGTATAGTCAAATGTCCTTTCAGACAAATTGCTCAAATTATATTCAATTGTTAGAGAATTCACTCGTTTTTTTCTTAATGTTTCTAAAAAAACAATTAAGCGGTTAATACATCATAATCAATAGTACATATAGTTGAATCTTTCCTAATCCCTATTCTATTGTAAACTAATGTAAAAGAGCATTTGAATTTTTTTTTTTAAAAAGCCATCTAGTAGAGAATATTTCCCCATTTAATAGAATTTATGCTATACAAAATTTGAATTAATTGGTACCTAAAAAATAGATATAAAACATCGGATAAGACTAAAAAATTATATACTTTCCTCGCCTCATATTAGTTGTCTACGTCATTAATAATTATTTCAAATTACTTGTCAATTTACAAATTAAAACTAAAATAGAATAAATATTTTTTTCCTATTCTAATCTTACAACTAAATAAGCTTGTAAAGTTCTAAAAAAGTTTCTTAACAAGCAAATAAGTAATTTTTTTTTTTTTTTATGATTTTTAAGGAGCGTATAAAGAGAAAATGAAAAACTAATATGTGATTGTACAACCAACATGAATTGTGTGGTGCAATAATGAGACTTAAGAGTACTCCATTCTTAATCAAAGATTTCAAATTTGAGCCAGTACGTAATGTGATCGTACAAGTGGAAGAAAAAAAATAATTATTCTCACATATGAGTTGCCTTTTTTTTTTTTGTTTTTTGTTTTTTGCTCATTGATTTTCCACCTACACAAGTCACAAGTAATGGTCCTAAGATTCAAGCAAACACATTAAATTTCTGAGCTACTATAAATGACTACTGTGCACCAATTTGATGAAATCAAGACAATCTTTGACTATTGAATAATGCCAACTTCTCTTGAAAAACTCACATGCACTACAATCCAACAAGTGTAAAAGGTTACCAGGTGTTTTCATTGACTTTCAAAAAAAAATTCAATGAAAAAATTTGGTAAGATAAATAAAATTTCTTCATTCTTAAAAAAAAAAAAAAAAAAAAAAAAACTCAAATTGAAAATTTTGAAAGTTTTTTTTTTTCGAAATGAATCTTATGCGATACAAATTTAAATTAATCAGAACTTTAATAGGTATCAGATATTTAATAACAATTATTAAAAAATGATTATGATTAGATAAAGATTAGTTGTCTCTTTTCAACAACTTTCCTATAAAGGATTAAGTAAAGATGTATTTGCTTAGATCTTTCTAGATAACAAAAATTATGTTTTGGTGAACAACTTTCCTATGATGTGTCAACTAAGTCCTTGTTTGGCCACACACAATTAAAGAAATAATTATTTTGCCAATTCAATTCTATTCACTATAATAATCTTTTAAAAGCCAACTTAAATAAATAATTAAATAAATCCACTAGTTATTTGTTTCTTTCCAAGCTCCTTCTATCATAAGAAAAGTTCTACCAACCACGGTTATAGTAGAATAGTAATTACTCATTCATCTTTAGTCATAAGACTCGGGCTCGAGTTTCCTTGAATATGAAATCTACTTTGTTAGGGAGCACTTTACCCAATGTAGAACTTTTCGAGGCGAATTCGAATTTAATCGGCTCCAATATGAATATCAAACCCCAAAATAGAAAATAAAATAAAAAGTTCTAATTTTTTTTTTGTAAAATATTACTGTTACGTAAAAGTACGTATCATAAACTATATTTTTCAAATTTGTTGGTACGTTAATTTATGTTGATAGAGTCCTTCTGACTTTTTATTTCTATGAGATGTCATTAATAATTAATTGTTGAAAATATAAATATATAAGAATAAAATAATTGCATAGGCATAACCCTAGTGTTTAAAATATGGTCAAAATAAAAGGGAAAAGCCAGCAAATATGGAGACTTTTTCAATGTTTTGGCCAATTACTACTAGAAAAAGTAAACGAACTGAGCTACTTTCACAACTATATGTCATGTATAGTACACAAATATTACATTCACGATTTAAAATTAGTGAGTTCAACGTTTTGAATTCGTCGAAAATACGGATTTAAAATTTTATTTATTTTTATTTGTTCATTGTACTATAAATATATTCATACTTGTACTTATCACTTGAAATATATTAAGAGAAAAACATATTTTTTCCCTCACATTTTACTCTTAACATTAATTATTTATTTTTCAAATCATTTTTCAAGATATGAGACTAAACATTAATCAATACAAATATTATGGTTAAACAGCCATATCAATTATTATTTCTTAAATTTAATTCCAAAACTTAACTCTAATTATATATCACCTAATCACGTGTACTAAATTAAAGTAACCAAACAATCCCTAAAGCATATGTAAAATTCAAATCGAACCAGCAAAAATGAACCGATAGAGTAGTATCCAAGGTTTTTCACATAAATGTTTATGATATATATAAAAATAATGAATTCAAATGGACTCGCTCCCATCAATCACCTAAGGCGTAGGTAGAAATCTAGATACATAATTTGACCAAATTCAATAACTTTTGCTCAATCAATATACTCATGATAAGAAATTTATTAAATATGTACACATTAAATTCCAAACTCAGTAATCAACACTTGAAATCATCATTCTAAATTTCAGAACCACAGAGTTACCTAGTACTCCCTTCATCCCTATTTAGTTGTCCACTTTAGAAATGTCACACAGATTAAGACAACAATGATTAGCATAGTGAAGTTACAATTTTACCCTTACAATACAATTTACAATTCCAAAATAAATTAACTCAAGATAACTAATCAATGTTGGGAAGTTCATAAGTTTATTTACTTTATTTATGACAACTTTATTTAAATAAGGGTATAATAGGAAAAAAATTATTGTCCTTTCTTGATTTGTCAAAATAGACAACTAAATGGGGACAACTAAAAGAGGAAATATGAACAACTAAATAGGAACGGAGGGAGTACATGTTACTAGTGAGATGTGCCAGGTATCCCGTGCGAAAGTTAACCCTGAAACCATGGTCATAAAAAAAAAGGTCAGAACCTATAAAATTGAAACCTTGACTCCGCCTCTGCAATATACGTCAGCTTATATAAAATATAATTTTCGGTTTAGGTAAGGGGTATTTTGGTCATTTGCAACATTATTTCTCTTGTAAATTAAAGAGCTTAAAATACCGGGAAAAATTAACTACTCCCCTTTTGAAAGTGTCAGCAAGAAAACCATATACCAAATCCAAGAAAGAGAGAAGAGTTTTTCAACAACAATGCTCAACATAAACCAAATTTCTTCTTCTCAATTTCAAAAAACTCTCTTTACAATATGGCTATCAATTTTTGCCTCTCTATGATTCTTTATCTCTTCATTTTTTACATTCTTTCAATTGTTCCAAATGTTTCATCTCAATCACAAAATGTAGAAACTTTCTTTCCTTTTCCTTTGCCTAATCTTCTCCCTCCTCCTATTCCACCCGTTCAACGATCACCACCGTCATCATCATCTCCTCCTCCGCTACTTCCACCGGCCCCCACTGATACGCTTGCGCCACCGCCTTCCGTGTCAACACCAAATACATCATCAAGCAAGGCTGTTGGAACTGCTATTGGTGTGACTGCTGCTAGTACTGTTGTGTTATCTGCTCTTTTGTTCTTTTTCCTTGTTAGGTACTCGAGGCGTAGGAGAAAACAACAAGAAGGTAGCGCGATTGGTGATCCACGGGGTGGTGGTACTAGTGGTGCTGGTGCTAGTGCTACACCTGGGGTTGTTCAAGATCAATTCTTGAAATTTGAAGGGAATTTAAAAGGGGTGATTGTTGATGAAAATGGATTGGATGTGCTTTATTGGAGGAAATTGGAAAGTGGTGAACAGAGGAAAGAGAGTTTCAAGAAGAAGAAAGTGTTTGTTAATGCATTGAGAGATGAAGAAGAAGAGAAGAGGATGATCAGTCGAGGGGTCGGTGGACGGAAGAAATCAGATCATCCAATTCAAGAATTGCCTCTGCTTAGAGGCAAATCTTCAACTTCTCAAAGCCCTTCTTGGCTTGATTTGGAAAATAAACAACCAACTCCTGAGGATGGGATTGTTTTTAAGCCTATGGAGAAACAAGAATCATCAAGTCAACTCGAATCACGAGCTCCTCCGCCACCACCACCACCACCAGCACCGCCATTGTCTGTATCAGCGATTCCAAAGGCGCCTGGTCCACCACCACCACCGCCACCAGGACTAAAGAAAGGCCCTCCACCACCTACTCATCCTAGTGGATTGCCTTCATCATCAAGTTCAGGGGCTTCAGGAAGTGGAAATGATAAAGTGAAACTAAAGCCATTGCATTGGGATAAATTGAATGCTAATGTTGAGCATTCAATGGTCTGGGACAAACTCGATCGTGGATCGTTCAAGTAAACATCTTTTCATCTCTCCTTTTTGTGTTCCATATGTATAATTTGTACTCAATCATTGTTTACCTTTCATGTAGGTTTGATGGAGATCTTATGGAGGCTTTATTTGGATGTGTTGCTACAAATAAAAAGCCCTCAGGAACAGAAAGTAGAGCTTTGAGTCCAAGAGCAGATATATCAGGTCCACCTTCTCAGATATTCATTCTTGAAACCAGGAAGTCACAAAATATTGCAATTGTACTCAGGTCTCTTGGTGTTACTCGTAAAGAGATTATCGATGCACTTGTCGATGGACAAGGTTTAAGTGTTGATACTCTAGAGAAACTCTGCAGAATAGCTCCAACAAAAGAAGAGGAAGCAGAAGTTCTTGCATTTGAAGGAGATCCCACCAGATTAGCTGATGCTGAATCTTTCCTCTTTCATATACTAAAAGCTGTTCCATCCGCCTTTACTCGTTTCAACGCCATGCTTTTTAGACCAAATTATGGGACAGAAATTCAGCATCATAAAGAGTATTTACAAACACTTGAATTGTCTTGCAAGGAGCTTAAAGCTCAAAGATTGTTCTTGAAACTTCTTGAAGCCATTCTGAAAGCAGGGAATAGAATGAATGCCGGAACTTCAAGAGGAAATGCACAAGCATTTAAACTTACTGCTCTCAGAAAACTCTCTGATGTGAAAAGTATGGATGGTAAGACCACATTACTTCACTTTGTTGTGCAAGAAGTAGTCAGAGCAGAAGGAAAACGTTGCGTTCTCAATCGTAATCAAAGTATGAAGCGTAGCAATAGCCAGACTACTGCGAACAGCGCCATTCCAACATCAAAGAACACTACAGAAAATGATGAGACAGAGAAGGAGTATATGATGCTTGGCTTACCAATTGTGGGTGGCCTAAGTTCTGCATTTAGTAATGTAAAGAAAGCAGCTGCAATAGACTATGACTTGCTGTCCAAGACGTGCCCGATGCTAACAGCTCAGATATCTGAAATCAGGACACATTTGACACAACGCGACAATGTTAAAGGACTATTCGGAAAAGAGATGAAGAAATTCCTGGATGCTGCTGAAAAAGAAATGAAAACAGTGAGAGACGAACAAGATAGAGTAATGGAACTCGTAAAGAAAACAACAGATTATTATCAAGCAGGAGCTACAGATGATAAAGGATGGCAACCACTTCAACTATTCGCCATAGTTAAAGATTTCCTAGAAATGGTTGATAAAGTTTGTGTAGAGATTACAAGAAACATGCAGAAAAAGAAACCACTTGTAGCTGTTGGAGGATCATCATCACCAGGAATGGAAAATAGTAGAGCTGTCAGATTCCCAAAATTGCCTGCTAACTTCTTATCAGACATTTCCAAGAGCAGTTCGTCTTCTGATTCTAGCGATGATTCATGAATATACCAGACAAAAAATTCGAAAGGGATCAAGTTCTGTACATAGAGAGGAAAGTATAAAGTATTTTTAAGTGTACACACATTTGTTTCACTAATGATTTAAACTTTTTGAGATTCTTTTCCTAGTGTTTCATGATTATGTGAGATGAAATTCATTTTTTTTCCTTATCTGCGTTTCATCAGCCAAATGCTACTTTGTGCGATTACACTGAATATGTTGTTGTAGTATCCACGTTTCACGTTTCACCAGAAACCTTCTAAATCAATCATCCATGAGTTTTTAGGGAAATCCACACTTTCAATATGCACATACCTGCAAATGGATTATTATTCCAAAAATTTCTTAGTTGCATAGAATGTTTAAGGCTTCTAGTGTAAGTACAACAATGTGTTTAGTCTCCCACATCAGTTGATCGAATGATTTGTGGTCTCCTTATATGATCTTTAGCAATCTTTCATCTCGTGGACTAACTTTTGAGGTTGAGTTAAACTCGAAGACCATTTTCTTCAGATGGTATCAGAGTCTAACCATCTATATTCTTGGTTAACCCTATGTTAGTCCCCATGTTATATTGTCCATGCACCAGGTGTCCATTCCTCCGCTCACGAGGGAAGGAAGTCTCCCACATGGGCTGAGGTTATGGTCTCGGACAATCCTCACCAGATGAGCTATCTTTTGAGGTTTAGTTCGAACTCAAGATTCATGTTTATTATCAGTATGCATCTAAGAACTAACATGGCTAAGGTGGAAATACAAAATGATCTCCAAAATAGTTGCTTTATCACACTTCCATTCTTTGCTTGAATAGAAAAGATAACAATCAATACACAACTCACAAGCAATACATTGTTTTATCACATTTATGTTCTTGCTTGAATAGTAATGGCAAAAATGAATGCACAAGCGATACATAATAGTTCGTATATCATGTATTTTTCTATATAATCCTAAACAATTTACAGAACATGAACTCCCCACCTAGGGGAACCTTTTTCATTCCAGAATTGTTTATCAAGTTGGATATGATCATCAAATGTTAGGGCAAACATATATTGACTATTGTACAGCCTTCATTGTGGTCTAGAGCATTTTCCATGGATAACAAGGTCCAACGATACGTAGGCATGAAAGGATGAGGGCCATGAGGAAAACAAATATCTATTTGACCTCTTCGCCACTAGTCAGGCGGGTCTTCTCTTCTTCAACCTGCTCAAGCAATACTTGTAACTCTGCTTCTGTTAAGCTCTCTAACCGTTTCTGCAAGTTGGGCAAAGTTAAGGCTCAACCCCATAAAGCAATTACAGAAAAATCTTGTGATGAAATAATCCCTAAGATGAACCAACTCTCAGGTAAGATTGATTTCATATTATTCAATATGCATAAAAAAGGTTGGAGCCAGAAATAATATCTCAAGTTAAAGAAGCAATCCCAGTTTTGCCCGAAAACTATATGACAAGCTTCAGCTTGTGACTACTGACTAGCAATAGAATCCTAGCTTCAGAAAATGTAGTTCTGTTTTTCCTTAGCACGATACAATCTAATATAGGAGTTCGTTATCAGCTGAAGAATTAGCAAGAGTGCTAGAATGAATCAATTTGATGGAACATGAAATGTTACATTTTATAGGGGTAGTTCAGGTCAATGTTCCTCTACTATGAACTCTTAACTTGACCCCCTTTCGAAAATACTAAAAATCATTCACAACACAATAAAGGATAACAGCTGCAAGACCAGTAAATTGATCAAAGAAATATTTAGCCTCGTTTGTTTTTTCAATTAAATGGTAGATAGAAGAAAATAAAAAAGATATATGTGGTTGAAGTTAGTGTGATATTTACTAATTACGTAAAGCTTAGAAGGTTTTACTGTAAATTTTAATCTCTATGCATCTGATTAGTATGTTTCTTTAAAATTATGTTCAGCAAACAGAAGATGTCATTCTAAAGAATAAGTGAAACAGACAGATTAGTTGAACGTTAATCAAAATACTGCACCTCCATGACTTTGCTTTCATAGTCTCGTAATTGTTGAGCATATGTCATTTCCTTGTTTGAAACCCGGAAGATGTATGTTGAGATCCATCCAACTGTTAGACCCAAGACCAGGACTAATTGAACTACATTTCCAGCTTGTAAAGGGTCAAACCCCAAGTACTGCATGAGATATTTGGACCAAAGTTATTACCGACAAGCATATATTGAACCGGAACACAAGCAAAACATAAAAGTATATGAAAGAAGGATTGGCAGAAACCGCTTCCTAAAACTGCGATAGCATCCATATACACCTTAGATAACATAAACTCTCTTTTGGTGTACCTATGGACTAATAATTATCACCCAAAAAGCTTTTCACAAAGTACAGAAGCATTTATTTCCATTGAAAAAAGAAGAACCATATGAGTGAAAAAGATACTGAAGATGTAAACAAATGATAGAAGTACCTCCAATCCACTCTTTAAGCCAACCCCTAGAAGGGTAACTCCAAGTCCGATCAATAGAACATCCTTTCTCGTATATCCAAATGGTGTCTGCATCAGCATCAAATCATTGAAAAGAGGACATACTTCTAATAAGGAAAACGGAGTGAAATTTCTCCAAACAGATGATGCGAGAATAAAAAAAAAAGAATCATATGCATAGTTCATAAAAGAGAATGCAAACACAACATGCCTTATCCTGGCCAAGAGCTCCATCGCTACTGCCACTCGGTTCTGAGCTAGCTCTGGTGATCATACGTGGAACTTTCTTCATGCTCATGTTGTGGGATACATTCCTTAGGAGAGAGGAAGTTCCGACTCTGAGATGTCTCTGGGAGTAAGTTATTTCTGCAAGTCAGACAAACGTATAACATACGATTTCTTGATCAACCAATTGAAACTTGAATTTCAAAGTTGAACATGAAAGGTTCCTCCATAACTCTATCAGATTTCTAACACTAATTAACATCTACAAAATGCAAGAAGCGTGATAAGGAATTTGTTGGAAACACTCACATTCTTGAGATAAACTCTTTTGCATTAATTAAATTATGATGTGCACTCTTTGTAGGTGTAGGATATGTAAGAAAAATAATAGGAAATATAATTGAAGAAGAAATGCTTTGAGGTGTGAAAAATCACTTTCTATAAAGAGATATTGCCTGTATACATATTGGGGACAATACAAGCAATTCCCTTCGGGATACAACAAAGCCCTTGTATATACCTGCAAATTTATTCTTAGGCTACTTCTAGAGAGTCCTTATATTTATAGAACTTTAGAGATGACTTTTCATAATAGTCATGTTCTTTTGTAAACAAATATATCTGTTCAATTTAAGACCTCTATATATATTACAAAATATCCAACATGATCACCTATAACTAAAATTTTAAATGGACGAATTCACTGGCTTATTCTGAACCTGCTCCAATTTCATATAATGAAGCATAACAAATATGACACGTTGAATTTGGAAGATTTAAAGAATGTCTCCTCCCTTTCTTCATCACAAAGATGTTAACTTATAGCCGAAACCTTTTTTTTCACTAAACCATTCTCTTCGAGAAAGGAAAGGAGCAATCTTGGATCATGAATATAAATTATCTCTTAGTCATACAACAATAGCTACTGATTCAAAAAAATAAATAGCTATTGATTCTACAAGATTGCAAAATGAGACATTGCAAGGCTTTTCTACCTATAAAGCAATTCAGAGTATAGCAAAGTAACCAAACTTTATTTTGATCAATTAGCCTTCGTTAAGAAGTCGGATATTGGTAAGTTCACAACCAACATAAACATAGAATCTTTTAAACATAGCAGAATTTGTATAGTCGATCTCAACTAGTTTGAGATTGAGTCACAGTTGATTGATTGAGTAACATTTGTTACATACTCTCTCTCCGTCCTAATTTATGCTACACACTTTTTTTTTTGTATAATTAAAAATAATTTAACTTTAAAATTTTCCTTTTACATACAGAAATATTTAAATGTTCGTAAACCACAAATTTCAAAAGTATTCATTTTTTCAAAAGTTTTTGTGTCAAGTCAAAAGCTGCTACATAAATTATGATGGAGTGAATATATACAAGTAAATGGAAAAGCCAATATGTAACAACTACACCTTACATAGATATTCACTCAGGGACAGAAACCCAGTAACTCATGTTTAGATCCTAATTTGCATTAGAAAATTAATTAAATACGTATAAATATTTAATTGCAAACTCAATAACTAAAGCAAGTTATGTGGTGTTTCAAAACTTATAAACTTCAAATCCTGATTCCGCGTATTACTGACCTGGTCTGATTCTAGGTTGCATCAAAGGAAAAGAAGAGATACTCATCAAAGAAGAAACTCTACTTTTGCACAAAAGGCCACCACCATAAGCTGTTGAAGCCATTGTTAAGTTTAGAAAGAGCTGAGTTTTTTTTTTTTCTTATGAATGAGAGAAGAAATATGGAGTTACTTGAGAAATTGAGAGTTGAGTGGTTCAAAGTGGAGCAGCAGTGCAACAGATTAACCGGTTGTTATCTATGATTACTTAAATATCTTCTCTGGTTTTTGGGTCAATGATATGGGTCGGGTCACGGATTATTGGGTGGGTGGGCGTTGATAAATGGATCAGGTTTGACAAATCGAATTTTGCTTGATCGTAGATTTTGGATTGATTTTGATAGTAGTTTAAAGTTTCAAAAATTGGCCCAGTTTTGGAACTTCCACCCTCGGAACATCACAAGAATGAATGCATGTTCAAACGCAATTTGAAGTTTTAAAAATCACAACTTCAAATAGAGCCTATTTGAATTGACTTATTTTAGGTATTTATAAGCTTTAATTACTTTTGTAGTGTTTAGGTGAAATAAAAAAAAAGTTTTTTTTAAGTACTTATTTTTAGGGAAAATGGTTTGAAAAATACTCCAACTTTGATCGAAATTGCTGTTATGATACTATTTAAAATAATGCAATATTTATGATGTTCACGTGGGCACATATATACCTTTAAAATACACTATTAAATAGTGCAGGGGTAAAAGATCCTCCATAAAGTTTGGTATTGTAACAGTAATTTCGGTCAAAATTGAAATATTTTTCAGATCCTTTTCCCTTTAAGTTCTATGACTTATAAGTCAAAATTCGCGGTTCGTGAGATTACATATTTTCTATCTACCCCTCTTCTTTCACATCTCATTTGGTGAATATTTGGGTCTGACTTGAATATTTTTTTATAAAAACAAGAAGTTCGCATTTAATATTAACAAACTAACCATACTCGAAAGGTTGGTGTATTGTATGTAGGGCGAATTTAAGCTTAAAAAATGGGTCATCTGAACCCGTGGTCATCCGACAAAAATCGATGTATTACTTGTATAATTTTTAAAATATATCAAATAGCAATCGAAGGAACCCATGAACACAAACAACTAGATGGTTTACTGGTTTGAGTGTAGAGTTTCTGCATTCAGCCTTTTTAAAATTCTTCTAATGACTTTTTCTTATAATAAAATTTATTTATTTTGCAAATGTATTTAATATTTTATTTTGAAAAACCTATATTTATTATTGCTAAAATAAATAAGGCCCCTAAAATTTGAAAGCCTAAATTAGTTGTTTTTTTTCTTAAAGGGACAGAGCCTCCCTTGACAATGATGCACCCGTCTTTTTGAAATTCTAGATTCGCCTCTGATTATTTACACGTATTCAAAGCGTGTGAGAGGACATATTTTTGCTTAATAATGTTTTTTTTTTCCTCACTCTCTTCTCCCCCATCTCATTTGGTGAACATGGGAGTATGACTTTAATTTAAAAAACAAGTAGGCATTTGCTATTAAAAAAATTAGTCTAACAACAAGATCCATATGACAGTACTACTATTAGTTAAGGATTTTTTCTCTTAATATTCTAGTCAAAATATAAATAAGAATATAATTGTAATTGCATTAAGCAAGATTTTGTAATTGTAATTACATTAAGCAAGAATATCTAGGACTTATCCAAAGGAGCTAATTAGCTATGAAGAATAAATTAGACAACAAGTCAACAACAATTACATATTCAGTGTAGTCCAATAAAGTGAGGTCGGGAGAGGGTATAGTGTATGCAAACCTTATCACTGTCGTATAGAGATAGAAAGATTGTTTCCGATAGACTCGTGAGAATAAAGTAGAGGATTAATGAAATCACAAAAAAACACCTTAAAGGAGTTTTAAACAACTCATTGAAGGAGGAAATAACAACATATACTATGATCTCTTACAAAGTCAAAACAAGTACCTTGCTACATCCTAAAGCTATGTTGCTTGGACTCTCCAAAAATGCAGTTGTACCCGCGTTGGATCCTCTAAAAATGCACAACTTTTGGACGATCCAACATGCATCCAGAGACATTTTTGAAAAGTTCGAGCAACATAGTACTAAAGAACATCAAACAAATTGGTGGACAAGTTTTCAATTTGATCATTAGCAAAAACTCCCTTTTCAAGTACCCAATCTTCAATCATGGCCTGAGAATTCAATGGTTGATCATGTGGAACCAAATGCCCAGCATCCAATACCACAACATGGCTTAAGTTCCTCCATTTCTGCACATACCCTGCTAGCTCGTCGTTAACTCTCCAAGCTTTTCTATCTGCTTCCAAGAACTTGTCGATTCCTTCCCACTTCATTCTCTTCACCCACGCCTCGGTTGACACTAAGCCAACTCTCAAATCCAACTGACCTTCATACAACAAAACTTTAGTATTCTTGACAAGAAACTCCACCATATACTTCACACTCTTCATCAAATCTTCGTGTAATGCTTCCCTCACCACCTTACTACACACCTCAAAAACAATAGTTTCATTCACTCCTAACGCCTTTTTCACCTCAACATTGTTCAAAAACTCCGCTACCAAATGGTTTTGGTATGGCTTATGCCTTCTAATGTTATACAAAGTTGGCATTTCAGTCATGTTTTGTAATGTGTTCAAGACTTTACTTCGAGCATTCGTTGCTTCACTCCAATCACCATTCTTTGCCAATGAAATCGCCTTTTCTTGAAGCAACTCTAGTTGTCCCCTTTGTTTGTCATTTATCAATCCAAAGTAATACGCATTTGCAGCATGAGTAGCCACTTGGCTAATCGGATCAGTTAGCCCGTTACCAATGACAACACCAACCAAATTCACTCTACTACGAACCGGCAACCTGACATTTTTCTTCAAAACTTGATATCCAATTGCTGGCACATATTTGCCAGCATAACTCTCACCCGTGATGTAAATAGGCCGATCCTTGAATGATTTATTCAGCTCGATAAACTTTTTGATCACGATATATAAGTGCTTCGCCACGTCTTTTTGGTTCCTCGGGATTTCTTCAGGTGTTGCAGCAATGCTAAATCCAACACCAATTGGATTATCAAGGAAAAGCAGCCCAAAAATCCGATTCCAAGATCTAGGATTATAATTGAGCTCTACATGTTCGACGTTTTGTCTGTGAGAAGAAGAGACTCGCCAAGGACCTAATTCGTAGAAGTTTCCGAGCATAGAGGAGCATCCAGGTCCGCCTTGAAGCCAAATGAGAAGTGGGGTTTGAGAAAGAGGTGTGGTGAGATTTTGAGCTTCGTAGAATGTGTAGAAAATGGCGGAGCTGGTTGTGTCATTGACGGTGAGGTAGCCGGACTTAGTGGGGAGAGATTGTTTAGGGAGTGGAAGAGATGCATAGATTGTTGATGAATTGATTAGGAAGTAGTGGAAGATGAGAACAGAGAGGAGCTTGAAATCCATCAATGGCAAATCTTGATGGAGTGAGTGTGAAAGAAGTGGGCACTGGGCACTGATGCACTGAGCAAATAAAGATTCCTGTGGGAAAAGATTCCAAAAAGAGGGTGAGTGGGTGGGGGTGGGGGAGAGAGGAAGGTTAAAAGGGGACATTTGGTAAAGCGTATAAGAATAAAGTTAAATAAAGTGTATTAATAATACTTGCGATAATCATATATAGATTATTTCTAACCCTGAGGGGTAGCTCAACTGGTAAAGGCCTGGGACAAAGTCCTTCAGGTCGCCGGTTCGAGCCCCAGCAGGGCCACTGGAGGCATTACAAACCGGCCGCGTCTCCAGGGCCCCGGGGAACTAACCGTGGTGGACCCGCCTTGAAACAGCGGGACCCGGTGGGTACAGCTAGTCGGGTTCGCAAAGCGACGCCCGGAAACCACGGTAAAAATAAAAATAAAAATATATATATAGATTATTTCTTATGAATGATTTGGTTTGGTGTATAAGATACCCTTCACAAGGAAGTGAAGTCTTTAACCATGCTAATGCACATTAAAATTCTTGCATTACTTGTAGCTAGAAATTCATGGTATTAGTAATACACATTTTAATACACAATAGAGCAAACATTAGTTATACATAGCATGAAAAAATGAGTACCAAATAAGATATTACTAATATACATAGTTAATAGATGCATTATTTTTATTAATACACTATACCAAACGATTAGAGGACTAGGGATCAATACCTCGCTTAATACATGTTTTCCTTGGGGAAAAATATTCATCACTACATTGACAAACCCACGATATCTTCAAATGAACTTGCATTCCAGCACCCGGAGTTCAGGGAGCAAAGTTTCCTTTTCAGTTACTTCAGCAACATTTTCAAACGAATCCAAGACTATGGATCATCATGTCGCATGAGTTCTTCTGCTACTTGTTTAAGTCGATAATTCTGCTTCCATTTCCACCAACTGGAAAACATAATCTTAACTAACCCCACGCCTCGACTTCCCACAAATCATCCAACACAATGAGATATTATTTGCCTATCAAAGATTTGCACAACATATCAGCCAGACCGTCACTGGAATGCACATGGTGCTTGCACACCGGCGACTTGCCCAAACATGTCAATAACAGCTGTCATATTATTTGTTTGTGAGGAAGTACACCATGCTCGAATGTCAAAGCGACAAAACAATAGAAGGATCTTTGAATATCTTTGTGACCAAAGTTGCCTTCCCTAGACCAGGCATGCCAACAATAGATATACTATCCAAATCCTCTGTTTCTTTAGTCAGTAAATGAATTAGCTTCTCAGCATCATCCTCAAACCCCACATGTTCCTCTTCAGTTATTTGAATACATGTTGAGGAGTTGGAGCATTGGCATCGATGTTAACGTTCTCCATCCTAATAAGCTTTGATCTCTTTTCTGATTGTTCAGGTGGAAATGCTTGATGTCAGAGAGCAGTGTTGCCTGACATGAATTAGAGCAATGACATGGTCATCTCCATTCTCCAGTAAGCAATAAAAAACCAATAATTGTGGAGGAAGAACCATAAATATCAGGAAGCAAAATGCAAACAAAAGTAACTCTCCAGTTGAACTTCATACAAAGTCCAAAGATTAGGAACTCTTAGTTCTATGACATAGATTTGTAAATTGCTTGTTATTACCAAATTAAAAAAAAATAAAATATTTGATTCTTTTCTTTAAATGTTCTTATTTCTTTTATCATGAATCGAGCTCATGAAAAGCTAATCAAGAGGGAAGAAGGATTAGGATTTCTTCGAGTTCTACGCAAAATTAAATAAACCAGAACTCAAGGTGCAAGTCATAGAGGTATTCCCTTTGTCCTAATAGGGGCTTGGCTATCCTAAATTTCTAGCATTATGAACTAGGTATATCCCAATTTCTATCATCATGGATTATTTATGATCTCAATACATTATGCCATTGAAGTTAAGGCCAGATACAAAGACGAGAAGATAGACAAACCCTTCGGGGTGGCCCAGTGGTTTGGGCTTGAAACTTCCATGTTGGAGGTCTCAAGTTGGAAACCCCTTGCCAGCGAAAGCAAGGGGTTTGCCTTCTGGGTCAAGCTCGTCACACCGGGCTTGCCTAGTGTGGGTTACCTCTCCTATGTGGTTTGCGAGCTATTGCATAGGAGCGGGGGTTTTACCCTGTGTGCACCCAAAGGGTAGCGGTTGCGGGTTTCCCTTGTCATAAAAAAAAACGAGAAGATAGACAACTTTACCAGAGAGAGAGCCAAAGATTGAATGAAGAAAACAACTAATTATGGAAGATAAAAAAGGTAAATACATTACATTGTGAATGTATATTTAAATAAGTTACTAGTTTAAACAAGTTGCTCGTGCAGCTTACAAGCAACTATTGAAAGTCTTGTAGTAGCTTCCTCCAGAGACTTGCAATCAAGCAAGTAGCTTCTGTTGGAAGCCTGCAATATGCTCCTCCAAAAAAACAGGCAGCAATTTTTTGAAAAGTCTTGCGGTAGTTCTTTTATATATATACACAAATAAAGAACAAAATCAATTTTTCGAATACATTAACTTCAAGGGATATAAAATGCCTCAAAAATTTGTTCTCTATATTTGTCGTCTTATATGTGTTTGTTATTTTATAACAACTATAGATAAAAGTCACAAACGAACCTGGCGATCATGCAATGTTATCAGTAGAGTTGATGTTGTGTTAGTGGTGTTTCTTCATGAAACAAGCTTCTGGCTCACTAGAATTCACTATGCTCAATTCTTTGAACTCCAACACTAAAACTGCAGACATAAATGCTCCAAACATCAAATAGGGGTTTAACGGCATTGTTGCATTATTTGTCAAAGCAAGGAATACTGCAAATGCTCAGCAGGACACTGCATGTGACGTCTTCCTTCTAATGACTTAAACCCCAACATAGTCAACTCAATCCAAATTCTTCGAGTGATCAAGATTCACAATTTCGGAAATCACTATGAGGAAGTAGAGCCGACCCTGCTATGAGCGGGCTCCTTCCTTATCTTATTTGTTTCCATCAACATTCTAATTTCATTTGCATCATCCCACCTTCCAGCATCCGCATACATGTTATAAAGCAAAACATAAGGGCCTGAACTCTCTGGTTCAAGGCGCATTAGCGCTTCAGCTGCTATTCGTGCCAACTCAACATTGTTGTGCACCCTACAAGCACCTAGTACTGCACCCCAGACAGCCTTATCTGGCTCCACTGGCATAGTGTTAATCACTTTCATGGCCTCCTCAAACTGCCCATCTCGACCAACAATATCCACAAGGGAGCCAAAATGTTCAATCTCAGGTTTGATGCCGAATTCAGATTCCATAGATTTAAAATATAACCGACCTTGTTCCACTAAACCAGCATGAGCACATGCATTCAGAACTGAAATGAATGTGATGTGAGTTGGCCTCACTTTAAGGCACTTCATTAATTCAAAAAGCTCTAGCGCTTCAAATGCAAAACCATGAGATGCATATCCTCCGACCATTGCATTCCATGAGATTACATCCTTTTGAAATTTCATCTTTTCAAAAATTGCCCTTGCTTCATGTATTTTGCCACATTTTGCATACATAGTTATTAGGGAATTGTTTAAAGGTATATCTGGTATAACAGTCTTTGTCACTAACTGATGAATCTGCATACCCAGGAACAATGCCACAGTTTCAGCACAAACACTTAGAAGTGAGGAGAGTGTGTGTCTATCAGGTTTCTCTCCTGCCTGTTGCATCGCCCTAAATAACTTTATTGCTCCTTCATAGTCTGCATTTCTTTCACACCCCGAGATCATTGAATTCCAAGAAACCCGATTCTTGTGGGGCATCCTTTCAAAATAATCACGTGCCAATTCCAACTTTCCCGCCTGTGCATATCCAGAGATCATTGAATTCCATGTTAGTACATCAGGATTTGGCATTTTAGAAAACAGATTTGATGCTTCACTCATATTTGAGGCATGGACATAGCCACAAACCATTGTGTTCCATGAAAATGTATCCCTCTCCGTCATCTGATCAAAAAGTTCTCTAGCAGAAACCATATCTCCTGCTTTGCTATAAGCCAGGATCATGGAATTCCATGATACGACATTCCTCTCAAATCTCTTCTTTTTGCTAATCCCCTGACCACTACAAGATGGAACTTTATCAAAAATGCGTCTAGCATCACCAACTCTTCCTTTCTGACCATATCCAGCAATCAAAGTGTTATACGCATGAACCATATCTTCTTTCCCATCACTACTCTCTCCAAATTCATAAAGAAAATGTTCCGCCTCATCCAATTCCTCGTTCTGTATCAAACCCGATACAAGTACACTAAAAGAAGCCGAATCCCTCTCCGGCATTCTCTTAAAATACTCAACAGCAGTTTTCACATCACCATTACGCAAAAAACCCGAAATCACCGCATTCCAAGACACAACATTCTTCACAGGCATACATTCAAAAATCTCCAACGCTTCACCCATTCTCCCACATTTAGCATACCCACTAATCATAGTATTCCAAGAAACATAATCTCTCTCAGGCATTTCATCAAACAGATTCCTACCCTCCTCCAAATACCCTTTCCCTCTACAAGACAAATAACCAGAAATCATCAAATTCCAAGAAACAACATCCCTCTGCGGCATTTCATCAAACAGGTACCGTGCTTTCACAATCTCACGCTGTTGCACATACCCACTAATCATTGAGTTCCAAGTAACTGTATTTCGATGTGTTAACTTATCAAATAATTCCCGTGCATCCTCTAATCGACCATTTCGAATCAAATTCGTGATGTTCTTGTTCGCTCTACGTATATCTGGAGCAGCATCAGAAATCTTGCGCCTCAATGTTGAATGATAACGTATTTTTTGAACTGATTGTTGAACAATTATATATGGTGCAATGTCTCTGCTATACAGATAGCTTAGCTGCCTCCTTAAGCTGCTTATATTCCGCCACCAAACTGCCATGGCAGGATAATTAGCAGCTTAGCACTGGTTTAATTTAGTTGACTGTGTAATCATATTCATACTATATTACTTGTATGATCACATAAACTTAAGTGTGCTATTAGACTATTCAAAACTGAATCGAAATTAATAATCTGAATCTAAGAAAAGTAATTGATTTATTGGTAATGGGCTATTAGTTTAATGATTTTGATAATAGTTCTGATTTTTTTTATTTTCAGGTTGCTGATTCTTAATATTTTGAGGTTTTTTCTTTAAGTGTTAAACATATAATCCTACTGTAAATTAATATATTATATTTATATCATTCGGTAGGATTTAGTTTCATATTTTTTTATTTGTGACAGTCTCAAACTTTCGATTGTTCTACAATGTGTCAGTGTTATTTTTAAAAAAAACGTAATTTATCAACTCATGTGTATGGTTTGTTTGATTTGTCATGATATTTCTATATGATTTTCAATCATTTATTTTTTGTGTCAAATTTTAACGGTTAAACTGATAACTGAGTGGGTAATGATCAACAATCAATAAACCGGTAACCAATAAAGCAATATCTTAATGGTTCCATAATGGTTTAACATGTCTACGAACCGATAACCGATAACCGATAAATCAATATCTTAATAGTTCTATAATGGTTCTTTTGATCTTAATTTATGTGACAATCTTTTTTATTTGCTTAAAAATATATATTATTTTTTCTTAGTTGATAGCGCTATTTAATAACATCATTCTACTTTATTTTTATTGGATCTCACTTGACATTTTATTATGAAGAAAAATCAACTAAAATAAACATTAAAGTGCTTTAACAAGGATAATTCAGTAAACATAATAAAAGATTTCCTTATTTCTTAAATTCTATGCTCAATAAAATGATATCACATAAATTAAAATAAAAAGAGTATATATTTCAATATGATTGTTTACCAAAAAAAATTGTAAAATTAATCTGTTAGTAGTTCAATTATCGCTCGACGAGGGTAGAGGAAAAGGGATAAATATATTCCGCAATTTTGTGATTTAGAGCATATATATTCATAGTTAAAAATAATGCATATATACCTTCTTGTTAGACAAATAATGCATATATATCTCCCCGTTGTTTAACAACTGATATATACATTTATCCCTTTTCTTAACAAATTGAATTAAAAAATAATTTTAAATTAATTTTCTAATTTCAAAAATATCACGTAACTTTAAAAATACAATTTTTTTACCTCTCCGAGTTCATCTCAGACCCGACTCAACTACAAATAATAATTTGATCCCTTTTCTGTTTTCATACTCAATCCAAAATGATATATTATTTTTATAACTAAAAAAATAGATAAGCCATTAAGCGCCCGTTTGGATTGACCTAAAAAAATAGTATTTAACTCAAAAATAAAAAGTCAAACTGAAATGACTTTTAAGTCAAAAATAAAAAGTAGGGGGAGACTTACTTTTGATTTTTGACTTATTTTAAGTCATTTTTGACTTTGTCAAACACTTGTCAACTTATTTTAAGTTATTTTTTATATTTGTCAAACACTTTCAAAAGTCAAAATTTATCTTAGATGGAGATTTGATCAACTTTTGAGTCAATTCAACACCCTCTAAGTTCATGATTGTATATTCTTATTTACTCTAATTTGCTACTAAATAGTGAATGTGATAACCACAATTTAATTTGTGCTTAATAGATACCATTAATATTAATTATATGGCTTCCATTGATCCATTTATTAGGTTGTCTTCAAAGTGAGAAAACGTGTTAGACTAAACTTTGGATCAAGTTATAAATTTGATTGTGTAAAATGTAAATTATAATTCAATGTCTTTTTAATAGATAAGACCATAAAATACTTGTTTATTCTTGTTAGGGTTACCCTAATTTGCTATAAAATATTTTGATCATCAAATGAATAACACCTATGTCTCAAAATATTTAAGGTTTGGCGAGGTAGCTCACGATATAAAGGAGCAATACATAAAACATTTGTTTTTTTTCTTCTTCTTAGTGTTATGATAGATACATCAAGCCACATGGAGTTCTTGAGCGCCCTTTGTTTGTGATCCACTTGTTAACAAACCTTCTCTTACTGGAGGTAGCGAAAGGTGGTGAATAGTGGTCCAAATGATCATATTTTCATATTCTATTGTGATCACCGGAGTGCTTGGTAAGTAGCTTATGTATACCTCTTTTGGTTGTTGCTTTGCTTTCTCGCTTTTATACTAATTTCGAGAATTTCATGTGCATTGAATATTAGTGATCATTGTCTCACTGCTTCCTACTGTTTGAGAAATAGATGGTACCTATTCGTTCTGTTTCTAATTAGGTAAGCAAATGGTGTTTATTTAATATTATCTTTGGTTCTCTTATCTGCTAAATCTGTTTATACCTTTAAACATTTTGTTTGTTATTGAGTTCACTAATAGAAATTATGGTAATGGTCCCCCTAATCTAACCTCTCCCCAATCCCAAACTAAAAAAAATGTCCGGAGAATGATCTCTTAGAAAAACAAAAACAAAAAGAACACTTTATACTCATGAGTCCAATATCACAACTTGACCTTTCCTCTTTCAACCTAATTTACAAATCACATGTCTGATGTTTCTTAATATAGATAGCTGTGGTGAATATTTCTCTAGTAAAGGACTACAACATATTCTCTATTTATGTTATTAATGATCACACTAGCCCTATACGTTGCAGCAATAACACCTGGTAAATACTTTTGGACATTTAGAATTAAACAAAGCTAATTAATTAGTATTAATAACTTCTTATTACATACACAAATTGCCTTCTTTACACAAAATTAAAAGAAAAATACTAGACTTAACACTTTGGCAAATGTCATGCCTTCTTTACACCAAAAGAAAAGAAAAATTACTTTGGCAAAAACAATCAAACAAAAGATTTTTTTCAATCTTCAATGTGACATAAATATGTCCTAATCCTGCAACCAAAATGATCGAAAAAAAAGAATATGTGTTGTTGAAAATGAAAAATATCCCAACCACCCAGAGATAAACGATTCCACAAGCGAAATGTATCTAAACATTTTTTTCGATTGATATCATCAAACACGGTCATGTCACTTGAATTAATCAATACAGTAGCTCGTGAGACAACTCATGCAGCTCTCACCATATTACTAAGTTGTTGTGCATCATCATCTGCATCAGTGCCCCCTATTCTAGAGCCAGTGGGTTCACATCACCATCGGCGCCGGCGCCACGAGCCATTTCTATCCTCCCATTCTCAGAATAAAAAACTTCAGTCTTGGAGCATTAATTTTTTTAGTTCAACTCCTAATAATCAACTGCATTCTCTCCAATTTTAATTTTGTCATTTTGTAACCCATTGTCAAGCCTACTCCGAAAGTTTGCGTCACAATGAGCATGGTAAACCATGCACCCAAACAACCAACGTGGTCTGATACTTGAAGTGTCAAACCATCCATGGTGTACAAAAGCAAAAATCCCATGTGGTTTACTAGTCCATTCATTATATCATCAGCGTGTTTTTGGGTTTTCAACATTTCGAGTTGAAGGTTCGATTCTATCAACTCAAGTTTTATCAACTCAACAACATTTTCTTGGAGGGCAAGTAAAGATGACCCAACAGAAGATGAAGACGACCCAATGTTTTTGTTGTTGTTGTGGAGGAGAGGTGACTTAGACTCGGACTTGAATTTAGACTCACCAATTTTTTTTTATTGCGAAGTAAAGGTACTTTGTTGTTGCCAAGAGAAGATGACAGAAACTCAGACTCCTCAACTTTTTTTTCGTGAGAAGCTGGTAGAGAAAGAGATGAAGATGAAGCCATGGCACAGAAGATCAAACAAGGAGATGAATCACAGAGAATACTTTTGTGAGGAATTGAAACAAATTATATAGAGGAAAATGACTTCAATAGATAGTGTATTGGGCCTCATAAAAAATAGGAAAAATTTCATAAATAACTTATAGTTTTCCTAATTACGTAACATAGTTATAGTTTCAATAGCTATTGTATATCTTTCTAGAAATTTATTTTTTTTGTACAAATTAGACTCTTAACTTAATTAATGAGGCAAAAATTTAGTTTATTAAAAAGGAAAACAATCCCACAAATCATGATTATTGTATGTGATTAGAATTTCTTACCAAATATGACTTTTACCAAATAAAGAAAGATAAATTTAACATATATAAGTGTGTGTGTGTGTGTGCTGAAATTATATAAATAAATAGCTGAAACGTATACATGTTGATAATATACAAATACAAAAAAATAATTGTATATAATTGATGAAAAATATACAAATAAGGTCTAAAAAGTAAGAAAGCTGCAATAAACACTGTTACGCTAAATCCATAGAATCGTATACAATTAAATGAGAAATGTATTGATAGAAATACAAATCACAAAAAGTATACAAAACAAATTATACAAACTCCTCAGTAATGTTGAAATTATACAAATAATAGTTAAAACGCCTACTTGCTAATAATATAAAAATACAAAAAAAATTGTATATAATTGTTGAAAATATACAATAAGGTCTAAAAAGTATAAAAACAACAACAAACATAGATATGCTAAATCCCATAGAATCGTAAAGTATACAAAACAAATTATCCAAACTTCTCAATAATGCTGAAATTATACAAATAATAGTTGAAACACATACATCTGCTGTTCTTGATAATGTAATATATACAAATTACTGAACTAACAATCCATCTATTGTGTGATACAAGTTAAATTGCCCATATACAAATTGAAGAAAAAAAAATGAAAATAGGGTTATACCTCAAAATCTTCTGCTTTCTCTTTGTCCATTGTAACATAATCATCTTTTTTCACTCGTTTTTGAGTCATTTTTACTAGAAGATGTTTCTTGTAATTTTATTTTTTTAGATTTGGCAATAGAACCTGCAATTGCTTCAAAGTCTTGAGTAAAACCCAACAAAAAAGATGAATTTTGTACAGATTCAATTGCATGCAAATGCATACCTGTATTGATTCTCTTTGATGGGGATTGTTCCTCCATGACTACATTGGTAGGAATTACTATTCCAATCGATTACAAATTTTGGTTGAAGAACTGTGAAGAAATTGGGGAGAACAAAAAATTGTACAAATACAAATAATAAAACTAATAAAGGTATAAAAAAATAAAAAAATAAAAATTACCTGAAATTGAATTTGAACGAGGGTTAATTTCAACTTTTCAAATTTTGAATTTGATTTGGTTGAGAGATTTGTGGGGATTGAGGGGTTTATGGTGGTTGAGAGAATTAAAGACACAATTTGGTGAAAGTGGAAGAAAGAGATTGAGTGCAAGTTTGTATAAAAGGGCAATTGGGATTCGCACGTCCAATACAAATAAAAGTGGGACCCACTATAGCCATTTTCTAAACAATAACCATTTTATATAATTAATTTGAACTATAGTCAAATAGCATAATTAAGTAGTCTAAAAAATATGTGATGTGAAGTCCAATTAGAGAGGCCTAATGCTGGTGCAATTTATTTATTTTAGAGTTGTCAATATGGGCTAGGCCCGTTGGGCTGGCCTGGCCTAACCTGTGATTTGATAGGGTTCAAACTACGATTTTTGGAGCCCATTTAAGAAAAGAGCTTTTTAGACCGGCCTGAATAAGTCTGCCGATTTGTGGGGCTTGAGAAATATGGATAGGGTCGGCCGTGGGAAAAATAAAAATGAAATAGAGTATTAAAAATAACAAGAGTCTAAACTCAAAATTTGTTTAAAGTTTGAAATATTACAATTTAAATAAAAATTATGTTTATAAAACATGTACTACATAAAATAAAAATTCCCTAAAATTTCTAGGGAATCACTACATCGGCCATAGCCCATGGAATATTGTCATTTTTGTGTTTTATTATGATCATTGAAAAACAATTAGATTAATATTTCTATTTATCTATTTATGTTTTTCCTTGAAATCAAACTTAATAATTTTATTTGTGTATTTGATTAACAAGCAGTTTCACTAACACCATGTAATATTGTCTTGTCGATATTTATTATTATATTTTTAAATTATAATTTAATTTTAAAAAATTTAAAAATATACTTTTAAAAATAGAGGGTTGGCCCAGCAAAGCCCATAGCCCATGTACTTGTGGGATGGGCCGACCATTTTCTGGTCCACACAAAAATTAGGCTAGCCCGATCTGACCGGTCAAATTTCAAAACATGTATTTGTTTGCCCAAATGGGGTGGGTAGCCCATATTGAAAACTCTAATTTATTTTTAGAGGTGCATTATAAAGAGAATGAAATATTACAATTACATGTATCAAGAAAGAAAATAAGAAAAAAGACAAATTTTGAGTTGAAAATCCGCCCCATTCTAAAACCTTAACTTTTCTATTCTATCTCCCCATTACCTGATAAAGCTTGACAATTCCTATTATAACAGTACCTATCCATATATTTTGGGTAAAGAATTAAACATTTCTCTTTTGATGTCTGAGAACACCTGCAAATGGTACCTCTCATCCCTACAACCGCCTTTGTCCTTTCTTTTCAGACCAACTCATTAATGATATTTTGTCCAATTGATCGGATTTCAAAAACAATCAAACAAAAGATTTTTTTCAATCTTTTAATGAGACACAGTTTTGTCCTACTTCTGCAATCAAAATGATCGAAAAAGAAGAATATGCCTACCACTGAGGCGTAGACGATTCCACAAGTGTGCATAAATTTAAAGTTGCCACAATTATTGAAAATGAAAAATATCCCAACCACCAAGAGATAAACAATTCTACAAGCAAAATGTATTTAAACATTTTTCGATTTTGATATCATCAAACGCGGTCATGTCGCTTGAATTAATCAATACAGTAGATCGTTAGACAACCAATGCAACTTTAACCATATTACTAAGTTGTTGTGCATCATCATCATTTGCATCGGTGCCTCCTATTCTGGAGCCTGCAGGTTCACATCGCCATCGGCGCCGTCGCTATGAGCCATTTCTATCCTCCCATTCTCAGAATCAAAAACTTCTTTGGTTTAGAGTATCAGATATATTTTTTTTTTTGTTCAACTCCTTAACAATCAATTGTATTCTCTCCAATTTTAATTTTGTCATTGTGTAACCCATTGCCAAGCCTACTTCGAAATTAAGCATCACAATGAGCATGGTAAATTACGCACCCAAACAACCAACGTGGTCTGATCCTTGAATTGTCAAACCACTCATGGTGTACAAAAGAAAAAATCCCATGTGATTTACTAGTCCATTCATTATATCATCAGCGTGTTTTTGGGTTTTCAACATTTCGAGTTGAAGGTTCGATTCTATTAACTCAAGTTTTATCAACTCAACAACATTTTCTTAGAGGGCAAGTAAAATTGACCCAACAGAAGATGAAGACGACCTAATATTTTTGTTGTTGTTGCGGAGGAGAGGTGACTTAGACTCAGACTCATCAATTTTTTTTGGTTGCGAAGTAAAGATACTTTGTTGTTGCCAAGAGAAGATGACGGAAACTCAGACTCCCCAACTTCTTTTGTGAGAAACTGGTAGAGAAGGAGATGAAGATGAAGCCATGGCAGAGAAAACCGAACAAGGAGATGAATCACAGAGTACTTTTGTAAGAAATTGAAACAAATTATATATAGGGAAATGACTCCAATAGATAGTGTATTGGGCCTCATAAAAAATATGTGATGTGAAGTCCAATCAGAGAGGCCCCATGCTAGTGTAATTTATTTAATTTTAGATGTACAGTATAAAGAGATTGAAATATTAAAAAATACATGTACAAAGAAAGAAAAGGAAAAAAAAAGATTTTGAGTTGAAAATCCGACCTATTCTAAAATTCTAACTTTTCTATTCTATCTCCTCAATTACCTGATAAAGCTTGACAAATTCTACTATTATAGTACTTGTCCATATATTTTGGGTAAAGAATCAAATACTTCTCTTTTATTGCCTGAGAACACCTGGAAAAGGTACCTCTCATCCCTACAGCCGCCTATGTCCTCCTATTTCCGACAAACTCATTAATAATATTTTGTCTAATTGACCGGATTTCAAATCTCATTTTAATTTTCACTTTTTGCATTTTGAATTGAAAATGTTAGGATTTTTATCCGTTAATTTCCCATTAATATCTAGCTAAATAGTTGATTGAATTTTTTGTTGTAAGTTTGGTTGATTTTTTTATCTTATATATTGATTGTCACTTGATTATTATTATTTTTTGTGAACCTAATTTATTATGTAAGTTTATGTGGTTGAACTATTATTTATTTTGAGAGGTACAGTATAAAGAGAATGATATATTACGATTACATGTACAAAGAAAGAAAATAAGAAAAAAAGACAGATTTTTAGTTGAAAATCCGACCCATTCTAAAGACCTAACTTTTCTATTCTATATCCCACTTTACCTGATAAAGCTTAACAATTCCTACTATTACAGTACCTGTCCATATATTTTGGGTAAAGAATCAAACACTTCAAATTTGTTGCTTGAGAACGCCTTAAAACGGTACCTCTCATCCCTACAGCCGCCTTTATCCTCCTTTTTCTGACCAACTCATTAATGATATTTAGTCCAATTGACCGGATTTCAAATCTCATTTTAATTTCCACTTTTTGCAATTTGAATTGAAAACGTTGGAGTTTTTATTCGTTAATTTTCCATTAATATCTTAGCTAAATAGTTAATTGATTTTGTTATTGTAAGTTTGGCTGATTTTTTTTTCTTATATATATATTGTCACTTGATTATCATTTTTTTAACCTAATTTATTAGGTAAGTGTATGTGGTTGAACTATTATTTCTTTTTAAAGGTACAATATTTAGAGAATGATATATTACAATTACATGTACAAAGAAAGAAAATAAGAAAAAAAGACAGATTTTGAATTGAAAATCTGGTTCATTCTAAAACACTAACTTTTCTATTCTATCTCTCCCTCATTACATGATAAAGCTTGACAATTCCTACTATTATAGTACTTGTCCATATATTTTGGGTAAAGAATCAAACACTTCTCATTTTCTGCCTGAAAACGGTACCTCTCATCCCTATAGTTGCATATATCCTCCCTTTTCTGACCAACTCATTAATGATATTTTGTCCAATTGATCGGATTTCAAATCTCATTTTAATTTCCACTTTTTGCATTTTGAATTGAAAACGTTAGGGTTTTTATACGCTAATTTCCTATTAATATCTAGCTAAATAGTTAATTGAATTTTTTGTTGTAAGTTTGGCTGATTTTTTTATATTATATATTGATTGTCACTTGATTATCATTTTTTTTTTGTGAACCTAATTTATTATGTAAGTTTATGTGGTGGAACTATTATTTATTTTTAGAGGTACAATATAAAGAGAATGAAATATTACAATTACATGTACAAAGAAAGAAAAAAGATAGATTTTGAGTTGAAAATTCGGCTCATTCTAAAACCCTAACTTTTCTATTCTATCTCCCCCATTACCTGATAAAGCTTGACAATTCCAACTATTACAGTGCCGGTCCATATATTTTGGGTAAAGAATCAAACACTTCTCTTTTGTTGTCTGAGAACGCTTGAAAACAATACCTCCATTGTATGTGTCTCCGTCACTGCCGATAAATCATTATCTTAATGGTTCTACAATGGTTTAGAAGGTGTACAAATCGATAACTTATAAATCAATATCTTAATAGTTCTATAATGGTTCTTTTGGTCTTAATTTATGTGGCAAGTTTTTTTTATCTGTTTAATATATATATATTTATTTATTTTTTTTTTTAATTTTTTTTAAAAAAAAAAAGTTTCTTAGTTGGTAGCTATTTAATAACATCATTCTACTTTATTTTTGTTAGATCTCACTTAACATTTTATTGTGAAGAAAAATCAATTAAAATAAACATTACAGTGCTTTAATAAGGACAATTCAGTAAAAATAATATTTTTTTCCTTTTTTCTTAAATTCTCTACTCGATAAAACGATATTACATAAATTGAAATAAAAGGAGTATATATTTCAATATGATTGTTTACAAAAAAAAATGTAAAGCTAATCAGTTTTTAGTTCAATTATCGCTCGACGAGGGTAGGGGAAAAGGGATAAATATATTCCTCAATTTTGTGATTTAGAGCATATATATTAATCATTAAAAAATAATGCACATATACCTTCTCGTTAGACAAATAATGCATATATATATCCTCGTTGTTTCACAAATGATGTATATCAGTATATATATATATATACTTTTCTTAACAAATTGAATTAAAAAATAATTTTAAATTGATTTTCTAATTTCAAAAATATCACGTAATTTTAAAAATATTACAATTTTTTACCTATCCGAATCCATTTCCGACCCGACCCAACTACAAATAATAATTCAATCCCTTTTTTTTTTCATACTCAATCCAAAATCATTTTATATAATTGAATAGAAGAGAGATTGAATTTTTTGTGCTAATGTTAAAAAATAAAATAAATAAGTCATTAAGTCCATGATTGTATATTCTTATCTACTCTAATTTGCTACTAAATATTGAATGTGATAACCACAATTTAATTTAGGGAAAAGGCTCAAATATGCCATCGAATTTTCAGAAAAGGCTCATTTATTTTTTTAATTCAATTTTTGTTCAGAATTTTGATTTTTTTTTATAAAAAAATTAATGATGTGGCCGAATTATAATTGGCCACGTGTAAAAAATGGTTTTGCAAAAATTGAATTAAAAAATAATAATGACGTGGCCGAATTATAATTCAATTTTTGTTCAGAATTTAGATTTATTTTATTAAAAAATTAATGACGTGGCCGAATTATAATTGGCCACATGTAAAAAATGGTTTTGCAAAACCATTGTTAAAAAATAATGGCATGAATGAGCCTTTTCTTAAACGATAATGGCATAGATGAGCCAAACTTTTAACGGATGACATAAATAAGCATTTTCTGAAAGTTCAATGGTATATTTGAGCCTTTTCCCTTTAATTTATGCTAAATAGATACCATTAATATTAATTATATGGCTTCCATTGATCCATTTGTTAGGTTGTCATCAAAGTGACAAAACGTGTTAGACTAAACTTTGGATCAAGTTATAAATTTGATTGTGTAAAATGTAAATTATAATTCAATGTCTTTTTAACAGATAAGACCATGTAATACTTGTTTATTCTTGTTAGAGTTACTTTAATTTGCTATAAAATATTTTGATCATCAAATGAATTAACACCTTTGGCTCAAAAAACGAAGTTTTAGTTGACCATTTTGACCAAATTATAAATTTAGTTTTCAAAATTATAATTTAATATTTCTTTAGTAGATAAGTTTACACTTGCTAGTTTCTTATATGTCATTTAATTTTTATTGAATATTGGCCAATTTGTGTTCATTAGATATTATTATAATATAAATTCACTGAAATATTCAACTAAACATGCTATAAATAGAAGCATTCACATTATTATTTTCAAGTAGGATTTTTTGGCATTAGAAAAAATATTTTGATATGGCTTTCAAAGTGATGACCTTTTTTCTTATGATCATGGTGATAAAACTTTGTAAGTTTTTTTATCCTCTTTTATATTGTACTTGTTTTAATTTTTTTTAATACATGAATATTATAACCACTTTTTGATTTTTTCACAAATTGCTTTTTATTTTTTCTTGTTTTAAAATATTATGTTCATATATTTATTTGTTTATTTTTAGGTGAAGTTACACATTCATTAGAGGGAGGAAGAACAAGTAGACGAAAGATTGTTTTTTTTAGGATTAGAATTATTCATGTGAGTATATAAGATGCACCTACTAAACAACAACATTGTTCCATATTATATTATTGGGAAACAACAACATTGTTCCACTTACGGATATTTGGTAGAATATTTTGTTGAAAAGTTATCGGTAATTTTAGATTTTTTACAAATTTGTTCAAAATAATTTTTGACAAGCACATTTTCAAAAAATTACGTCATAATTTTGTAGGAAATACATGTGTTTTTAGTAGTATATTTATTCTTTCGATGAGGTAAAAGCTTCAATGTACATAACATGATTAGTTATAAATTCTTCATTTTTACAGGTGTTTCACCAGACGTTGAGGCAAGAGACGTCAAATTGTGTTGTTTTTGTGAGAAAGATGAAGATTGCAAGAGCTTTTGCCATGGACCTCCGTATCGTTGTGCACTTCATGTATGCGCATGCTCAAAATATACGTCTCCTAAAATTGAATTGCAAAACTTAATGGGGGCATGAAGAATTACTTTATGGACCAAATATTAAAAATATGAAAAATGCTGAAATTACAGTTTTTTCTTTTAAAATAGCTAATATATAGTTTTCTCGATTATATGTAACTTACAAAAAGGTTAATGCTAAAATAAGAAAACTTTCTATCTCTATATACATTTTGCCTTTTTCTTTCCCTTTTTTTTTCATTTTTAAATATTAATTGTTTAATATAGGATAAACTACCTTATTAGACATACATCACTACTATATATACTAATATTATCTTTACTTTTAAACAATTACATATATTACCACTTTTAGTATTTTATACCATATATTAATATATTATTTGAAAATACTATTAGATACCCACATCCCTTAAAACTATTATTGATTAATTATCTGCTTAAATAACTCTTTCACTCCAAATCAACCACTATCTCTTAATTCTCCCCTCCCATGTTTATCACTCAATTATGTCTCCTCCTTTCAAATTCAAGAATTTCACCTTACAATTTCATTTCAACAATAGTTAATCTACTCTCTTCTTCTCAAGATATGATCACCATAAATTCTCCTGAACTCAAATATCATTTTGTATTGTTCATTTATCACGAGTTTCAATCACAGTAACTGCTACAGAGAAAACTTTCAATTCATAGTGGGTCTTGATTGTTTGTCTCCGAAATAAATGGATATTAGTTTTGATTATGTTATGCCACAGTGCAAAAGGATCAAAGGGAATATTGTAGAGAGTTTTTGTTTGTTGGTGTTCTTCTAAGACTTTCTTTGGTTACTGTGATATGGATGTGGTAGTACCAATATTACTTTGATATAGACCTTGAAACATGTGTATCCATTAAGTAGTAATCTTAATTAAGATCCGAGTTGTATTTTTAGTAATGGGGTATCTGAATATGTATATGTATCCACTATATATTAAATTTCGGATACATAATTTTTAACTACACAATGATATTAATGATGCGACAGATATTCTACAGTCGTGATTTGTTCATAGATTCATGTGTTTCAACTACATTTCATATTTAGATACACATAATTAAATGTATATGCTTATTATGTATTCGAGATACAGGTTTTTGGATATAACGTATGAAATTTAGATACACATAGTTAGATGTATATGCTTCTTCTTTTTGTATATTTCATATTTAGATACACATAATTAGATGTATATGTTTACCATGTATTCGAGATATATGTTTTTGGATATAACATATGCAATTGATACTTGATACATCAAATTCATACTAGATACATATAAAAGATACATGAAATTAATACTAGATATGTATAACAAATACATGAAATCAATGCTAGATACTTCTATGATACATATGAATGTACTTGTATGACACATGTATCTAAATGTTTAGTTTGTTGGATACATCATATATTGATAATAGATACATCAAATTAATGAATTTATTATTTTAAGAGTAATAATTTGAAATTAATCAAATTACATTACCAAGATATACATGTTTTTATCTTATATTAATAATATTAATGAATTTACTATTTCAAAGAATAATAAAATGAAATTAATTATCTATGTATTTTGAAAATCCTCAATTACTCCTCTAATTAAGGAAATAAGTTACAACCAATTAATTTAAATAAATAAATTTTGTATCTCAATTTTAAAATTCGACAGAGACATGTATCTCATGGATTCAGACTCATGTATCCTAATCATAAAATATGGTAGAGGAAGTAATATTTGAAACTATTGAGAATCTTAATAATTAAGACCTAAACTAGTGGGATTGATGTGATTTGCCCTTTAATATATGTGTAACACGTATATCTTAAATTATGTAATACTCATAATTGCGTAAAATAATATTAATATTAAAATTAATTTAGATAAATAGTTATAGCAAAAGAATAAAATGTAAGTTTCTATGGATAATAAGTATTGATTATTATTATCCAATCCTACAAAGATGAATAACTAAATTTTAATTAGATAAATGTGATTTTTTTTACTTGCTTTAATTATATGAGGTACAAATATATAATGGAATGGAATGTATCTTATTCTAGTGGATGATATTCCTAATGTATATTACCTTCATCAATTTTAATTGTACTGTCATGATCAAGACTCTTAACATCAATAATGATATTCATTTTGAACGAACAAAATAAAATTAGTCATGTGAAAAAAGATATTATCATAACTACAATCCAATTCTTTAATCCATCATTTATTTACTACCATTACAAAATGTACAATTTTTTGTGCAACTTTGATATCATTAAAAATATATATTAGCCTGTCATGAACAACAACTTTTTTTAGAAATATTTAATAAAAAAATAAATATAAAGAATATAACTAAACTCATGCGAATTGCTATAGTTTCTTTTATTATGTTCTTTTTGTTAAAAAAATCAATTAAACAAGCACAAACTCATATTAATATGAGAGAATATAAATAATTAACAATCAAAATAGGTAGAATAAATATAACATAACGTCGTATTAATCCGGTGAAATTTTTGAACAATTGATCAAATAAACAGAATGAATGTAGCACCAGGTCATGCCACTTTAATAGAGTTTATGAACAATTGAATAAGATAAGTACAATGAATATACATAAAATCATATCACTTCTAAAATTGTGGATAGTTGAACAAGAAATGTAAAATAAAGATTTTTACATTTCTTTGATGAGGTGACTACTGATTTGCTTCTTGAAATTGCTTGCTTGAACCTAGTTGACTCTTTTTCTAATTTTGATATTGAAAAGATATTGAAACTGAAAATCACTGATCAGCCAATGTAACAAGGAGGATAAAAAAAGAAAAGAAAAGAAAAGAGAACTTCTTAGCTATGTTCATAGAGTTTGAAGAGCTAAATTGTGTGAGTTCATTTTCTTGCTTGATAAAAGGTCATATATTGTCACGATCCAATCCATCGGGCCGTGCGGACACCTACTCTAACATCTAAGTAGGAGAACCTTTTATTTGTCTTCACCAATTGAAACATCACCGACCCTACATCCAGACTATGCCAAAAAGGCATAGCAAGAGTAGTATCAGTACAAAACCACACGTACTGGTAGACTTCATCGGTCAACCCGACGCCCACGGCATAATATAGGAAATCAACTAGTGAGAAACATGCATGCAAGTAAACCATTCATTCCTCCACCTTACCATTCCCGGATATTTCAAATCGCACTAGCACCCTCAACTTCCAACTTCCAACTTCCGTCTCAGTCAACCTACTTACTAGGTTCTTGATCGTAGCTTAACCATTCTAACCTATAGAAGATTCCACGAATACTACTCTAAGCATTCTGACTAACCACTCACGACATACCTTTGCTTCCTTTACCTCACCACTCAGCCCCTGACCCATAATACATTGTATTCAGACTTATTAACAGTTAATTACTAACCCCTTCCCCCCAAGGTAGGATCTACCTATTTATTTACATCACATACACTACCCCCACTATTCCACTTTTTAGGATGCAGACAGCCCTCTACCTAATCAATAGAAACTCCTGGACTCTTGGTCCCCACTTACCGCATCACATTTCGAATTGGGCTCAACTCTTCTGAAATTATTCAACACATAAGACACATACCAGTTTACTCAACATAGTAGAGTAATCATATATAGGTTACCATCAAACTTATCAATTCAGGAGCAATGTATCATTCCACATTCTCAATAATACACATATATATATCACAAGTCAATGGTCCTCTCACGGAACCCATACTCAAACAGTTAGTATGCCGGATCGTGACACCCGATTCAATATATGCATGTATGCCGGTACGTGGCATCCGATCCAATGTATGTATATATGTCGATATGTGGCATTTGATCCAATATGTATATGTATGTTGGTACGTGGCATCTGATCCAATACATGTTAGTATGTCGGTACGTGACATCCGATCCAATGCATGTTATCATATACACAATCACATCCATAATGAACATACTTAAAATCACACAATCAATCAAGTATTAGGTTCATGACATGCAATTATACAATTTTAGTCTTTCCCTTAGGCTTGATTCATACATCTCAATTCCACCCTTGTATCCATATTACAAAGTCATCAACAAGTTTACATCATGCAATAGGAATTCAACCCTCACCAAACCCTAACACCAATAACGGGGTTTTACCCCTTATGGAACACATTCTACGCAACAGCTAGAATTACAAACATAATCATCCCTTATTCGGTGCACGAATGCCTACACATGAATTCTACTATCGATCTATCTTATACTACGCAGCAAACACAAATTTATAACTACTCAATAAATAAAAACCTAGCCTACCTGGGTGCCAAGTAGCTGCACGGAATTATAGCTCTAATTCTGGTTTTCCAGACGGCGGTACGATGAATTTGGCCAAAAATCTGCAATCTATCGTCATTCTTACGCTAGAATTCTCCTCCTCTCTTCCCTAGCTTAGAGCAGTCTTTAGAGGGTTTCTGGGGTGACCCACGCCTCTTTTATGTGTTTTAGGAAAATGGAGAAAATCAGACATCGCATTATTTACATTCTGCCTCGCCTATCCTGCTCTAGCGGCTACTTATTCCGTTGTGGCGCTGCCGCCCTAGCGGCATCTAGCCCGCCCTGACGGGACAGTGGCCCCATTATTTTCTCAGTGTTTCATTTTTCCTAAATAACGACGGTTCGGGTCATTACAATAGATACAAATTTACCCCTCGTTCGTCCCCAAACGACTAGTGGGCGGATCTTCATGTGTCCTATCTTGGAGTAATTCTGAACTTACGGATTTGGTCCATTACGAAGCCACGAAGAATAGTGACTTTTCAAATTGAAACACGAAAAATGTTATACTCAAAGGACCGGTTAGGAAAATGACGCAACGCTCGAAAAAGAATTGCTTCCCAATTTACACAGCATGATCCTATCGGAGCGGCAGGCCTCCTGCTAAGGTAAGCTCGGTGTGGCGAGAAATCTCTCGTTGTAGCGGGATATCGTAAACAGTAAAGGGGGGAAAGGGAACCATTTTTTCCATTTCTCCCCAACATCCAAAACTCTCCCAAAAATCCTATTGATCATTATCCTCCGAACGTCAAATTTCATGTAATTTTCTCGTTCCTTACGCTATTTATTTTAATACTTGGTTAACAATAATTACATGCTGCTATTTAATCGATTAGAAACGAGTTTTGGGGTAGTTATTCAAAATTGAACTTAAGTTGCTAGTTTTGATAGAAAAATGTAGCATGAGCACTTTCCTTACGTCCCCAACGCCTCCACAACGTCTTGGTCGTAAGGATTCAAAAAACTACGATAAAATTGATACCAAAATAGGTGGGGGGAAGTTGAATAGTTTCTTGGTGTAAAACTCAAATTTGGACATCATTTAGAGGTTATCTTGTTAAAATGATTGCATAATTAGGTTCTAGGATAGTTAATCTACTTTGATCTGCTGAAATCTTGTTGAAACGAGGCTTTTGAGACGAAGAGGTGCCATAATCACGCTTGGAGTTCGTCCTAGATGATGGCCGCTCTAGCGCCCTTCATTCCGTTGTGGGAGCCTACCTCATCCCGCTCTGGCGGGACCCCGTGAGGCAGTAGCCCCCTGCCACTTAGAGCCGACATTTTCTCTTTCCTTTTTTTAACCCAAAATTTCCTAATCCTATCGTGTTCTAATGTATACCTTTCGCTTTTTGCAGGCTTCTCTAAATGGTTGGTGCTAACAAGAAAAACTTGTCTTTTGTCTGATTCCTGATGCTGCTAGTCGGGACAGGCACCACGACTATTGAAACAACAAGTTTTGTTGTGAGAGAGGCTTTGTCTTATTTAAGTTGGAGGAGAAGGCGACTGTTTTTTATGCCTGTCTAATAGAGTTTGGATAGGCTCCACTGACTGAGGCTCCCCTTACTGCATGCTCCGACTGGGTGAGAGAGTTTTATGTCGTTCTTCCTACAGTTCGTTGGGAGGATGCCCATCCTACTATTCACATCTTGGGAGTCGACATCCCCTGAACGCCACAGTAATAAATGAGGTGCTAGAGATACCTGAAGCCTCAAATGCGTAGTACGAAACCAAGCTAAGGGAGATGAATCTGGGTTGGCTGAGGGACACAGTGGTGGAGCCTGCGCGCTGGGACAAAGTTTATTGGTCTCCGAGTGGAAAATGTTTTATCGGGGCAACAAAAAGGCTTTCTTCTTACCAGGACTCGTGATTGCGCTATGCAAACAGGCGGGGGTACCCCTTTTAGACACGGATGATGACATCTCAGTCCCAAGGGTCTTTATTTGGTTTTCGCCCTTCTTGGGATTATAATTTGAAACAATACTTTATTTTATCTTTTCGCATTTCCCTACTTTTGTAAGCACATGGATACTTGTTTTTGCTATTTTTATTCGGCTAGTAATTAATTGCTAAGGTTTATGACTTACTGTTTTATTGATGGGTGCTGGTTGAATTGCATGGATTAGTCTGAGATTTTGTCTCGCTCTGGCGGGAAAAATCCCACACTGGCAGTCTCGCCGTGGTGGGAAAATCCCACCCCAGCGGCCTGACGAAAATAGAACCCCTGCCAATAATTTTCTGGGGTTCTTCTTTTTTCTATATTTCCCTTAGATTTACGGGGTATAACTAGGCATTTAGGAAAATCCCTTTAGCTTGGACAATCAATGTCTACCCCTGGGTTAACCCAACGAAGTACGCACATTAGAATTTCTTTACATCATTTCCACACTACCACACACATATCCCCAGGATACACCCAGACTCTCACACGATTATCAGTTGGTCGCAACGCACATCCAGATTTCTATTTACGAATCACATCATAGCCTATCTAGACCCTTGCACCGAACTTAGTCGTGCTTTTTTTTCACGAGTTTTCATGATACTCAAACAGTTACAACGCACATACTTTCAACAATTCGGCTATCATATTGCACATACCAAGGTTCAAACACACAATTATTATGCACATAATCATATCATCACGTCCAAGCAACACTTTCCACATTCGTAGTTAATTCAGACTACAAGAAGCACATTTTTACAGTTACAAACTACACATCACAACAATTCCACTGTATTAGTTAGTTCGTTCCATAGACGACCATTACTGATCATATATGTCTTATATAGCCCCTAAGGCTAGATACCAATTGGAACCTTTTAAGTTCCAATTAACTTTGTTTGTGTCCCTTCAGTCGTGACTACGACGTCTAGTTCACTTCGTTGAGATACAAATTAGAATCGAGAGATACCAATTGAACTCAACTCATACCACAAGCGACAACTCGCACGAAAGGAGAGAAAAGATGAAACAACTTCCTAGAATGATTCATAGCTTCCTGAAGATTAGATATGGGCGTCAACACACTCATCCGCAGGATTCTACTCCACATTTGCTCTTGTACGGGGAGACCGGGAACCTGGGCTCTGATACCAACTTGTAACGACCCAACCCACCGGGCCGTGCCGGCACCTACTCTAACACCTAAGTAGGAGAACCCTCGATTCCCAACAATTTAAAACATGCGTAAATTGTTATTAAACAGAGCAATAAGTATTTTTTTATTTAGTCGGACGTCTTAAATGTAAAACTTATTAATACAAAATTATAATTTGTTATTAGTACTCTATTTCTAATATGAAATTTTTCAACATGAATATAAATTTAAACAAATTTTAATATAATTATAGAACATAATCAAAATTTAAAAAAATCTGTGCATAGTATAGCACATCTTGTAAGACCTTTGTCACTTCCGTAAATAAAGTAAAAAAAAAAAATACATTATTTTAAATTCTTAACGGCCGACTTTTATGATACATAAAAATACATTACTTCTAGTACATATGTGAGTTTTTCTTAGAAAGAAATTCTTTTACAACGATAAAAATTATTTTTAGCAGCAACAAATATGTTCATTCATAAAAAATGATTAGTTAATTGTGATTGAATCAAATATTGCTATAGACTTTAGAGACATTTACAAAAAGTGTTAATTACCATTAATAATACATAATTAGCGATAATTAAATTATTGTCATTAATTAATTGTTGCTAAAGATTTACTAATTAAGTGGTTGACAAGGCACTCTTAAATCTAGGCATATAAATTGGCTAAAATTTAAAAATAATTTTTTTCGATATTTGATAATAAATATTCATTAAAATTGGTATGAAATTTACATTGAAGTCATGGTATCATCGATCTATCTTAGTTATAATCTAGAATTATAATTCGGGCTAATTATATTTTTTTTATTCAAATGATCGATCCTTTTGAGAGATCATCTGATCTCTAGGATTAAGATACTAATTTTGGTGTAAAATTTAATGATTACATTTATTTAGTGTTTAATTATTATTAATAACTATTATATATAGGTGAAATTTTTTATACTAAAATCTTGATATTATTTATCGCATATTAAATATGAAATCATACAATAAAATTATAATCTCAAAGTAATCCGATTTAAATCAAACAATCTTATAGGAGCATAACAATCTTAGCTTTGGAGAGTCCATTAATAATATTGTAGAACAAATATAGATGTTTTACACGAAATTAAGAAGCAAGCTCATATTTTCTTTTTCTTTTTAAACAAGGGCCAAAGAAAATAGACAAAACACACTCACATTTCTTATGGAACAAAAAAAGGGATCATAATGAAAATGCTCCTATTCCATCTCTGACCTTCATAAAAGCACCTCTTAAATAGTGACCTATAACTTGTTTTTTGACTATCAATTTTTTACAATTAAAATTAATTTCACATTGCTCAAAACACTGGTGAGTAGAGCCGTCAAAAAGGGCTTAGCTCATGGGACCGGGCCGACCCAACTCGTTATTGGGATAGGGTTTGGATAGTATTTTATAAGCTCGTTTAAAACTGGGGCTTATAAGCCTAACCCTTTTAGGCCCTTACCCCTTGAGGCTTGATCAGGGCAGGGTCGGGGTCAGCCCATGGCCAAATTATTTAATTTTAATTAAAATAAATATTATAAAGATAAGAATAAAAAACTAGAAAACTTAACCTCATGAATTTCTTTATTATTTAGTTTTGAATATAAGACTTGGATAGTAAACACTATTTATATTATATATGATAGAGTGTTTTATGGCTTGAACAATTAATTAGTTTCTTGATTTCATTTAACAAAATACTTTTAAGTAATTATGTATTGCTAACTAAAGTTTTAGTCAGAAGTGTTCTTTAGTTTACTAGTTTGTTTTTAAGATATTATTTACTTAAGAGATTATTATTATTTTTCTTTAAATATTTATTGCTAGATTTTATTTAGAATTATTGAAATAATGTTACAGCTTGTGACATTGATTTGACATAAAAAAAAGGGGTCGGCCCGCCTCAGCACTTGACCCTTCTGGGGTTAGGCCGGGTTGACCATTTTACAGCCCTTTGAAATGAAGGGCCGCCCCCCCCCCCAACCCATCAAATTCTTTGACCCGCGAGGCTTGGGCGGGGTAGGGCTGGGCTAGCCCGTTTTGACAGCTCTATTGGTGAGTATAAAGTCAATTCTGGTAGTACAATCTTCATAATCACTTGTACTTTTAGTAGTTCTCTTTAAGCCATCACATTAATGTTCAATGACCAAAATAAACAAATATTAGTAGAGATACAAAATTAAGTTCAATCGTAATAACATTTTTTCGTTAAAAAAAATAGTTAGACCACATGCACTTACATAATAAATTAGGTTCACAAAAAACATTATAATCAAGTGACAATCTATAAATAAGAAAAAAACAATCAGCCAAACTTACAACAAAAAATGCAATTAACTATTTAGCTAGATATAAATGAGAAATTAACGGACGTTTCAATTCAAAATAGAAATTAAAATGACCAGCCAATTGGACAAACATTAATTAGTTGGTCAGAAAATGGAGCATAGAGGCGGCTGTAGCCTGTAAGGATGAGGGCGAGGTAGCGTTCTCAGGTAGCAAAAGCATAAAAGAGTATTTGATTCTTTACGCAAAATATATGGACATGTATTGTAGTAGTATGAATTGTCAAGCTTTATAAGGCAAAGAGGGAGATAGAACGGGCTGGATTTTCAACTCAAAATTTGTCTTTTTTTCTTATCTCTAAAAATAAATAAATTACACCAGCATTGGGCCTCTCTAATTGAACTTCACATCACATATTTTTTAGGAAAAATTACTTAAATACACGACACTTCTTTACCTATTCTCAATATTTCCCTACTCTTTTACTAAAATACAAAAATCCCTTATTTTCCCTCAATTCAACTTAACCGGATACTTTACTAGTTTAAGTATCCGCCCGTTATTAATTAAAGTATTTGCGCTGCTATATTATGCATCCACCCGTTAATTAAGTATCTGTGCTGCTAACAACTTAATAATTTAAGTATCCGCGCTGCTATATTATGCATCCGCCCGTTAATTAAGTATCCGTGCTGCTAACAACTTAATAATTTAAGTATCCGCCCGTTATTAATTAAAGTATCCGCGCTGCTATATTAAGTATCCACACTGCTATATTATATATCCGAAAAATACTAAAAAAAGGGATTTTTGGTAATTAATGAAAGAATAGGGAAATGAAGTAATTTCTTTCTTATACTATGTCACTTGCCTAATTTTTACTATTTTTTATATGAGACCCAATACACTATCTATTGAAGCCTCTATATAATTTGTTTCAATTCTCTGATTCATCTCCTTGTTGGTCTGTCTTCTCTGCCATTGCTTCATCTCCTTCTCTACCACCTTCTCACGAAAAAAAAGTCTGAGTTTCTACCTCCACTTCTTGACAAAAAAAAAATTGTTGATGAGTCTGAGAACGATTTCGAGTTCGAGTCAGAACCTTTACTTGGCAACAAAGAAAAAATTGGTGAGCCTGAGTCTAAGTCTAAAGTCTAAGTCACCTCTCTTCCTCAACAACAAAAAAAAAATTTGGATCGTCTTCATTTTCTGGTGGGACAAATTTATTTGCTCTCTAAGAAAATATTGTTGAGTTGATAAAACTTGAGTCGATAGAATCGACCCTTCACTCGAAATGTTAAAACCCAAAAACACACTGATGATATAATGAATGGACTAGTAAACGACATGAGATTTTTGCTTAAGTACACCATGGGTGGTTTGACACTTCAAGTATCAAACCACGTTGGTTGTTTAGGTGCGTAGTTTATCATGATCATTGTGACGCTTACTTTCGAAGTAGACTTGACAATGGGTTACAAAATGGCAAAATTAACATTGGAGAGAATGCAGTGTTGACACCCAATTTTGACCATCCACGATAGGAATTAGTTTTTGAGCTTCTTAAAATTCCAAACGATCTGAAATAAGTGACTTTATAAAATTCAAAATATTTTTCAAGTTATTTTAAATAGTTTTGTCACTTTTTATAATTTTTAGATAATATATATGTTTTACATAATTATGTATATAAACTAGTATATTTTATAAACATTTGAGAATCGTCTCAAGAAAATTTTGTTTTAATTAAATATCTGGTTAATTATTTTAGTTATATAATACTTTATATCTTAAATTTATTAGCTTATAATAATGTTAATTATTTTGTTTCGTCAAAATAAAGAAACTTATTAATTAATTTGTATTGCACTTTTAGCCATTTTTTGCCTTACCTTAAACCCATTAAGAGACCAATTTTTGGTCATTTTCTAGTGGGCCAATTCAGCAAATTTAGGCAAAACCCCTAGTTCAACAATTACAGCAGCCCACTACAAACTCAATGCAACATTTACCTTCCAATTCCCTACAGCCCACTCCAGCACACAATTTCAATTCAAAGACCAAACAATACTTAGCAATACACACAACAACAACACATCGATACACACCCCACCCCTGCACTTCGTTTTCCTTCCCAGCCAAAATTAGAAATGAAACCTAGAAAAAGGCAAAAATGTGAGTCCAGTAGCAAATCGAAGCCCAAAATCGCGAAATCCAACAAGGAATTTGCATCCAGCAGCCTAGGAAATCGACCCACGCGCCTCATCTTGTTCCTCACATCCCTTTAGATTCGTACTAACATCGCAGCAGGCACGCACTCTATCCCTTTTCCCCGTTCGGAATGAGTCAAAACCTCAAGGAAAAGGTGTTTCTCTATAATGGTGAAACTTTTTCAAATTTTGAATTCGAAATGGGACTTGTTTCTGCCGTTTTTTCCTCTGTTTCCCTCAATTTCTGAACCCTTTTTTGCTTCTATATATGTTAGCCTTTGATTCACTGTTTGGGGGGGGGGGGGGGGGCTAGGATTAGAAATGAAAATAAAATATACACTAAAGTTATAGTTACATTGCTACACACTAGTATTCGGATCAGTTTCTTAAATCACAGAGAGGAGAAAATACAAGTTCTGATTATTCTCACCCGCTTCTGCTTTGATTTTGTTGAAATTCTTACAGTCGTGTCTTGGTGGAATCATCCTCGTATCTAGCTCGTAGTCTCGATTCGCTGCCCGGAAAGAGGTGAATTTTTTTTTATCTTAATTTCAGTTTATTTTGTTCTTTGCTGCTCCATATCTTTATTTAAGTGTCCTTAATGGTGTTTTAGTTTTCACATCTGAATCGGCTTAATGATTATCTCTGTGTTAATTTCGTGGTTTGTTTTTGTTAGAATTTTGGAGTTGTCTAGTAAGCAAATGTTACCGTCACTTATCTCATCCTAGTTTGGTCAGTGTTTTGCTATGAACATAAGGCAAACTAGTTTAAGCTTGATTTAGTTCCATGAAATTAATTAAAATCTCGTCTTCATTTAATGTCGTAACCTTTGTTTTCAAATCTATCTTGTTAATGCTTTAGTTTAGATTTAGTCTCATTATGAACTACTATCCTCTTCAATTCGTAGTTTGTTGTGTTATTTGAGATTGTTTTGCCTTTTTTTTCGGTTTAAGTTAACTTGGACGATCTTTTAACTATCTTGGGAGTAATAAAATAAGGCAGGATCTCAAAGTTAATCAATGTGTCAATTTTTTTGTTTAAGATTATCTCGATTTATTATCCCATGGGTTTTATTTTATTTTTATTTTCCTTAGTCCAAGCATACCATCCTTGTGGTGTGATTACCATCTTTTAAGCATGTTTGGTTGACAATGTTTTCTTTATCTTTTAAAGTAGATTTCAAGTCATTTTTCTTTGATTTTGTTCTTGCTAGCCTCAATTGTATTATGGTGTTTATCCCTTTCACCCCGAGTAGTGCTGCCTCATTTTCTTTTGTTTATTTAAATGTTCAAATTGGTCAGTTTGTCATATGTTTGTCATTTTCTTCAATTAGTCTAAAAGAATTAGTTTCTGCTTTGGAGAATGTATTAAATAGTGTCTTTACTCATTTTAATGGTGTGGCCTGTGGTTTGGTTGTTTGATTCTCTCCTTGTCTAATTCGATTGAAAATTATGCTTAGATGCATATTTCTTTAGTCATTTGCTAATTATGTCTCCTTTGTTTCCGCATGAACTATCAAATGAGTCTATCGGACTCCGGCTGCATTTCTTCTATTTGACCCAAGGAGGCTCGAACCGTGTCCTTTTCGAGTCAGCCAGCTATAGAAATTGACAAACAGATCCCGAAGTCAAAAGAATATGCAATAGATTGGAGAGTCGAAAATTGGGCCAAAGGCCCACTCTTTCTTTCAAAATTGTATTTTGTTATTTTGGGGCATAAGCCCACTTATTTGCTATTATTTGTTAGTTTTTTTAGGACAAGTGGAGGAATTGGGCCTTAGGCCCAAAGGAAAAATATCTATTTTATGTTAGATTAGGACAGGTACCAAGTGATTTAAATGGGCCAAAAGCCCAAAATGAAAATGAGCCCAAGTACTGGTTGAGGCGTATAGAAAAAACCATACTTGGGCCCAAATCCTTTTCCCTCTTCATTTTGATTATGTTTACATACTTATTAATATATGTTGTTAATCTTAAGGTCGAAAAAAATTCAAATCCCCGAAAGACGCCCATTTTGATTTAACAATTTAACTAAATCGGTCTTTTAAATGAATTTAAAGAATAATTTTGAGAAATATCTCATTTAGATATTAGTTCTACATTCTCCTTTTTTTCCTTTAAAATGGTTATAACTATAAAAAAAATTGCAATTCAAGTTAAGTTAATTTATTTTTGCCAAATAATAATTAATTGTCGGATAATCGCATATTAGCGGGCATTTCGGGTGCTTTAAAATCCTTTCCGAAATACTAATATGAACCCTCGAACCCCCTTATAAAAGTTTTCATTAGATTTACTATTTTGATCTTTTGAAAGAAAATAGTTTTCTTGATTTTTCTTTAAAAATTAAGTGGCGACTCTTAAAACAGTCGTTTTCTCTTTTTAAAATAAAACATGCAGTTCACTATTAAGGAATTGAACCGAAAAAAAATATGATTCCCCAAGTCAATCAAGTTTTTGATTCTGAGAATGAGAAGATAGCAATCGCTAGTGGCACCAGCAGCGATGTAAACCTGGAGGCTTCAGAACAGACGGCCACCGATGCAGATGGTGATGGCGATGTGAACCCGCAGGGTCCAGGACAGGGGGACACCGATGCAAATAGTGATGATGCACTAGTGAGAATTGCATCGCTTGTCTCAGGAGCTACTATATTGATTAATGATGATGCAAAACATCTTAGTAATATGGTGAGAGCTGATCAGTTGTCTTACGAGCTATTGTATTGGTTAATTCGAGCGACATGACCATATTTGATGATATCAATCGAAAAATGTTTAGATACATTTTCGCTTGCGGAATCATTTATCTCTTCGTGGTTAGGATATTTTTCATTTTAACAATTCGAGCAACTTTAAATATATGTACAATTGTGGAATCGTCTACGCATCAGTGATAGGCATATTCTTCTTTTTTTATCATTTCGGTTGCAGGATTAGGACATATCAGTTCCCCTGAAAATTGAAAAAAAAATCTTTTGTTTGACTTTTTTGCCAAAGTAATTTTTCTTTTCTTTTGGTGTAAAGAAGGCATGACATTTGCCAAAGTGTTAAGTCTAGTATTTTCCTTTTCTTTTGTGTAAAAGAAGGCAATTTGTGTTTGTAATAAGAAGTCGTTAATACTAATTAATTAGCTTTATTTAATTTTTAATGTTCAAAAGTATTTACCAGGTGCTATTGTGTGATCATTAATAGCCACTGAAAGTGAAAGTGGTTCATGAACAATTTTTCAATCTGCATAGCTTTCTCCGTGTTTCTGAGTTTTAAATAAAACAGTAAATTTGCATGATAGAAATTCAAGAACTTCTTTTCATAAGGATAGAAAATCAGAAACTTTGAATATCGACAAATAGTTTATGAAATGCATTTTGGCTTCCTTGAGTATCTTTCTGCATAATGAGTCACAAATGAGCTAAACTTATAAGTATTAAGAACATCAAAGAGACTGTGATTTTATGTAAAATGAACAACATTGAACGTAAATAGACTCATTTCTCTAATCAGTCAAATGTGTTTTTTATTTTTCCCACTCAAACACAAGATGTAATGATGGGTTGGAGACCTTACAAACGTGAAAAAAATGTATAAATTAGTAAGTCTAGAATTTTTGTGCGGGAAAATAATACTACTAATTACAGATTTATGATTAAGAAAAACTTCCTCAAAAAACATAACAATTAAATATAGACAACACAACAAAGAATTAATTCTTATATTAGTTCAAATAGGTTTTCCCTAATTTACAAACTACTTGGAGTCAATTGTTAAAATCTTCAGTAATCATGATACTCTATTCATGTCTATTTTTTTGTTTTTTTTGTAAGGGATGATAAAAAAACATTTTATTAATAAGTAGAAGTAGTACAGAGAGTAGTGGCCAGTGGCCATCGCAGACTCATATGGTTCAAAATACACAAAAAATTAAAGTAGCTACTGATATTGGTAAATCTATGCTATTAGAAAGGACATTAGAACTATTTGGACGGCTTGGATTAAAAGTTGCAGCCGAGACGAGTCTTTAAGTAGGTTCAGCTTGTTGGTCTGCCGCAAGTGTCATTTGAATCACAGGTGGTGGTTCTTCCAAAATTGAGATGTCTTGCAGGAAATTGTCATTCAGAATTGATTTAGCAAGCCTGTCTCTGACGCTATTATTTAACTTTCATGTACGAGTGCACTATGTTGGAGTTAGAGATTTGATGGAGCATCCACCTGCAATCATGTATAATGTGAGCATAGGATAAACTTGGAGAGTGTAAAAGGTCAATAACTTAAGTAGCATCGAGCTCAATGATCAAAGGTTGTAAATTGTGCAGTAAGGCAAGCTTAAGGCCATTGTAAAGGGCCAACAATTCAGCCAATAAATTGTGAGCAACACAAACGAAGTGTGTAATGACATCAAGGCTCTGATGTCATTTCAGCGTCGACTAACGACATCAAGGCTCCGATCGACCGACCGTCGTGACCAGAAGCAGTCGACCAGTAGCAAATCAACAACTGATCAACGAGGCGATGACCAGCAAATATTTTATATTTTGATTATTTTCTATTTTCAAGATCTTTTCTTCCGTTTTTTATTTTTTTTTACCTTTTTGATTATTTAAAATGGTTTAATTGATATATTTTTATTTCTTAAGAAAATCGAACTAACAAAAATCGAACCGAATTATTTTGATTCAGTGTTTACACTTATTACAAAAATCAAAAATTGAAAAAATATAAAACCAAACCGAATTATCGAATGCCCAGCCTTAACGCCAGCTCTAGAACAAGGGGGCACCGATGCAAATGATGATGATGCACAACAACTTAGTAATATGATAAGAGCTACATCAATTGTCTCATAAGATACTGTATTGATTAATTCGAGCGACATGACCGCGTTTGATGATATAAATCGAAAAATGTTTAGATATATTTTCGCTTGTAGAATCGTTTGTCTCTTAGTGGTTTGGATATTTTTCATTTTCAACAATTGTGGCAACTTTAAATATATATACACTTGTGGAATCGTCTACGCCTCAGTGGTAGGCATATTCTTCATTTTCGACCATTTTGGTTGTAGGATTAGGACATATGTGAGTCTCATTGAAGATTGAAAAAAAATCTTTTGTTTGACTATTTTTGCCAAAGTAAGTTTTCTTTTCTTTTGGTGTAAAGAAGACATGACATCTGGCAAAGTGTTAAGTTTAGTATTTTTCTTTTCTTTTTATGTAAAAGAAGACAATTTGTGTTTGTAATCAGAAGTTATTAATACTAATTAATTGGCTTTGTTTAATTCTAAATGTCCAAAATAGAGCTATCAATATGGGTTGGCCCACCCCATCTAAGCTAATCCATACATGCTTTGAAATTTTTGGGGTCAGACCGGGCTAACCCATTTTTTGTGTGAACTACAAAATGGTCTGCCCAGCCCACAAGTACATGGCCCCGGCCAACCCTTTTTTCTTAAAAGTATATTTTTTTTAAATATTATCATAAATATCGACAAGACAATATTACATGGTGTTAGTGTTACTGCTTGTTAATCAAATCCACAAATAAAATTATTTTTATAATATTTATTAAGTTTAATTTCAAGTAAAAACATAAATAGCTAAATAGAAATATTAACCTAATCGTTTTCCAATAATCATAATCAAACACAAAAACTATGACAATATTCCATAGGATACGACCTATGTAGTGATTCCCTAGAAATTTTAGGGAGTTTTAATTTTATGCAGTACATATTTTATAAACATAATTTGTATTTAAATTGCAATATTCCAAACTTTAAACAAATTTTGAGTTTAGACTCTTGTTATTTTTAATACTTTATTTTATTTTTTATTTTTAATTAATTTTTATTTGGCCCACGGGCACTGGCCCTATCAATATTTCTCAAGCCCCGCAAATCGACAAGCTTATTCAGGCAGAGCGAAAAAACCTTTTTTAAAATGGACTCCAAAAATTGTTGCCCATCCCTATTAAATCACGGGTTAGGCCAAGCCGGCCCAACAGCCCTAGCCCATATTGATGGCTCTAGTCCAAAAGTATTTAGCAGGTGTTATTGCTGCAGCGTATAGGGATAATGTGATCATTAATAACCGGTGAAAGTGGTTCATGAACAAATATTATAAATAGAGAATATGTTGAAGTCCTTTACTGGAGAAATATTCTCCACGGCTATCTATATTATGAAACATCAGACATGTGATTTGTAAATTAGGATGAAAGAGGAAAGGTTAAGCTGTGATATTGAACCCATGGTATAAAGTGTTTTTTTTTTCTTAGAGATCTTTCCCCAGACATTTCTTTTAGTTTGGAACTGGGGAGAGGTTAGATAAGAGGACCATTACCATAATTTCTATTAGTGAACTCAAAAACAAACAAAATATTCAAAGGTATAAGCAAATTCAGCAGATAAGAGAACCAGATACAATATTAAATAAACATCATTTGCTTGCCTAATTAGAAGCAGAACGAATAGGTATCATCTATTTTTCAAATAGTAGAAAACAGTGAGTCAATGATCACTAATATTAAATACACATGAAATTCTCGAAATTAATATACAAGCGCAAGATATAGAAAGCAAAGCAACAACCAAAAGAGGTATACATAAGCTACTTACCAAGCACCCAAGTAAATTTGGTGACAAGTTGTCTAACTTGTACGTTTTTCAGGGCTTTATTTTAGAGGCTCAGTAAATTTGGTGGAGATTGATACTTCATCACTATTATGGCATAGAAAACTGAGTCATATGAGCGAGAAGGGGATGGACAATTTAGCTAAGAAGAATTTACTTTCTGTAGTGAAACAAGCAAAGTTGAACAAGTGTGTTCATTACTTAGTTGGTAAACAGAAAAGAGTCAGAATCATCTGCATTCAAGAAAGCTTGATTTGCTGGAGTTGGTACATTCTGATTTGTGTGGTTTTTTTAAAGGTAAAGTCTCATGATGGTGCACTTTACTTTGTGACTTTTATTGATGATCATTCTCGCAAATTATATATTCTCTTTGAAGTCCAAGAATCAGGTACTTGATGTGTTTAAGAATTTCCAGCCCTTGGTTGGGAGACAGACAGGGAAAAATTGAAATGCATTCATTCTAATAATGATGGTGAGTATATTGGTCCTTTATGATAGATATTGCAGAGAACAGGGTATTCGACATCAAAACACTCCTCCAAAGACTCCTCGGCTATATGGTTTAGCAGAGAGGAACTCTTGTTGAGAGAGTTAAATGTATGCTTTCAGATGTTAAGCTGCCAGATTCCTTTTGGGCAGAAGCACTTAATACTGCTGCCTATATTATCAATTTATCTCCTACTATTGTTTTGAATGGTGATGTCTCTGACAGAGTTTGGTATGGTAAGAATGTTTCTTATGACCATCTTAAAGTTTTTGGATGTAAAGCATTTGTGCATGTATATCTTAAATTATGTAATACTCACAATTGTGTAAAATAATATTGATATTAAAATTCATTTAGATAAATAATTATAGCAAAAGAATAAAATGTAAGTTTCTATGGATAATAAGTATTGATCATTATTGTTCAATCCTACAAAGATGAATAACTAAATTTTAATGGGAAACTTACATAAATATACATATTAAGAAAATATTTACCATTTATAGTAATAACATTTTTTTCACTTGATTGCTTTTTAATACATTTATAATACAATTTTAATACATATTATAAAGAATAATTTATTATTCACATATAATACAAGTTTTATTGATGGTTAATGCATTTATCACACATTTTAATACATTTATAATACAATGTGTCAATTTCTTACCAAACAAACATAATATATTTTACAAAAACAGTTATAATACATATATATTGCATGCATAATTCACTTTTAATACATATTGCAAATTTAACATAGTATTGCTATAAATGATAATAAATAAAAAGTATCTCTAAAATCAATAATTATTTATTAAAAGGTATCAATCCAAGTAATTTTTTTAATTTTAATTAGATACATGTAATTTTTTTTACTTGCTTTAATTATATGAGGTACAAATATATAATGGAATGGAATGAATCTTATCCTTTTGGATGATATTCCTGATGTATATTACCTTCATCAATTTTAGTTGTACTATCATGATCAAGACTCTTAACATCAATATTAATATTCATTTTGAACGAGTAAAATAAAATTAGTCATGTGAAAAAATATATTATCGTAAATACAATCCAATATTGGAGATTGTTTGATTCTATCATTTATTTATTACAATTACAAAATGTGCCATTTTTTGTGCAACTTTAATATCATAAAAAATATATGTTAGTTTGTCATGAATAACTATTTTTTGAAAATATTCAATAAAAAAATAAATATAACGAATATAACTAAACTCATGCGAATTGTTATAGTTTATTGGGATAAGGGTCTAAAAAATATCCTAACTTTGGTCGAATTTGTTGTTGCGATACTAAACTTTCATGAGGACCTATTACCTCCCAAGACTATTTAATACCGTATTTTAAACATATATATTTGCCCACGTGGACATAAAAAATAATGCAAAATTATAAATAGTAATGTGTCCACGTGGGCACATATATAACTTTAAAATACACTATTAAATAGTTCAGGGGGTAAAAAATACGGTATTAAATAGTCTAGGGAGGTAATAGGTCCTCGTGAAAGTTTAGTATCGCAACAGCAAATCCGACCAAAATTGAGATATTTTTCAGACCCTTATCCCTAGTTTATTTTATGGGATTATGCTCTTTCTGTGAATAATTAAACAAGCACAAATTCATATTAATATGATAAAATTCAAATAATTAACGATCAAGATAAATAGAATAAATATAACATAACATCATATTAGTCCGGTGAAAATTTTGAACAATTGATAAAATAAACGGAATGAATGTAACACCTAGAGCCGTCAATATGGGCTAGGCCCGTAGGGCCGGCCTGGTCTAATCCGTAATTTGATAGGGTTGGGCTACGATTTTTGGAGCCCATTTAAGAAAAGGGCTTTTTAGCTCAGCCTGAATAAGCGTGCCGATTTGTGGGGCTTGAGAAATATGGATAGGGTCGGCCCGTGGGCTAAATAAAAATTAATTAAAAAATAAAATAGAGTATTAAAAATAACAAGAGTCTAAACTCAAAATCTGTTAAAAGTTTGAAATATTACAGTTTAAATATAAATTATATTTATAAAATATGTACTACATAAAATAAAATTTCCTAAAATTTCTAGAGAATCACTACATAGGTTGTAACCTATGGAATGTTGTCATAGTTTTTGTGTTTTATTATGATCATTGAAAAACAATTAGGTTAATATTTCTATTTAGCTATTTATGTTTTTACTTGAAATCAAACTTAATAAATATTATAAAGATAATTTTATTTGTGGATTTGATTAACAAGTAGTAACACTAACACCATGTAATATTGTCTTGTCGATATTTATGATAATATTTTTAAATTATAATTTAATTTAAAAAATTATAAGAAATATACTTTAAAAAAAAAGGGGGATGGCCCGGCAAAGCCTGTAGCCCAAGTACTCGTGGGCTGGGCCGATCATTTTCTAGCCCACACCAAAAATGGGCTAGCTCGATTTGACCTGTAAAATTTCAAAGTTTGTATGAATTAGCCCGGATGGGGTGGGCCAGCCCATATTGACAGCTCTAGTAACACAAGTCATATGCCACTTTAATAGAGTTTATGAATAATTGAATAAGATAAGTACAATGAATATACATAAAATCATATCACTCCTAAAATTGTGGATAATTGAACAAATAGATGTAAAATAAAGATAGTATCAGTCTTACTTTCAACATAATTTTGCCTAATTTAAAAAGATAGATAAAATGAAAATTAGCATATAAAATCATGTCAATTTATGAGTTTTCGTATATAATAGAGCAGACATAAAATTATGCCAATGTAGTAAATTTTGTGAATAATTTAATAGGATAAGATCACAACATAATATTGTGTTAATCAATTGACGTTTCGTGAACAATTGAACAAGTACAAGTCATATCAATTCAATTGAATTCGTAAAAAAATACTCACCCAAGTAATTTTTTCAATAATTGTGGGCTTCTACCCACCGGGTCACTATTTGGGTCATAATTAATATTATTTATATCATTTTCTTAAATCACTTTTTTTATTATTTTTTTATTTCAAGAAATTAGTTATTATGATTTTATGCGAATATAACTTTACAAAACTTGATTTGTCATTTTTTTTTAGATAATTTCTTCTACTAAAAAATTATATTTATATGTAACAATAACTAAAATAAAAATGTGATGCCACCCTTGTTAATCTAGCATTGATATTTACTTATTTTTATGGATTATTTTGACATTTTCTTATACTTTTATTAAAATAATTGCTTAAAAATGAAGTTATTCTTCCAAAAAAAATTATGCCTAGATATTATTTTTTTTGACATTTTATTCTAATTTTAAAAGACTGAAAATTTTACTTTGAAAGTTTTATAAATATTAAAAATGGTCATATCTAATTCCTACCATGTACTATTAATTTCTTTTAGTTGATTCCCTTAATCTCATCATTAATGTCAATTATATTATTTCCTCAAATCACCTTTTTTTTTCCCTTTCTTTCTAGTACTAGTATACTTTATTTATTTATTAACTAAACAAGAATTGGAAAACAAAATATACAGAATTTGATTTGCCTTTTTGTTTGAATTCATCATCAAATTGCTTCTTTATATGCTTGGTCACATCTGACTTTATGTGTTGTGATCATCTAAGGTATGAGGTGATTCGTTCCTTTTTGCATATTCAAGTGCCATTTTTGTGTCCCTTGATTTGGGCCCGTCTGTCTGTCATATTGATTTTTTAGCTATGTAGTTTGGCAACTTTTAAATATTAGTATTTATTAAGCTAGCTTCTGCTTTTCAATATGATTTTTTTTTTTTTTTATAATATATACTGCAACTCTTGTCTGATTCTCTAAAAATGCACGTTTCAACCTATGTTGCACTAGTAATTTGAATAATAAAGACATTGTAAGGTCATATGGAAAAATGGCACACAAATTAAGAACATATATTTATCTTGATAATGAAGAATTTTGTTGAACAGCAACACAAGATGGATTTGATGCTCGTATAATATAATGTGTTAAAAGACATAAAATATATAACTTCAAATAATGACTTTATTATTTATAAAAGTAAGAATAGGTTTTAGCTAATAATATGTTAGCTATTTGTGTGCCATATATTACCTTAGTAGTTTTATTTTAAGTAAAAATCACTCCCCCCACCCTCGTCTTAACAAATAGGTTTTTATTCTCATTTAAGATGCCTCGTCTCAACAAAAGCTTTCCCTTGTTAAAAATGAGAATTCCCACAAATCTCCCTATTTTTGGTGCTCTCTAGTTTTTTATTCTCAAAATTGATGCTCCCTAATTTTTTTTTTTAAAGCTTTAAATAATAATATAAAAAATAGTTGAAAATATCTTTGATGGTAAATAGAATAAAAAATTATAAGCCAAAAAAATAAAATAAAAAATTCACAAAATATAAGTACAGTTAAAGTTATGCCACAAGCATAAATTTAATGACATAAGTTATACTCTAGAATCTATCTGTCGGAGGTTCGAGAATCTTTGAAAGGACATCTAAGGTTAAGGTTACGAAGTAAAGGAAGTTCATTACTGAGAGAAGTGGTGATCTCATCTTGCTTGCTGGGAGAGAGAAAACTTCTGAACCATCTTTTCCAACCAGATAGCGAGCGAGTGCACTCATCAATGAACACTAACTGAAAGCGGTCGGGAATGAGTACCTATCCCTTTAGTCCAGTGGTTAGGACATCGTCTTTTCATGTCGAAGACACGGGTTCGATCACTAAATTCCATGAATTTGAAGATTTTAGACCTCAACGTTTTTTCTAGAGTTATTCAATCCTTACGACATAAAAAGGACACCTAAAATTGTTGATGAGCTTGTACAATTATTATGGTCCCAAATCAAAGATCAGCGTCCCACTTTCAGATATGTTAGTCCGTCATGAACAACTATCTTTTATAGAATAACTATGTTTTTTAGAAATATTTAATAAAAAAAATAAATATAATGAATATAACTAAACTCATGTGAATTGTTATAGTTTCTTTTATTGTGCTCTTTTTGAATAATTCAACATGCACAAACTCATATTAATATGTTAAAATTCAAATAATTAACAATCAACATAAGTAGAATAAATATAACATAAGGTCATATTAATCAAATGAAATTTTTGAACAATTGATCAAATAAACAACATGAATGTAGCACTAATTCATGCCACTTTAATAAAGATTATGAATAATTGAATAAGATAAGTACCATGAATATACATAAAATTTTATCACTCCTAAAATTGTGGATAATTGAACAAGAGATGTAAAATAAAGACAGTATCGAGTCTTACTTCTAATATAACTTTGCCTAATTTAAAAAGATAGATAAAATAAAAATAACATATAGAATCATGTCAATTTATAAGTTTTCGTAAATAACAAAGCAAACATAAAATTATGCCAATGTAGTAGAATTGGTGAATAATTTAATAAGATAAGATCACAACATAATATTGTGTTAATCAATTGACGTTTCATGAACAATTGAACAAGTACAAATCATATTAATCCGATAGAATTCGTAAAAGATACTCACCGAAGTAATTTTTATAAGGAAAAATTATGCGATTAAACAAATTTATACTACTTAATTACTCATCATAGCTATAATTTGCTATAATTATCACTCGCGACTAACATTAAACATTTATTACATGGGTTGACTTCGAGTTTCAATAATATTTCTAATTTTAAAATTTTGTCCATTAAACAAGCGGAGGTCAAAAGACTAATTGTGGGCTTCTACCAACCGGGCCACTATCTGGGCCCAATAGTTAGCTAAACTCATTTTGTCATTTCAGTCCTGTAATTTTGGAGTATTGTTATTTACGACCCCACAGTTTTTCTTCTTTTCTGCTGATCGAAGCATTTTGGATTCTTCAAATACACTGCAAATTACTCAGCGTTTGGATTCTAGATCTCGTTTTACAGGTATAGATCCTTCTTTTTCTCTCCTCAGATCTTCCATTTTCACTGCTAATCGTATTATTTTTTTTATCATTTTGTAGGCAAATCAATGGCAGCAACTTCAGTACATAAGTTTGCTCAGTGCATTTCTTGCCATGCTTGGAGTCCCGACCTATCCAGTAACCACTTCTCCTTTTACTCACCAGTTTAATTCGAATGAATTATTATTGTCTGGCAAAGGATTTTTTTTTGAGTTCTTGTACAATAAGTTTTGAAGCATCGTTTTATTGCTGTGGCGGAGCTTCATTTACAGAGGTGCTCAAAAACAGTTCTTTCAGCAAGAATTTCGTTTTTTCTCACCTATGTTTAAGTGGGTAGCAGATAGATTTGTTTTCTATCATTTATTTTATTGAGTAGGATCATAGGATGAGTTACTTTTTACCTTTTATAGTGTTTTGCTCATTCATAATGGTTATGGAATGATAGGTTTGGAAATTGGCTGTCGTTGTTTGTATACACAATGAACTAGGGGTATGCTGGGGTGTCTGGACTATTCGATTAGAGTAGTGATGGGGTCCGGAATTTCACTAAGGGGATTCAAAATATAAAGAAGTGAGCTAACCAAGAAGCTAATGGAATTCAATTATTTATAATTCTAACCTTGTATGTACATTGTAATTTTGTAGCAATGAACCCCTTGCTCCCCCTAGCTTCGCGTTGCATACCTGCACGTATCAGGTAACTCTACCCATCAAGGCTTAGATAGATGGTTAGACATGACCTAGTATTTTTTCACCGCTGGAATTTGAACATGAGACCTCATAGTTCTCCTCTACTCATTGACCACTTGGCCATTACCTTGGCTGCAAGTATTTATGCTAAGATTGCACCTATTGCAACTAAGGGTAGTTTGAGTGCAGTGATTTAACCCACTAATAATCTAAATTTATATTCTGCATGCAAGTGAGGGTGGTGCATTTATATAAATATACTAGTAATAAAGTATGTTTTGTGTGGTATGTAGTGGTTTGGTTTGTGTGATGTTATTAGATGGAATGAGTTGCTAATGCCTGTATAACTTGCTTTTGCAGTGATTGCATTTTGTCCTAACAACAGCGAAGTACATATTTATAAACTATCCGAAGACAAGTGGGAGAAGGTCCATGTTCTTCAAAAGGTAAATATAGTCTGAGTTACACTCTTAATATCATCTCTTCATGTTATCAATTTGTTAAAAGGTCAAAATCTTGGTGGTGTCTCTTGTTTTGCTGCCTATAACTTTGTATTTTTGGTTATAGCTGTGATGCTCTTCTCATTTATAAATATGTACTTCGTTGTTGTTAGGACAGTCTGACGAACACTCTTAATATCATCTCTTCATGTAATCAATTTGTTAAAAGGTCAAAATCTCAGTAGTGTCTCTTGTTTTGCTGCCTATAACTTTGTATTTTTGGTTATAGCTGGGATGCTCTTCCCGTTACTCGCTCTTTTCTTCTGATTGGTAAAAGATATTCCATGAAAGTGCAGCAAAGTGAAACGAGCCCAAAAAATCTACCATGACTTCTATGTCGTATGCAATTGCCATGTCACAACCAAAGAAGAACTAAGAGATGCGTCTGTACTTAATGCTAACTGATTTCCTTTTTCTTTAGAAAATTCTAGTGATCCTTTTTACCCAGATGATCCACCATAGGAATGAAGGCAGTGAGTTCCAAGTGATCAGCTTGTCCTTTTCCAAACCTTTCATGTACCAGCTTTGCAGAAGCTCTTAGGCATGTTCCAGCCTACCTTGCACTCTTTCTCTTTTTCCTCCATAAGGATTAGTAGTCAAATATTTGGATAGAGGACCACTTTTACGTTAATAAAGCCTGTTGTATTCCTTTGATTAGTTTCTATGTCTATTAATGTGCTGTTGAAAATTTCAGAGAACCTCTTTAATTTTATATTATTTGATAAAGATAAAATTTTAAAAGAACTCCACTCCATATGATTTCAGCAATCTATGCTCATTCTGATATTTTTTCATCCATCATTTATCTTCTATTACCGTATCGCAGTGTTATGATTCTTTTCAATTCCATTTGGCTGAAACATTGTTGTTAATTTGATTCTTATAGTTCCTTTATGCTGCAGCATGACCAAATTGTTTCTGGTATTGATTGGAGTTACAGATCCAACAAAATAGTCACTGTTTCTCATGACCGTAATTCGTAAGTAACTATCAACCTTTGAATTTTTAGAGTTTGACATCATTAAATAGGTGACAACTGATATCATCAATTCATTGTTCAATGTAATATCTGTGAAGATTAGAATCAGGGGTTTTCTTTCTTAAGGTGTTTTAAAGCCACTTCACCCGGATGGGGCAATAGTATCTCTCTTCTGCTTTTCTAGTAGAGCTTAATATATTATACGCAAGTCTGTAACGATCTATATGGTTGACTAAGCTACAGAGTTGTTTCTTTGTTCGGTATAACACATTTTGTAGTAGGATCTTTCTGTATTTTATTCTCTCTAATCTAATTTAATTGATTCTTTTTAATGTGTGTACAATAGTTCAGTTTGACTTGAAAAAAGACTAAGATAATATGGGTCGATTGGGGGAAACACAAAGAGGATGAAAGGGGTATGTGTGTGTGGGAGAGAGAGAGAGAGAATGTGTGCATGCATGTGCGTATTCCATGATTTCACAATGTGGGGCATTTATTATGAAGTAATTTGCTTAAGGGAATAATATTCTCTGTAGATATGTCTGGAACCAAGAAGCGACAGGTTGGGTTCCTACTCTGGTTATTCTCAGGCTGAATCGTGCAGCACTTTGTGTGCAGTGGAGTCCAAAAGGTATTCAAGTCTGTCTTAATTCTTTTCTATGCTCCTTTTTTTTTTCTATTTATATTTTGTTTTGATGAAGTAAATAAATTAAATTATTATGTGAAGTAAAACAGTGGATCTGATTTCAAAAGTCTGGATAAACCCTCCATGATCAGAGATAACTCTTGCAAAACATTATTGAACTGTAACATCTTTTCTAACTAAAACAACCATTCAAGATTACACCAAATGGCAAATATTGAAAGTCAACTGGTACTTTTGAGTTCTTGAATAGACATCCTTTTTTCCTTCAAAGCATCTTAGAGTTCTTCCTTTCCACAAAAACCACCAAACATGTTTTCTCTGGTACCCTCCTTTTGCTTTTGTTCAGTCCTCTCTCTTCAGCCTAGCAATACATCCTTCAATGTCCTGGGCATTACCACTTGACCTCATAGATATGTAGAAACATATTGCACAATTGAGCAACCACTGATCAATGCATAAAAGATGGTTTGTGTCTCCTGTGTCTCTTTCACACATAGAACATCCATTACAAATTCGTAGATCTCTCTTCGGCAAGTTGTTCTATGTGAAAATGGCCCCACATAAATGGCTTAACCTCTTTTTGTATGCTCTTTTCTGTTGCATGCGGGTCACTGATTTTAAGTTGGAATTTCCAAATTTTACAAAACCCAGTCATCAATATTCATCTTATCTTATGTTCGAAGTGTACACGGTTTAAAAGATTTTATATAGAGTCACAGACCATGTGCAACTGAGCTTCAATTCTAATCTTCTATTTCACTAGCATATTTCTGACATTAAACCATAAACTTGCTTCGCTTTTTCATTAGCTTATTAAATTTGTCTTGCAGAAAACAAGTTTGCTGTTGGAAGTGGAGCTAAAACTGTTTGTATATGCTACTACGAGCAAGAAAATAACTGGTAATATTTCCCATTCTGTTTTTGGATTTTGTCAGCTCCTTGAGTTTTTAGCTAAGAGACCAGGAATGTACAGAAGCAACTCTTTTTTTGTACTAAGAGGCTTCCCCTGGACGCTTATTGAATAAATGGATCATACTTTACCCGATAAAAAAACTTTAGTCTCACCCAAGACAATATAAAGAAAAGAAAAATCCAATTCCCAAACAGATGCTATATGTGCAAAAAAGAGGTTGAAACCCCCAGACACCTTCTTCATTGTGAGGTGGCCTCAGAATTATGGAGCATGTTTTTTTGTCTCTTTGGCATCAATTGGACCACACCCCTCACTGTTAAGGATGCATATGAGAGTTGGAGTCTATGAAAGTTGACAAAGCCATCAAGAAGATCTGGATTATGATACCTGCTTGTATTTGTTGGTGTATTTGGTTAGAGAGGAACAAGAGATGTTTTGATGGAGAGTCAACTGCTTTAGGCATTTTGAAGACTAGGTGCACTGAAAATTTGTTTAGTTGGACCAACTTGTATCCTGCTGTTAATGCAGAACAACTTCAGGATTTTACTAACTCATTAGCTTTGGCTTAGATAGTTTGTATAGTTAGCCAGAGATTTTTTTGTAAGCTCAAATGCCATATGGTTTCTTATATCTAAATGCTACCATATGCCTTAGAATGTGTGGATATTTAGGTCACATTAGTTAGATGCACAAATGGGCTGTCAGGGTCTGAGAAGGGCAATGACTCATTCTTAAAACCAATGTTCTTAAGACCAAAGAGTCTGGCAGAAAGGGGCGAAAGCCCTCAGTTCCTGGTTCTCCTTTAGTTGGATCCTCCAGAACCACAAGAATCTTTAGCTAGAATGGGGTTCCAACCCAGCACCTGTAAAATGAGATTTTGAGAAGAGTTGCTGAGTTGCTCTTTGGAGAGAACAGTACTATGAAAGTTTAAGCCGTGTTCGGTGGGGAGTTATTATCTATTGCTGATCTCTATTGTAGAATCAGTCAGGGGACCTTAGTGGCGGTGGTTTACCCTGCAACGAATGTCAGCAGTTCTAGTCCTCTTATCTCCAACTCGTGAACTTAACCAATACCAAGCTTTACGATAGCGCACCCATTTTTTCCAATTCGATGGTTCGATTTATGATTTCATCATTATTCATTACATTCAGTAAACTGTAGATTGGGTTTCTGTTGAAGTTGTTCATACCGTATCATTACTGAAATACTGGCCTTTTAGACTAATAACAGTTTTCAGTGGCTGATATTTCACTCTTAGTTTGTTGATGTAGTGTATCTGGTTTCTTCTTAGGACAATGTTATCTGTGAATTTAGTATTCTGTCAATCCATAGGTATACACCAACCAAACTTTATGACTAATGATGAACCAAAAGAGTCCCACTCCTCGTTTGATGGCATTGTTTGTCTGCTTCATGCATAGTACAATGTTATCTGTGAATTTGGTATTGTGTCAATCCATAGGTGTATAGAGGCCAAACTTTTTTAGTGATGAACAAATGAAAAACTATATGATTAATCTCTGAGGTGAAAAGAGATACTGACATCTTGCATTTTCAATTATGCACAAGCTAATACATATACTAATCACTACGAGTGGAGCAACACTTACTTATTACAGGAACATGTTTAATTTTATCTTTATTTTTCACAGGTGGGTGAGTAAGCTTATCAGGAAAAGGCATGATTCATCTGTAACAAGTATTGCCTGGCATCCAAATAATGTGCGTCTGTTTCTCTCTATTTTATTGCATCATGTAGCAGCAAAAGGATACCCAGCATTCGTTTAAATAATTGCACTGTTATTTGGAAAATATTGTCTGCAAAGGATTTGAGTACTTTCCTTTTTCTTGACTTGTAGCTTTGTCATTTTGAGTATTTTACTCCTTTTCAAATTTTTTTGAGTATTCCATTGATATTGCAGACCAGTTGCTATGAATTTATTGACACAATCTTAAGTAACGTCACAATGATCGTGGCAATCCCCACATGTATCGTAAGCTTAAGTATTTTAGAAGTTGAAGGCAGCTATAGATGCTGGAATAGGACATTTCAAGCATAACTTGCTTTAGGAAATGCATCAGAGTCAGAGTTGATGGTCTGGTTCCCCCCCCTTAAATTAGTGGAAGCTAAGCCGCGTCATGAGTAATTATAGTGTAGAGCTAACAGGAAGATGGTAATGTTGCTTATTAAAAAAGTTAAAATGTGATCTTGAAAATAAAAGCTATCCTCCTGCTGACTGCTGATGTAGAAGATATTATATTATCTCCATATCTCTCTTGATGTTAATGCGAAGGAGTATTTTAATCCCCTACTGGTTGGTCATAGATCTCAGCTACTAGAACTTGGGAATTTGTGTTATATTATCCATTTTGTTGATACTTTGTGCAACCCATCCGCGCGCGCGCGCGTGTGTGTATATATATATATATATATATATATCGTGTATCAAGAAAATAATGGTCCACTAAATGTTAGATACACTTGCTACTATATATCAGTAGCTTTTTCTAATTTAAAAGGTTAGCTTGTACGTTATCACTTTGAACCGATTTTGGTAAATATATTCCTGCAGGTTCTCCTAGCAACAACGTCCACCGATGGTAAATGTAGAGTATTTTCAACATTCATTAAAGGCGTCGATGCAAAGTATGTTTCTCGAAATTATGTTCTCCTCCATACAGTTAGATTTCTTCAATATTATCACGGTTTCTTACAATTTATCACTCAATGGACAGAGACTCTGCAATGGGGAATTCTGCAGATACCAAATTTGGAGAGGTCTGAATCTTATCTTATGTTGTAACCCCGTTTCTGTTTTTCTTTATGTTCAAAGAAAGCTGGCTCATATCTTACCCTTAACAAGTTTGTTTTAAATACCCCTGTTGAGTGAACTAGAACTAGACGAGAGCTTCATAAATATACTAACTTATTCATTGGGAAAGTAAATGGTAATCTTAAAAAAGTGGAGCGCATAATTTTTGTGTTTGACTAAATAGGAATTCTCTCTTGCCAACTGAAGCACTGAACAGAGTCAGATAACTTCTTGTTTAATCAAAATAAAGTCGACCTTCACTCACTCTCCTGTGGAAATATCAGATGAGCACACTGACGTGTCATGGGCATGGAACGAGTCCAATTTTCTGAACTCTCTTAACTCCTCTTATAACTATTAACTATTCATGGTTTTAAACTGGCCCAGCCCTGAAAGCCATATGATTCTACTCTTCTGTCCATGTGCAACTTTTCCAATCCAGATACAGCTCTGTATATTTTGGCATGTTGATTATCAGAGATATAATTGCTACGATAGTTTGCCATGCCTACTTGTTGAATAGATGTTATTTAAGTTTCTTAAATCGGTTTTAAAATATCACGTGTAGCTTTGAATTCAAACTGAGTAGCTCTGTTATGATACTCTTATGTGCTTTCCCCCTTTCTGTTGATGTTACTTCGGCCTTTTCAAGCACGTGTATTTTTTGTGCTTTTAACTGTTTTAAATCTGGTAACATTTTCCTTCAATTCGATTGATTGACAGTGCCTATAACGGGCTATCTGAAAGCTTGACAGTGACATGTGGTATTAATAGATGATGCTCGTTTCTTCTTTTGGAAATTTTTTTTGTCTTGCAAGATAATATTCTAAGGAATTGGCTGGCAGACATCAGAAAATCTTAATTTAATTTATTTTTTTTAAAAAAAAGAATTCTGGATAGCATTCATATGTCCTATTTTCATTATATGTTCAAAGAAAGAGTAATAGATCCTTTTATTCATATTAAAATGCAGCAAATTGTCCAGCTTGATCTATGCTTTTGCTGGGCTTTTGGTGTCAGATGGTCCCCAAGTGGCAATACCTTAGCATATGTAGGTCAGATATTCCTTTCTTTGCTTCTTTGGCTTTTGCATTATTTTTGGCAGTACCTCAACTGTCTCATTTTGGTTGCATATTCGCATACTGTGTGCTCAATTGTTCTATTTTTTATTTTTCTTGGTCTTAGACTAAGTACCCAAAAATTTTGCATGTAATACTAATGCAGCTTAGATGTTGGGTTTTTGGATGGTCTCTCAGGTCATAACTCAATGATATACTTTGTTGATGAAGTTGGTCCCTCTGCTGCAGCACAAAGTGTAGCAATCCGTGATTTGCCTCTTCGTGATGTGGGTCAGAATCCTATCTCATTTTACTTCGTCTTTGTTAGACCTTAATATTTGTTGTGTAATCAAGACTTCTCTTGCAGGTATTGTTTCTTTCTGAAAGGATGGTTGTTGGAGTGGGATTTGATTGCAACCCGATGGTATTTGTGGCAGATGAAAGTGGACTCTGGTATGTATGTTGAATATCTGGAACTTGCAATGCTTGCTTCCTTTCCTGGTCTCTATTATTCCTTGTTTTCCTTCTTCGTTTTTTTTTGGGGTGGTGGTGTTGCTTTGGTGATCACTGATAATTTTTTAGAGTGGTGCAACTCATTACTGTTCCTATAAGCCTCACACTATATCAATTCTCCATTTTCTATGCAAAATTGTGTATTCTTTTTAAGGACATGTTGAAACGCTTGGGGAAGTGCTAGTCGTGTAGTGACAGAAGGTTTCACTCTCTAGTCTCTACCTTGTTTCTTCTTGAAGCTTGCTTTAACCTCTTGAATGCCAGTAAATTACTTGATTAAATGTAGTTGTTCTTATAGTTAAACCCAAACTTAAAATTGGTTTATATTACATGTACTTAGGTATGTCAATTCTCCAATATGGGTATGGCTAAGTATCCAACATGGGATTATCCACTTTATTGTATTTTGAAGGACCTACATGAAATACCTATACGGCTATACCAATAACAACAACATACCAGTGTAAGGTCTAGAGAGGTAGGATGTACACAAACCTTACCCTACCTCACAAACCTTACCCTACCTTTGTGGAGTAGAGAAGTTTCCGATAGACCCCTCAACTAAAAAATGTGTTATCAAAACAAATTTGAAAAAGAAGGTAGTAATAAAAATTGGAAAGGGTACGATTCTAGATACTATAAGAGTACCGATAACACTATTTATAAGGAGGAGAAGACTAGCCCCTGCTTCTCCCACATAAAAGTGCGACCACACTCGTCTATCTACTAGCCTTTTATCCTAATCGTTGACCTCCATGCCTTTCTATCTAGGTTCATGTCCTTAGTGAACTGAAAATGTGTCATGTCATGATGAATTACCTCCCTATAATTCTTCTTTGGCCTACCTTTATCTCTCCTAAAATTTACTACAACAAACTTCTCACACCTCCTAATTGGTGCATCTGTGCACCTTTTTAAATGTTTGAACCAATCACTTCCCTCAACTTGTACGACGCCACGGAGGCCACTCCCACCATGCCCCATATAACTTTGTTCCTATTCATCTCTCTTCTAGTATGCCCACACATCCATTAAACTTACGTGCAAGCCATGTGCACTCTTAAGGTCTAACCACTCTATAGAACTTACCTTCAAGCCTTGGTGTCGCACTCTTATCACATAACACCTCTAAAGCAAGCCTCTGTCCCCCTTTGCTCTAGTACATTGTGAGATATCGCTGTCAATCTCCTATTTCCTTCGATTATTGACCTAGGATACTTGAGACTTCCTCCCTTGGGGATGACTTCTTTATCAATCTTCACTTCCACATCCACCTCATGCGCCGCGTCACTAAACTTGCACTCCAGATACTTCGTCTCAGTGCTACTCAACTTAGAACCTTTAGATTCTAAGATCTCTCTTCAAACTTCGTGCCTATTGTTAACTCTGATGCTCGTCTTGTCCATTAGTACTATGCCATCTGCAGATAACATACACCACGACACCTCCCCTTGTATATGTCGTGTCAATTCATCCAACACTAAGACAAATAAAAACAGACTAAGAGTTGACCACTAGGGCAACCCTTTCACGATCGGGAAGTGTTTCGAGTCTTTCACACCGTTCTTATTTGGGTCTTGGTGCTATCGTGCATGTCCTTGATTGTCCTAATGTATACCACATGGACACCAATAGACATTAAACATCTCCATAAGAACCACCCTAGGGACTTTGCCATGTGCTTTTTTTAAGTCAATGAACACCATATGTAAATCTCTCTTCCTATCTCTATACTACTCCAACAATCTCCTTACAAGATGAATGCCTTCTATGGTTTGATCGTCTCAGCATAAATCCGAATTGGTTCTCAAAAATAAGACAAGCCCCTCCTCATCCTCATCCTCATCTCTACCACCCTTTCCTAGACTTCCATAGTATGGCTCAGTAGTTTGATACCCCTAAAGTTATTGCAATTTTGAATACTGCCTTTGTTCTTGTACAACAAAATCATTGTACTGCACCTCTATTCTTCAGGCATTTTAGTGATCTTATAAATGACAATAAACATTGTCGTTAGCCACTTCATACCTACTTCGCTTGTGTTCTTCCAAAATTTCACTGCTATCTCGTCTGGCCCGGTCGCTCTTTCCTTCCTCATCCTACGAATTGTCCGCTTATCCTCCGTAGACTTAATGCACATGCAATACTCAAAATATCCACGACTCTCAGAGTGCTCTAAGTCCCCTTTCATTTAAGAGCTTGGGGAAATATGTTGGTCATCTCTCTCTGATGTGTGCCTCTTCTACTATTACTTCGTCATCTCTCTCTGATGTGTGCCTCTTCTACTATTACTTTGTCATCTCTCTCTGATGTGTGCCTCTTCTACTATTACTTCGTCATCTCTCTCTGATGTGTGCCTCTTCTACTATTACTTTGTCATCTCTCTCTGATGTGTGCCTCTTCTACTATTACTTCGTCATCTCTCTCTGATGTGTGCCTCTTCTACTATTACTTCGTCATTTTCGTCCTTGATGGATTTCATTTGGATCAGATCACGAGCTCTCCTCTCTCTTGCCTTGGCGAGCCTATATAACTTCTTGTCCCGGCCTTTGTCTCGAGCTCTTCATACAAGTGCTTAAAAGCTGCCTTTTATGTCTCCGTAACTGCCAACTTTGGTTCCTTCTTCGTTGTCTTATGCTTCTCCCCATTCTTCCTCTTATCCTCGTTTCTGCTTTCCACTAACGTCTTATAGCAACATTCTTGACTTTCACTTTACGTTGAACCTCTTCATTCCACCAGTCCCCTTTATGTCAACCAAAGTTACCCCTCGAAATCCTTAACACTTCTCTAGCTGCCTAATGTAACTTTCTGTTCTAGACCACATATTATCTGCGTCCCCACTACTCCCCAATAGCCATTACTTCTCCCCCATCTCCTACGCTTTGACATATGTCAAGCCTCCCCAGTTGATCAAGGATTGATCATCTTCTTCCTCTTGATCTCTAAATCCATAAGCTTGTATTGGGTTGTAAGATTCTTGATCGGGATAACCTTGCGGTCCTGGCGTAAACCTTGATCACACTTCTTATGGAGTAGGTAATCTATCCAGGTCTTAGCCGGCCCGCTGTGGTAAGTCACCAAGTGCTCTGCCCTTTTGTTTTGGAAACCCGAGTTAGCTATGATGACCAAATCAAAAGCTTTTTTGAAATCCAAGGCTAACCATTGTCTCTATGTTGTCTATTCTCTCTTAAAGTTAACCATTGCTGAAATCATCAATCTACTTTTACTTTTGAGGAGGTAATTAATTAAATTTGTTTTTTATGCTTCAGGAGTTTCTTGAGATTCCTCGATGAACGGAAATCAGCATCTTCAAGTGCCAAATATGGATCACAGGTACTTATCCCAAAGATAATTCTGAAATTATCTTACCTTTAAACTTAATTGATGGGCTAGAGCAGTGCACTTATACAGCTATCCCGTGACCTTATAACCTAGGCCTAGTGCAGTTGGTACTTCTGATCGACTGCCTACTTGTGTCATCCATATGCCACGGCTCTTTATTTGTCTCTCATCTCCATATATTTGACAGTTTTCGGAAGCATTTGGGAAATTCTATGGTCAATCAAAGTTTTCAGCCAGCAACAACGTTGAGCAGTCAAGAGGCGCTCATGACAACTGTATCAAGTAATATTTCAACAAAATCACATTTTTTTCATGCCTTTCATTTAAGCTTTTAATAGTTCTTACAGCAATACTCTTTTCTTTATCTTGGAATCCCAGTTGCATATTACCACTTGCAAAACAGAGAAAATCTAGTGTCACCCGTTTCACTACTTCAGGTTAGTTTGTATGGATTATATACTTCATTCGAAAGCCTCTTTCTGTAACCGGAGATTCATGTTAATCCTCGATAACATTTCAGGACTTGACGGGAAGATAGTGACATGGGATTTGCAGAAACAAGAAGATTTATTGGACTATCTATGAACATTTTTTAACTGGCATGTCCTATACTATCCGATAATATGAACGTCGCAGCTCGTCTCTTCACCATCTGTATGATGTAAAAAGTTTTTCTTTACTAAGACCTTTCTAAGGTATAGTTGGAACAGATGTAAAATAATTGAACACTACCTGAATTTGATTATGTAAACATGACATCTCTGCTTATATCTCTTCTCTGTACTGTGAGGATTGAAATAAAAAAAAGGAAAGAAGTTTAGCATCATCAAAAAGCTATGCTTAAATTTTACTAGTCCAGCATTCCAAAAATAGATTTTACACTTTTAATCATAACTTTTAACATATTTTACCCTTAACATTAATTAGTTATTCTCTAAATCATTTTTCTTGATCTAAGATTATATATCAATTTATAAATCACTTTGAGCTACTCTCAAAGATTAACCTACATGGCATAATACTTGGCTCTAGGGTGTCAATAATGAGCCCAACTATAGGAAATATGCCTAATCCGTGCAGAATTTGAAGGGTTGGGTTCAAGATAATTTGAATTGGGTTTAATCTCATATCATTCAAGTTTTTTAATATCTTCAATTGAGCTCAATTTAATTTTCAATTTCAACTCATTTTAAGACTCTTTATTTGCATTGATGTAATGTATGTTCATGTATTGAATGTATGAATCACTATCTATTTTATATTTTTTAGGAATTATCTATCCATTTGTAATTTTTTTTTTAAATTAAAAATTCTTGAGTTGAAATTCAAATTGTGGTTATAAAATTTAAATAACAACACATTAAAAATTTTGAGATTAAGCAGGTCAAATTGGGCGGGTCAAGATCCAATTCATTTTTAATCTCATTTGAGCCCAAAGTGAACTTAGGCGGGTCAAGATTCAACCCATTTTAATATCTTCAACCCACCCATCTGACACCGTTACTTGAATCTATAATAGATACCACTTTTTCTTCCCTCTTTGGGCATTTAGAACTTGTCTTGAACTACCCTCAAAGATTAACCAATGCCAAAATGCTTAACACAAATTACTCTCACAGACACATTTGATAAGGCGAGGTGGGAACAACTAAGCTACTACTTTTACCATATATGGATCCGAATAATTCAAGAGTTAGCCCGCATCTAGAACCTAATCCTTACAAAACTAAGATCCAACGGACTACCACTAGAAATAAGCTTCACCTTTTTTAACCTTAGAAATATAGAAAGTTAATTGAAATTCAAAGAAAATTTAAGAGACATATATAACATGACCTATTCAATAAAATGACAACTTTAAAATAGTCCTAGTGTTCCAAGTCTAAGAAATAAAGTCAAAATCAGTCCAAATAGTACCTATAATAAATGGGAAGCAAGCAGAACAATCAGCCACTAATGATAATGAAGACAATATAGCAGGAGAATTCTGTCTATACGATTTACATCTCCTATTTTTTAGTCAATATATATTTTTCATAGTCAATATTTTTATAGCTATTTTAATCAATAGCTATATCACCTATTCCAGCAAATTCTTGATAAATGTATAATGATGCTATTCTTACTTTTATTAGAAAAATTAGGTAATGTTGCCCGTGCTATGCACGGGCACGGGCCCAATAATATAAATGGTATGTTTTGGGGCTAATAATGGAGATTTTGAAGCGATTGTTTGCGTGGATAAAGGAATAAGTTTTTTTTATCACAAACTTGTACTTTATTTGACGTTATTCAAGGCACAATAAGACTATCCACATACAACATTTTTGAAATATTTTATGTTGTCAATTATCATGATTTATAGTATTTTTACGATAGATTCACTTAAAGAATGAGTGGAATTTTTTGTATTTTTTTTCAAAACATATTTTATGTTGTCAATTATCATGATTTATAATATTTTTATGCATTTTTCAAATATAAAAAACCCAAAAAAAAATAAGACAAATAAATTAAAATGGACCCAATATATGTTATTTTTGTTGTCTCAATTTATGTCACACAAATAAAATTTGGAGAGTCATCCAAATTTTAATTTTTTTAAAAAAAATGTTTTAAGTTATTAATTATTGTGATTTATAATATTTTGATGTAACTTTCAAATAACCAACATTACTGGTCACTTTGTCCTAATTTATGTGATATGGATAAAAATACAAAATTAACCCTTTTAAAATGTCTTTCAGATATTTTAAGTTGTTAATTATTATTATTTATAATACTTTTTTGGTAATTTTAAAATGATATGTGTTATTTTTTCTGTCCTAATATATGTGATCCTGAAAGAATTCTGAGAGTGAACCTATTTTATTATATAGCTTTTAAATATTTTAAATTGGTAATTATTCTAATTTTTAATGCTTTTTAAGTCATTTGTAAATGATATATGTTGCTTCCTTTGTCCCATTTTATATAGTATAAATAAAATTCCCGAAACCAACTAAATTTTTAATATATTTTTTAAAATATTTTAAATTATTAATTATTGCGATTTATAATATTAAAAAAAAAGTACAAAACTTGTATCAGCCTAAAAAATGACCACGATAATTCGAAGCCTACAGAAAGCAATATGGTTGTACGTAATTTTTAAATACTTAATATATATTACTCCACTTGTCTCAATGTATGTAGCATTGATAAAATTTCAAGATTAAATCAAATGTTGTTAATTGTTAACATTTATAATACATTTTACGTAGTTTTCAATAATTTCACATTAAACAATACATATTACTACTTTTGTCTCATTTTATGTGACATTGATAGATTAATTTTAAGAATCAGTCAATTTATTTTTTCTGTTTTTTTAATAAATATTTTAAGTGGTCAAAATCACGATTTATTGTATTTTATACATAATTTTTAACGATAGATTAATTTCAAGAATTAATCGAATTTTTTTATATGTATTTATTTTTGAAATATTTTATGTTGTCATTTATCATGATTTATAGTATTTTTACGCAATTTTTAAATATAAAAAAAATTAAGACAAATAAATTAAAATGGGCGCAATATATGTTATTTTTGTTGTCTCAATTTATGTGACACAAATGAAATTTGAAGAGTCATCCAAATTTGCATTTAAAAAAAAATGTTCTAAGTTATTAATTATTGCGATTTATAATATTTTTATGTAACTTTCAAATAACTTACATTGCTGGTCACTTTGTCCTAATTTATGTGATATGGATAAACTTACAAAATTAACCCTTTTAAAATGTCTTTCAGATATTTTAAGTTGTTAATTATTATTATTTATAATACTTTTTTGGTAATTTTGAAATGATATATGTTATTTTTTCTGTCCCAATATATGTGACCCGGATAGAATTTTGAGAGTCAACCTATTTTATTATATATCTTTTAAATATTAAATATTTTAAGTCATTTGTAAATGATTTATTATATTATATTATTATATATTATATTATATATATATATATATATATATATATATATATTATATTTATTTCTACTATATAATAAAAGGGGTTTTATTATGATATTATATAATAGTAGAATATATATTATATAAACTCCCTTTTATTATATAGTAGAAATTACAATTACAAAATTAACCCTTTTAAAATGTCTTTAAGATATTTTAAGTTGTTAATTATTATTATTTATAATACTTTTTTGGTAATTTTAAAATGATATATGTTATTTTTTCTGTCCCAATATATGTGACCCAGATAGAATTTTGAGAGTGAACCTATTTTATTATATATCCTTTAAATATGAAATATTTTAAGTCATTTGTAAATGATTTATTATATTATATAAACTCCCTTATAGTAGAAAAATAAATATATATTATATAGTAAAAAAAATGATTTATTATATTATATATTATATATTATATATTATATAGGGAGTTTATGATTGGACATCACAATGTCCCATCATAAACTCCCTATTATATAATAAGAGAAAACATTTGACCAATATATTTAAAGTGTAAGAAAATTATTTAATGTAAAATTGAGTATATCTCTTATCAAACAACTTGTGAATATATTGCAAAAAATACATATTCCAAAAAAAAGAAGACATATATTCCCTTATAATTGATTGGTTTTAAAATAAAAATATTACTATATATATATAGGGTACAAAATAAATTTGTAAAGATTTTTATTTTTTATAGTATTAAAGGGATATAATTGTTTTGTTTAAAAATACAGGGGCTAATTGAGTCAAAATACAAAAGCCCTTTACCCTAAAAAGAAATTCAGGTGCTCATTCTCTCTCTCGCCGTTCTTCTTCTTCTTCAATGTTTCGCCAATTTTTTTCCTGATAAGCATCCATTTCTCTTCTGGATTACTTTGTTTCAGGTAATTATTTCATTTTTTTTGGTTTAATTTTTAATTTTTAATTTTTTTGGTTCATATTTTTCGTGCATTGATTCTCTGAAAACGATGAAATTAGGGTTTATTTAGTAGTTGCGCCTCTTTTTTATTCTAGGGTTATGCGTATGTAATTGATTTTTTATCTATTGATTTTTGGTGCGATAGATGAAAATGTTACTCGTAGGATAGAACGATACCTAGGTAAGTTCTATAGAACAACTATAGGACCGACTATGTTATATTGTAGTGAATGTTGGGATGCTATGAATGTTGCGGAGATGCGAATGCTAAGATGGATGTGTGGTCATATCAGATTAAATAAAATTAGAAATGAATAGGTACTGTGCAAGTAGCAGACATTGAGGATAAAAATGCGAGAAGTTGCTTGAGATGGTTTAGACATATTATGCGTACTTATAGATACGCTGCTCCGTAGGTGTGAAAGTATGGTAAGTGAAGATGTTAAAAGGGGACTGGGTAGACCTAAAATCACATAGAAGAAAGTGATTTCGAAAGACCTCCAAATGCTTGGTATAAATATAGACTTAGTTAAAGATATAGGGCGCAATGGAAGAAAAAGATCTTTAGGTGATTGCCATTAGTTGAGGATAGATTTTACACTCGTATGAACCTTCTATTATTACCGTTACTATTATTTATATATATATATATATATATATTCATACATACATGTTTTTTAGTTTAATTTTATTTGTTATGATGATGATGATATGATATGAGCTTAAATGAAGAAATTAGGATTCATAGAGTTGGTCCCAATTTGTTCGGGACTGAGGCGTAGTTGTTGTTGATTCGAAGTACTTAGTGCGCGTTTGGCTGTTAAGATTAAGAAGTAAAAGCTAGTGCTTTTTAATCACCGAAAAATTTGTGATTTTAGATTAAGTTTTAAAAGCTAATGCTTGCAAGTATTTAGTATGTTTGGTTGTTTTATTTGATGTAGGATGGATAGGGTTTGCATATATATTGCTTACAATGGCAAATGGACTACAGATAACAAGTATTTGGATCATGAGATAAAGCTAATTCTTGTGAATGATGGGATAACATTTGAAGGTCTTGTCGAGAAGATTTTTCAGGTTCTGAAACTGAAAGTGGGTGAGATTAAAGCAAATATTTGGTTTGACTCGAATCTAGACACAAGCAAAGGAATGCAAGTAACAAACGATGAGGAAGTTACTACTTGCATCTACTTGTTGAAAAATGATCCAAATTTCAAGACTTCCCGTTTCATTGTTGATATTGCGGAAAACAATTCTTTGTCCGTAGTCAATATTGTACAACAAGAGGAAATGCAGATTGAAAGAGATGAGACATCGATACCAGTTGAGCCAATATCAGAGTTTGAACCTCTGGAAACAAAATCATCTCATGGTATGAAACTGAGAAAAAGGGCCCAGAACAGAAAAGTATCAAAAAAAAGAAAAAGATCGAGGAGTAAAAGAGATGATTTGTCAGGTGTGATTTTGAGAGAAGATGCTTCATTGGATGAAATAGTTGTGGGATCTTTGTTTGAGAACAAAGAATGTTTAAAGAAATGTTTCACAAATAGCGCAATCAGAAACCACTTCAAATTCAAGACCGTCAGGTCAACCAAAAAAAGATATTATCTGAAGTGTTATGATGACAATTGCCGTTGGTTTTTGCATTCTTCACGGATCAGTGATTCTGCATTATTCAGGATTTGTAAGTATGTGAAAAACCATACTTGCTCTGCTGATGTGTTTAAACCTGACCAACAACGGCACGCAACATCAAGGGTCATATCTGATTACATCCGTGAGCTTCTACCTGAATATGAAACAGAAATGACACCAAATTTTGTGAAGGAAGAAATGAGAAAGAGGTATGGACTGAACATTAGTTACCACAAAGCATGGCGTTCAATACAACTAGCTTTTGGTGTGAAAAATGGAAGTCCTGAACAGCACAACGAATTGCTGCTGTCTGAACCAGAACAAAACAATGAATTAATTCTGTATGAACCAGAACAGAATAATGAATTGCTTTCGTCTGAACCAGAACAGAACAGTGAATTGCTTCCGTCTGAACCAGAACAGAACAGTGAATTGCTTTCGTCTGAACCAGAACAGACCAATGAATTGCTTCCATACGAGCCAGAACAGAAGAAAAAATTGCTTCCATCTGAACCAGAACAGAACAGTGCATTGCTTCGGTCTGAACCAGAAGGGAAGAAAGAATCGCTAACATCTGAACCTCAACAGGAAAATGAATTGCTTCCGTCTGAACCAAAACAGAGCAACGAATTGTTTCCATCTGAAGAAACAAACCTCGGAAGGGATGATCAAACTCAAACCTGATAGAGTCTAGCCAAGTGTAGCATACCGTATATTCCTTTCCAAATCTGGACAACTGAGGGCGGGTGGCTATTGGTCTTAATGCCAGATTACTCTGGACACAATAATTTACATCATAGTTATTATGTCACTACGTTGTACAAAGAAAAGTGTAGTGAGTTTTACTTTATTAGGTTTATTATGTTTCCTTTTCTATATTATAGTTCGACAGATATGTTTCTGGTACATGCCTTCTTTTCCTGTGAACTGCACCTGAATTTGATAAAGGGAGTGGCAGATAATCGTCCAACTTTTGGACTTAATTCATTTGAGATTGGAATTGTTACGGGCACTACTTTGCTATTAGTTGTCATGTTTCTACTCACTAATCTTTTTTTTTTGTTTTTATCACTACTATGATATGCTTGAGTTAAGGATCTTTCAGAAACAATCATCTCTACCTCTTCGAGGTAATGGTAAAGACGGCATAGAATCATGATGGGAAACACTTTACTCGACGTATGTTTCATTCTTACTTTCTATATCTCATAGTCCAGTGCAACATCTATGATTTTGAACCCTTGTAGTTGTATTAATTTACAATTTCCATCTCTAATGTTGCAAGTTACTGAAAGATTAGACGACAGTGTAATATTTTATTTGTTAGGTTAAGAAATATATGAGCTATATTTGCACAAGTTATAACATAGGGAAAAGATCTAAATGATAGCCTAAGAAAAAAGAACATTTGTATAAATCAGCCCATATTCTGACCACATGCTTGACCAAAACCATGTGTAACCAACCAAACACTTGACATAAACCCACATGAAAATTAGGTGCTAAATTAACAAGAAAGCTCACATGAACTAAGAACATTAAATCCAAATGTTTACACTAATTTGATACCATATAAAATAAATTTAACTTTGGATATGAAACACATTTCACCCTATCATACATTAACTTTGATACTACAATGGAACCTAAAACCATGGAAACCAACTTCTGCTTGTACATTTTTACACACAATGGCGACAAGATCAAATGCTATATAATACAGGAGAATGAAACCTAAATGACTTGACCATTCTGGAATTTAATGGTCAAAATAACAAGAGGATAGTTTCAGGAGTCCAGCATAGTGTTTGATACACCAGATCGATACGAGAATAGGCAACTGAGCTAGCAGTTTCAAGGCATGACTTGCTCTTCTTGCCTAAGTTCTTCCAAAAAACAGTTTCAATATCTTGCGTGCACGACTGATCCAGTGGTGCATTCCTCAACAAAATAACCACCATGCTAATGCTGAAGTTCAAGTTTCATCCTGATTGTAGATGTGTACTTCCAGATTTCACCTATTTGATCCCGATCGTTTGATCTTCCCTTTGGTAACCTCCTGTGAATTGGAATGCTCAACGACATTAATAATTAAATAAAAATTCGAATAGTGGAGATTAACCGCTCTCCAACTCAAAGAGAAGACTCTTTACACATAATGGCTGGGGACTTGTTATGCAAGCTCTGTTGCTTAAAACAAATAGCATTGGAGGTGAAAATTTGTCGAACAGTCTAATTAGCTTTCTGATGTCATTTTGGACAACAAAAATGCTTTTTCTAGCTTGCAGACTCCATTCAAACTAGTAAGAAAACTTTACTAGTTTGCATGTCATACATGAGAGACCAAAACTGATGTGAAAACCGGATTTTTAATTATTTCAATGCAAATATGGAAACCAGATAATGAGTAGTTTGTTTCGAAAAATCACATCAATGCCAAATTTATTTTACAATATGAAGGAACACTGTTGTGTATCTCTTTTGAGTACTTGAAACGTAGAACTTCAATGGTTTAAGGGTAAAACAAAGTGAGACGAGAGATAGAAGTGCAAAGCAGGTCAAATAAATTGGATTAAAGAAATTAGAACCAAGTACATGAAGGTCAGATTTTGTAATACCTCTTGCCATTTATCTGTTGATCTATCAATTCTCGAGCCAGTAGAAGCTCTGATAGAATTCACCCTTTTGTTCTCCACGCCAGCATCTTTAGGTGCCCTGCTCAAAATGAAGTTTAACTTCTTAACATATGCAAATGAATTGCAACTCTAAAAACTGATTAGTGGGATTGGACATAATTGAGGCCAGAATAACTATGCGAATGTGTTTGATCCTCTCTACCCAGGGTTACAAGTTTTACAAATTTGTGTTCGAAAAGTAACTGCAAGAGTTACAAGATTTATTAGTGTAAGATTCTGTAGAGCGAGATCCAAAGGGGAGCACTTAATGAAGTTCTCATTCAATAACTTTCAATGAGTTGAAGTACCACAGGATTTATAGAAGCATACTTGAACAATAACTGATGGATATTCTTCCATGCACACTTACTTCTGCAGTCAGTCTAAGCGATTTCAAAAATATCGTTCAAAGATCATTCAAAAGGAAAAGGTAAGACACAATACTAAGCTAAAGAGATGCAGAGGAAGGAGTCAACCTACAGTTTGTTCAGTATGAAGGTAGATCTCTCAGAAGCGAACACATCTATCTACAACCTTTTTGTATTACTCTTTGTTTGTTTGGGAGGAACCGAGAGGACGAGATGAAAGGTCTGAAGATAGATAAGATACACAAACTCCCTATAGCACCCCTCATTTAGTTTCAACAGACAGTTTTAACTTCAAAAACCATAATCCCTCACCTGAAAGGCAGGGGCTACTACTGATGAAAGTTTTGAATGGTTTAGAAGGAAAAAACTTGGAATGAAAAAAGAAGATAAAGTAACCGTCTGGGGGCGCACTTTAAAAATTCAAGAAATAACAGGAAGTGTTGACTTATAATGAGAAGGATAACAAGAGAATCTCTGAGATCTTTACCCTGATGACGAAGAGGTTGACCGAGTCCCCAATTGGCCTTTTAGAGTGATAACCTTATCTGGTGTCTTCTTTAATCTGTCATAGAAGTAAATAATTATTTGCACATTTAAGATCTATTTCCCTAATTAACAACTGGCTTCTAAACACCGGTTACGTTAAGGTATAGTTATCATCTGTATGAAATAATAAAAAGGGCAGCCCGTGCACAACCATCCCATGTTCACGCAGGGTCCGGGGAAGGGCCGCACCCCAAGGGGTGTTATGTAGACAGCCTACCCAAATGCAAGCATTAGTGGCTACTTCCACGGCTCGAACCCGTGACCTACAGGTCACAAGGAAACTACTTTATTTGTATGAATAATAAGATAAAAGAGAATTTCAGTGTCTTTTGTGCCGAAAGTCCAACTACATCTTTCCAAATGGAGATGTTTGTCCTTAGCAGTGTCATCGGAGGCGAGTAAAAACCGACAAGTGTCTGTGGGTCTTTAAGTGCAAAAAGCTATTGAAGCATGAGTTTTAGTGAAGAAAGACGCAGATGAAGAAAGGAACATTTCTATGTGTGGGTGGCGTGTGTTTGAGTTTGGGTTTGGGTTGTGGGCGTGTAATGCAAAGACCAACTTATATCTCCTACATAACTTTTGTGACAAGTCAGCTAATCTGATCACTATCACTAAAGTATAACTTTGACGGGGAAAGAGCTTCTCTTCATTCTTTATTCCAACAAAAGGTCTCCTCCTGACAGGCTTCCTCTGCATTCATTTTTGGATAAAGGGTTTTCCTCATCGTTCATTTAGCACAGGAAAATCCAACCATTTATAAATATGTTCCTCCCCCAGACTCCTTCCGAAATAAAAGTGCAAAACCAACTTTTAAGACAAGATTGGTGTCTAATACATATATCAATTTACCTAAGAAGATTTCTTAAGCAACTTAGTTGAAATGCACAAGAAAAATACTTTGTATTCCTGTTTCATTATGAGACTCAACTACATAGAATAATCATGTCAAACAAGTTGTAAGCAAGAGTTCAAAAGAAAATAGTATGTGTTGCCTATACAAGCTAGTTGAAAGAAGCAATTGAATTACCTCTCACTCTCCTTCTGAGTCGAAGAAAGTGAAATCTTCTGCTTGGATCCCTTTGACGACACCTAACCAAACAAATAGAAGCCAGCAGCTAAATACATAGTGAAACATTAAGGAATTACACATGAAAAAAAATAAAAATCTAGGACCAGATAGATAAGAAGGCAGAAGAACTCATTGAGAAACAAATATGTTTGATAATGATGAACCTGATCTTGTACATCATATGTCATATCTCCAGCAGATCTTCCTTGGCTAAAACTGTTCTGAAATGCCTTAAATGCTCGTTTGACAATATCCTTGTCTCCCATCGTTTCCATGAACAAAGATTTTCTCATTGTATTAGTAGAAGCTGTAGAATTTGGGGAACTCAAACTGAGAGACATGTGTAATGATGTAGGAACTACTCTCTTATCCTCTAGCACTGGAGAATTTACACTCCTTTGCAATGCTGCACCATTCAACGTTTTGTTAGAGGATTGAGAAGACATTGCACCATTCAACTTTTTGTTTGAGGATTGAGAAGGTGTTACTCCATTCAACTTTTTGTTTGAGGATTGAGAAGGCATCGCTCCATTCATCTTTTTGTTTGAGGATTGAGAAAGTGTTGCTCCATTCAACTTTTTGTTTGAGGATTGAGAAGGGGACACAAATGACCCAGGAACTAGTTTCTTGTGTTGTGCCAAAGGAGTATTATTACTTCTTTGAGTTGACATTCCATTCACCTTCTTTTCTGATGGTTGAGATGGAGTAACGACCTTAGAAGTTGGCGCTTGCCTAGATGTTGGAGTGGAAATTCTTGAGGATTTTACCACAGGTGATGTCAGTTTCTTCTTTGTTCCAACGGATACCCGAGCCTCTGGAGTGTATACCTGAACATGAATAAGAAACAATTCCATAAATAACAGGGAAGAGACAACAGAAAAAAAAAGGAGCACAAGAACAGGATAGTAAGAACTCGGATCAATAAGATACTTGAAGTACCAATTGACAGAAAAGTTCCAACATATCACCTTTCGCGGCACATTCTTTACATTTGCATTAGGGGTCTTGCTTTTCTTAATAGAGGCTTTTTGTGCTTCAGTATTTGCTTGTGGAGTCTCTACTACACTATCTTGACATCCTTTTTCAGGATTCTGCCCTTCAACCTTATGAAGTTCTCCTTGATCACATGTTCCCAAAATAGTTTCTTCCTTAGTTTTAGTAACCACTAAGTTATCACATTCCACATCAACAGAAATATCCTCATTTGACTCATCGATCACCAATATAGTTCCTACCTTAGCTTCAGTAACCAATGGACTAACACACTCTATATCAACAGAAATATCATCCTTTGACTCATCAATTCCTGAGATAGTAAGTTCCTTAGCTTTGGTAACCAATAAGTTATTAAAATCCACATCAACAGTAATATCCTCCTTTGGTTCATCCACTGCATCACTATTCTTCAAATCTACCACTGACATTTGCTGCTCATCTAAAGAAGATCTCTCACCATTGGATGAACTGAAATCACCATCAGAGGTTCCATTTTCTGTCACATCTCCAGATTTGGGCTCAGCTACATCTGGACACAGAGGTTCCATTTTCTGTTCTACTTGCCGTGTTTCCTCCTCTAATTGTTCCAGCTTCTTAGCAGCAATCCTCTTGTAGTGTGCTTCGAAATAGGCCTTCTTCTGAGCTACTGATCCAGGTGTTGAACACTTTTCAACTTCTTCCAGATACTTATTAGGGGAGAAAGATGACCATTTCTCCCAAGAAAGTGCATCATTCTCAAACCTTCCAAAAGAAACTGACACTTCGAGTGTAGGATGAGACACAACTGAGTCACCCATCTGTTCATTAAAACCAAATCTGTACTTTAACAATAAACTCAAACAAGAATCACAATGAAAACTTACAAGGTCTACAAACAACAACAACATAACTAGTATAGTCCCAATGAGGTTTGGGGAGGGTAGAGCATATGCAGACCTTACCCCTACCTTGGGAGGTATAGAGGTTGTTTCCGACAGACCCCTGGCTCAAATTAAAAAGAATTAACAGGAGTAAAGAAGTCATGTCAAAATACTATAGAGATCATGTCAAAGCATGCTGAAAAAAGAAATATAACTACAACAAAATAAGTGCAAGAAGACTAAAATGAAGATCTAACTTTCCAAGAACACATTGAATCAACAAACACAACATACTCAAAGAAACATAACTTCTAACTAATCAAACAACACAAAAACTGTACCTTGTGCTTGACAGCAGGAGGCTCCACAATGGATTCACCCATCAATCCACAAAATTTCACACAATATACACATTATAGCCTGAGACAAAGCATAGAGCAACACATCAACAATGAAAACAAACAAATTAAACAAAATGAAGTAAGATATGAACAGTAACAATCCATGTGCTCTATTTTCTACTCAGCCCCCTTATTGTCTTACTTGTGGCATTATCCATCCATACAGCTCTTTTACAGTTATTTTCATTTTATTTATTTTTTGTTGTTGAAAAGAAAACAAAAAAACAAAATTTGTCAGCTTATGGATCTTCTAAAAACAGCTAAAGATCCCAACTTCAATCATCAAGATAGACAATACACTAAAAATTTCTCACAAGAAAGTACAAAAAAAGTACACCCTCTTTCTCAAGACACAAAAAAGTTGCAATCTTTACCAAGAAAAAAGAACTAAAAGTGAGAAAAGATTGATACATCAAGCCAAAATTTCTCACAAGAAGGTACAAAAAAGTACACCCTCTTTCTAAAGAAACAAAAAAGTTGCAAACTTTACCAAGAAAAAAGGACTAAAAGTGAGAAAAGATTGATACATCAAGCCAAATACTTTATTGGGTTGGTGTTGAAATCTTAGCAAAAAGATTTTGTGATAATAACATGATGACAAATCTAACAATAATAAAGTAGAAAAATTAAAAAGGGGTCTTACCAAAAAAGAGTTTAAAATGCAAAGGGGGTGGAAAGAGACAGGGAAACAAGATAATGATCAGATTGGGCATGAGGAAGAGAAGAGAGGGAAGAAGATAGAGAGAAGTAGAAAAGGCCCACTGAGTGAAGAGAGTAATGATGGATCTTTCATCAAAGAACAATTCAATAATAGAGGCGCCTTTGGATACGTGGGGCCTTCCTATTTGGGACTTGAGTTGAACAATGTTAGAGAGTGCAAGTGTTTTCCACCGATATACTAGACATTGAAATTTCGTGAGACTTCGTAAATCGAGTTAAATTTCATTTAGAAATCAGATTCTTCTTGACAACGAAATACTTTAAGAACATACGCAAAATCCTGTCATGAAGATCAAATAAATATCAAGAAGGTTCAAATTATCCTATGTTCAAGATACATCCTACTAATAGTCGTTGAATCATGGAGAAAATCCAAGGAGAACAACTAAGGAAACAAATAGATTTGTATCCACTTTGTTTTATCAATAAAATTATATTCCTTCATATTTTATTTGTGATTGCAATTTATTTTATCTCATTCTAAAATCTTATTGCAAATACATGTAAACTAGTTTTTATAACGAAAAACAATATGCTAGTCTAATTTTACAAATGGAGTTTACCGAAGATGGTGTGAATGTTTTAGTTGTTTTCAATAAAACTCTTGACTCAAGAAAAATATATTTAAAAAATAAGTATATTAGCGAAGAAGCTATTCGGAAAATAACGAAGAAAATAATAGTAACAACAACTAAATAATATGATAACTAAACCAAATGAAACATTTGAATGGTTACTAAAATTGAGGAATAAGATAATATGAGAGTAGTGATAATAATATTGAAAAAAGAACGAGACCAATGCTCAACTTACTAATCTTTTATTCTAATATTCGACCTTTGTATTTTCATATCTAGGTTCATCTGTTTGGTAAGTTGCAAATGAGCATCCGTTGTGTTTGAACACATCTCCACTATAAGTCTTCAATCTATTTTTACCTCTTCTTACAACCCAGTATAATCAACCTCTCACTCTTTTTCACTAAGCAATGTATGCATCTTCTCTTCCCCCAGACCATCTCAAACTCGTCTCCCTCATCTTGTCAACCACGAAGATCGCTCTCATCTTGTCTCGGGTAGCTTCGTTCCTAATCTTATTTTTTCTAATATGTCCACGCATCCATCTCAACATCTTTATTTTCACTATTTTCATCTCCTGAATATGTGATTTCTTGACTGGCCCACTTCGAACCATAAAAGTAATTGATATGACCATCACTTTATAAAACTTACATTTTTAATGTTAGATTGTACATTCTTATCACACAAGACACCGGAAGCGAGCTCCCATTTCATCCATCCTGCTTCAATACAATATGTAACATCATTGTTAATCTCTCAATTTTTTCGGATTATGAGTAACTAATTTTTATAACTAGATCAAATTACTTAATGTAGTGGTTTTGCTCCTTATTACCTTTTACAATGATATTTTTACATAATTATAAAATATAATAAAATTATGTTAGTATATAGCATATATATGTATCTATGTATTTAAAAATTGGAATTACTACTCCTCCCCAACCTCACTCGTTTGTCGTCGCTAAAATAGTTGACCATTGAAAAATTGACATTGCTTCGTTGGAGATCGTCATTTTTACATATATTTTACATATCCTTTACATACAGTTAGTCTCTCATACAAATATTTGATGTCTTCACATAAAAATATATATAACTAATCACTTATACATCCAACTTTTACTTTGGCACAAAACTTGTGTTTTTAATTTCTCTACTCCTAAAGTCTTTATACTAAATTATTTAATTAAATTTGTGGTGGCACTTATAATTACATTAATTAACTGGGCTCTAGAGAGTTTGAAAACCTTAGTCCCTACTCAATTGATTATTGTACCATCCCAATGGATTCTCATGATCTCATTCACAAACTACTTAATTCAATATTTCATCCTAGCAAGAATAAGGTATAAATAAACTAACATGTTGCTAGAATATTATAAATAAACTAACATGTTGCTAGAATATTAGGTTTATGGTCACAATTGATCACACGTGCATCCAAGTTCTGCTTTTGAAAACATACACATATGAAATAACATCAAATGATTAAAAGTTGTTTGTAAGTGTTAAATGAACAAGTCAAAATGAGCTAAATTAATATAAATGAATAAATTATTAATTTTACTTCAGCTGAAATGAATTACGTTAAAATTGACTAAATGATACGTCATCTCCCAAGATATCCAACTTTAATCAAATTTAATTTATTATTTTCTTATAATTTGTTCAATTATAAAAAAAATAAAATTATTTATTATAATTATAACTAACATATTTAAACGAAAAAAGGTTTAATTTATCTTTTTACATGTTTTCTAGTGGATCAATTCATATTGATCTGTAGTAAAAGTATGATATGTTTGAATAAGTTAAACGAATCATATTATTCTGAGTTCACTACATGCACTTAAAGCTATCAAATGCATTGTAGCTAAACGTGAAATTTTTCGTAGTCAAACATTTTAGTCACATAATTTTTTTTGTGGCATTTGTAGCAAGATGCAGCATGGCTAAAAGTTAGCTATAGACTTTACATGGTCTGTGGCTAAGGACTAATGCTTATAGTTACAAAAAAAATTGTGTTGTAGATGTGATAATAAAAAATTCTTGCTACAAAATATATACATGTAGAAAATAATTTTACTCTTTTGCCACAACTAATAAAATCTATAGTAATTTTATATTGTAGACACAATGTACTCTATTGTGGCAAAAGACTTGATTTATTTGCTATTAAAATTCAAAATTTGTGGCTATTTTATATTTTAAATTTGTCATTACAATACTTGTATTTAGCTACGGCCTACAAGTTAAAAAATCTTTAGCTATAAAACTAAAGTATTTGCCACAAATATTTTTGCTCGAGGCTAAGAATTCATTCCTTTTTCCGTAAAATACATAAATTGAAGTAAATATTTTTTAATTTGCTATGAAAGGTGAGAATCTATTGCCATATTTTTGGTAATTATATATTGATTTAGCCATTACTACAAATATTCATTGCTATAAATTAAGGATTAAAGAATACTACCATTAGAGCCTAGGCCCGTTGGGTCGACCTAGCCTAACCCGAGATTTGATAGGGTTGGGTTACGATTCTTGGAGCCCATTTAAGAAAAGAGCTTTTTAGCCCGGCCTGAATAAGTCTGCCGATTTGTGGGGCTTGAGAAATATGGATAGGGCCAGCCCGTGGGCCAAATAAAAATTAATTAAAAAATAAAAAATAAAATAGAGTATTAAAAATAACAAGAGTCTAAACTCAAAATCAGTTTAAAGTTTGAAATATTACAATTTAAATACAAATTATGTTTATAAAATACGTATTACGTAAAATAAAAATTCCCTAAATTTTCTAGGAATCACTACATAGGCCATAGCCTATGGAATATTGTCATAGTTTTTTGTGTTTTATTATGATCATTGGAAAATAATTTGGTTTATATTTTTATTTAGCTATTTATGCTTTTACTTGAAATCAAACTTAATAAATATTATAATGATAATTTTATTTGTGGATTTGATTAACAAGTAGAAACACTAACACCATGTAATATTATCTTGTCGATATTTATGATAATATTTTTAAATTATAATTTAATTTAAAAAATTATAAAAAAATATATTTTTACGTAAAGAGGGCTGGCCCGGCAAGCCCGTAGCCCAAGTACTTGTGGGTTGGGCCGACCATTTTCTAGCCCACATCAAAAATGGGTTAGCCCAGCCTGACCCATCAAATTTCAAAGCATGTATGAGCTACCCCGGATGGAGTGGGTCAGCCATATTGACAGCTCTAACTGCCATAAACATTATAAGTAACAAGAATTTTTATAATTTAGCCAAAAGAAAATTTAAAATTGATTTCAACAATTTCATTACTACAAATTAAAGAATTTTTCGAAAGCTTTATTAGTTAGAAAAGTTACATAATGTAGCCACAAATCCATTTTGAGATTTCAAAATAATTATCAAGTTACATATAATTGCATTTTACAATTTTGAGAACAATTACAAAATGTTAATCAAGTACTAGAAACATGAAAGTTTATTGAGAACACACAAGATTGATAAATCTCACACTGACTTATACACTAAACAAATTGCTATAACTTTGATGAATATTGAACTGTATATAAAAAAAATAAAATTAAAAATGACATTTTATTATAGAAAAATATGTTCATATATAATCTATGCAATAGGTAATAATCTAATAAATTGGACCAAGTCTTTGTTACGTACAATATTGTTAATCAAGCAGTAGAAACATGAAAGTTCATTGAGAGCATAAAAGATTGATAAATCTCATACTGACTTATAGACTAAACAAATTGCTACAACTTTGATGAATATTGGACTGTATATAAAAATAATAATTTAAAAATGACATTTTATTATAGAAAAATATGTTCATATATAATCTATGCAATAGGTAATAATCTAATAAAAAAAATTGTTCATCAAGTTGTAGATTTAGATATTGATTATTGAATAGTATCACTAATCACGATATGCTAATATTAAATATATGGTCTTCAAATGGATAGTTCAATTGCTAAGAAGTAAAAAGTCATGGCACATTATAGGCGAATAAGAAATACAAATTTTATGAGTTTAATATTTTTAAGGTTTTAATATTTAACTTGATGTGTTTTTAAAATTTTAAGGTTATATCTACGATTTGATAGATTTTTTTAAAATTTTGAGCATAATAATATTATCTGCAACAAAAAATAATAATTCAAACAAGCCTAATATTGATATTTTATAGCTACCTCAACGAAACATCATATCACAAATTCAAATCTCAAACATTTTACAGGTCGTTGTCCAATTATGTTTTTTTACTTCATTATTAATTATGTGAAATGATTAATTTAAAAGTACATCAATTACATGAATTCTCAAAATTCCTTCTTTTTTCTTCTTCTCAAATAATAATGGAATCTTTGCTCATGTTTGTCCATATCAAAATAGTGTTTGATTATATATTGGAGTGACTTTTTCAAAAGGAAAAAAATATGATGAGTTTTAAATTTGAAAAAAAATAATATAGTTTAGATCAGTCTTTCAAGTGATTTTTTAAAAAAATCCCAAAATTTGGTTAAAAAAAAGAAATGAATCTTGAGTCTAACTCAATCTTAAAAGCTAGCTCATAAGGTAAAGATTGTTAAACACCATATTAGGAGACCACGGACCCCAATGTCCATTGATGTGGGACTTAACACTCTCCCACACATAGGATTAAACATCTTAAACATGGACAATATAAGATTGGAGCCCAACATCGGGTGAAATAATGAATTGGATTGGACTTGACTCTAATACCATGTAAGGAAATGAATTTTGAGCCTAGCTCATACTCAAAAGCTAGTTCATGAGGAGAGGATTGCCCCGAGACTCTAATGCCCACCATCCACCGATGTGAGAATCAACACTCCCCCACACCGCTTTTTAGACAAAAGGACAAAAATATGTCAAAGTAGTAAATTAGAATCTCTAACTTATGGCTATAAGCCCATTCAAACAAGTTCTAACTCAACCTCAATAATTAGCTCACAATTTTTATTTTTATCAAAACCATATAAAGAGACCAAGGATCTTATTGCCCACTAATCTAGAGCTCAACAAAAATTTAATTGTTTTTCAAGATAAATTCATATCCAAATATAATTCAATTTCCAAATATATTTTTTAATATTACTACTTTTTTAGGACATATCAAGTTTTATGAGGGCCAACATATAATAGAGGCCAGACCTTTGTGTGACATAAATATGTACTTTAGTGGCATTGCTTTGGGCCCAAATCACTGGCTATCCTGAAGAACTACAAAAAGGCCATAAAGCAAAGAGAATGTCTTTAGTTAATCTTGTTCTTGACATATGTGATATTTGATGTGACCTTCCCTGTTAAAATGCTTAATTCCTCTATAAATCCATTTTAATATCTTATGATTTTTATCCAATCAATTAAAAATTTCTATTTGTAATGTATTGTACTCTTCGTTATGTATATTCTACGTATAACAGTTGGATAACAAATGTATATTGTATATACATTGATTACATACATATCGTACAATGATTATTCATTGGTTATGTGCTGCATATTAGCTAAAATTTATAAAGACTAAAATAAATTTTTTACTGTGAACTTTTTTGAATTAACATGTAGTATAAGAATTAGTAATTCAAAATATAGTTATGATGTTCAAACCAACTCAGCCAGTATGGGTTGATCCATAGATGGTTAGGTTATAATTTGAGTTAATAGAATTTAACAAATTTTTGTTACTTGCTATTTTTTAAAATAGAAATCTTGCATGAAGATATTCTGAGTTCAAAAAACCATTAAGTTCCATGTGTTTCCAAAAATCACTTAATTTAATAATCTTGAAACATACCCTCATGTAAGTTGCATTTTTTTTTTGGATTAATTACAGAAATCCACCTTTTAGTTTACTTATTACCATTATCCCCTATAAGTTTTACAAATCTCCAAAATTCCTCATTTTCACGCATCAGATTAGTGTATCTCGCGCATCAGATTAGTGTATCTCGCGCATCAGATTAGTGTATCATGTATAAAATGTAATGTATCTTACTTAACGATTAATGTATATCACGCATCAGATTAATGTATCAACGCTTATATTATTGTATCCGTTTGAGGGATTACTGCAATTATAAACTTTTAAGGGATAATTGTAACTTTGCCTTAAAAGTATGTGATTTCTGTAATTTGCCCTTTTTTTGTAATGAGAACCAATAGGTGACATTTATTATACATTTGCTCATAAAAGGGGAGCCTTGGAGTAATAGTAAAGTTGTTTCCATATGACTTATAAGTCACGAGTTCGAGCGTCAGAAACAACAACTAATACTTATATTAGGGTAAATTTACATCACATTCCTTGAGGTATGACCCTTCCTCAAATCCCACTAACGCATGATGCTTTGTGAATTATGTAAAGGTCCCTATAAGTTACTTATCTATCCAATGGACTGTTATCTAAAGATGGGATAATATATTAACTTAGAAGCAAAGATCTAAAAGTTCTCATTTATATCATGGCCCAAAAAAAAAGAAGTTAAAGAAGTGAATTAGTTGCATGGTAAACATCAAGCCCCTCAAAAGAAAATATAATATCTGCTAATTACACCTTGTTTGGATGGTTGTTACCCGTTATATTGTATTGTATTGTATTGTATTGTATTGTTAATTTAAGTATAATTTTTATTTTGATTGTTACTTAAATGTTAGTATTATATTGTATTGTTTAAATCCATCATCAGGTACAATGAAAGCTAAAAGACCCATAACAACCAATTTGGTGTGATCGCATCGTTACCTTAATATTTTATTCTCATTTTGTCTTTATTTATTATTTAATAATTCTGTTTTGACCTTTACCCTAACTATTCATAATAGTTTTACCTCGTACCCTAGTTTTCTTATAGGTTTATCATTCAAATTATGAATGTGTGGCAATCTGTAACAACGAAGAACGATACAGTCTATCTAAGTGTTGTATTCATTAAAACAATATAATACGACACAATACAACACAATATAGTACGATACGAAACATTATGAAACAATAGGTAATAACCCTCCCAACAAAGTGTAAAAGACCAATCAAGTTATGAAAAGTCACCCAACCTATACTATATATAAACCTTGCACTTTACATTTGTGGTCCCTCAACTTTCTAATTTTGGTCATTATCACCATCTTTGCCTTGTTTTTTCCTCCTCTAAATGCTCTTAAGCTACTCAATCTCTAATCCAAGTAACATGTCAATTAAACATTTTCTTACCTAACAAAAACTAATATATATGTGTCATTAATTAGTATAATGATGTTCAAATTAATCAAAATGGAGACTAGCACTATAGTATTTAGTATGAGTGTACTTGTTGTTTTATTGGGCTTGGTTGGATCCGACCCGGATCCACTCCAAGATTATTGTGTGGCTGATACCAAAAAAGGTACTAGAGAAAGTTTTTATAATGGTGTGCCATGTATCAATCCACAAAATGTAGATGTTTCCCATTTTGCAACATCAGCATTGTCCAAGGCTGGTAAAATTGGCATAGTATTTGGTTTCAATGCGACACTTACTACAATTTTCAATTTGCCAGGTACGTAGGGGTGTTAAATGGGTGGGTTGAGGTCAAAATGAACTGAGTTAATATATGTGTTGATCAAAAAGTTACCTGGACTGAAATAAGTTGGGTCAAAATGGGTTAAACAATAGGTCACAACAAAATCCATACAACTCTTTTCAAGATTTAATTTCTTTTTTTTTTGTTTTTATATAATTTGTTTAATAATCCAGTATTTCCCTTTTTATGGTTTTATTTACAGTCGGACCTTTCTGTAACAACATTAATGTCGTTTGCCTGGTTAGGTTTTTTTTATTGTTGTAGTGAAATATTGTTATATGAAACGTATAATATAATATAACATGAAAATAGATTCCAAAAGAGACTTGACCACTATAATGAAATGTTCTTATAGAAAGGTTAGAATATATCTAACAAAAAAATAAGAAGTTGTGGATGTGTTATGTATATGCATGTATATTACATACATGTATATTACATGTATATTTTATGTATATTTAGTATAAGTATACATAATTTATACACGTGCATATTTTGTAAGCTAAATAGTCGAATGGTTCATGCCCGTAATCATCTCAAATATTTTGATAAGGTTGATCATGGATCAATTTGAGTTATATATCAGTCCAACTTTTAGATAGACTGAATTCGACGAATCAAAATGGGATAAATAAATACATGAACAAGTTCTTAAATGAATCGGACAAGTCATATATTCAGGGTTAATTTTAAGCAGATTGAACGCCAGATCATATATTCATGAACTAATTTTGTCGTCCTTACAGGTATGAACACTCAAGGACTCACTATGGCAAGAATAGACATTGGTCCCAATAGCCTTGTGTCCCCTCATTCCCACCCTCGAGCCTCAGAAGTGGCTATTTTACTAAAGGGTTCACTTTTAGTTGGATTTATTAACACATCAAATCACTTATTTACCCAAAAATTAAGACCAGGAGATTCTTTTGTTTTTCCAAAAGGTATGATCCATTTTCTTTATAATACTGACTCTAAGGTGCAAGCATTGGCCTTGTTTGGGCTGAGTAGCCAGAACCCTGGTGTCCAAATGGCTTCCCCGGCCGCGTTCGCGACATGCCCAACTATGCCAGATGAAGTATCTAAAAAGTTATTTCAGATCAACGATCAGGATGGTACGAGAATCAGGACAAGCCTTGAAGGATGATTATGTTTTTTGATATGGTTATTGTTGAGTATATATATATGGTTATTTTTTCTTTCAATAATTTTATTTATTATTGGAGTAAATTAAAGTTTGCTTAGGGTTATTTCAATTAATTTGTAGAAAAAAAAAGGTTGTAGGTTTGGGTGTATAATGACGTGCCAACTGTCACATGTGTGTTGTACTAATTTTATTAAACAAATTGGCCTGCCTTCGTCAAATTGTAAATTATGTGAGATTTAATTCGTATGTGTGTCGACTTATTTAGTTTTATAATAATTCAGTTAAAGCCTAAATTAAAGGGCATGTTTATATGTCTTATGTCGAACAATAACAAAATTGTATCTATGTAATGTATCGACTACAAGTTTAAGCCATAAAATCTATTATATTGACATTTAGATAAACTGTTTGTATCATAACCTTTGAAGTATGACTTTTTTCGAATCTTACGTGAACACGAAATAATTCGCATTGTACTTGCCTTTTATATACAAGCATTAAATCAGAACATAGCCAGAGGACAGACAAATCCACACTATAAATTTATTGGTCACCTCACATTCCAACAATCAGAGTATAATTTTTAAAGTGCAAATTGCATTATAAATGCCAATTATATTATTCGAATCTGATACCTGCAAATATATTATATGCTCAATAATTTAATTTAATTTTTGTTGAAATTATACAAAGCATGTGAAGAGACGTCAACTTGAGAATTTATTTAATTGACAATTAAATAAAGTAAATAATACGCAATTACCCAAGTCTCTAAGCTTTCACATGAGGGTATCAATTCTTTTTATTTATCGATTGATATTCGATAGTCATATTGAAATTTGAATAAATTTAAATTCATATATTGTAAAGTCTATTTATAGAATCGATGTTTCTAATAATTTTTTTATTGTCAGACTTTAAAGCACAATGAACATGACTATCGTAAATCTATGTTTTTGAAATTACAAAATCATGTTACTAAGATAATGGACTCTTGAATTCATACACATGAACAAGTTGGAAGAAAAAAAATCTATACATAATTATTAGAATACACTTAGTAATATATATTTTTAAAAACACTTATCGTTTATCCAAGAGAAATTAGACTTTGTATGTTTAGTAGTGTAGAAACTTTTTTAGAAAATATTTCTTACAAAATAAAGAATTTTCTGAAATATATTTGATAATTAGTGGATGTAAGAATTTTTTTTAAAAGATATTTTATTGGTCGCAAATTATGTGATATTTTTTTTATTACACTTTATTATATAAAAATAATTAATTTGAGATTTCTCATTTTATCTATAATGAGATAATTTATAATCATACAAATGGCTATACTTTGGTTTAGATCACAATTATTTTTTTTAAAATACTTAACTTTTTCCTTAAACTCTATCAAACATTGTCATATAAATTGAAACAAAAATAATATTTACTAAACATTGTTCAAAATTTTTGCAAATTGTGTAATATTTTGATAAAATATCTGAATATCAAAACATTTCATAATAATATCTATATATTGGTTGGAATATTGATATGAAATTAACAAATTGAGTAAATTGTGAAGGAAAAGACAATTTTGAGGAAATCATTTTTGCCTTTTAGCGAAGGTATCCAAAACATCAAAAAGTGACAAACGTTTTCAAAATAATATTTTTCGTCAAACTAAATACACCATTAACCTTATTATATCAAACTCACAACAAAATAAATTTGGCATAAATTGAAAAAAAAAAAGAAAAAATATACACGACACGTTTCTTTTGCATCATGTTGTATTACATATACTCTCATTTTTTAAAATAAAGATTTTTTTTTCACCATGAATCAACGAAAAAATTATGTTATAAATATGATTTTCTTATCCATTTTCCATCAAATCAACTCAGTAAAAAAAACACATGGTGAATATTAAATTCTCATTAAAATACTGAAAAGCTTTCTAATTTTTCTGTATGAAGATGCTAATATCTTTTTCTTTTCTGATTGATTCAATCAAATTATCAATGGAAATGGCTTATTTTTTAGTGAAACTTTCAATAGAAAAATAGTGATACTTTCCTAATAACTTACGTAAACACACCAATTAAATACTTATAGGGCAAGGAAATATTTATAAAACCAATCAAACTAATGAATTGGTCATATTGTGTGTATACAAATGGGTGGCTACTAAGTAAACATTCACACTAATTAGGACATCATCTTTGGCACGATTTCTTTTTATTTTTGGTTGTCCATTATAGAAACCAAAACAAATATATTGTACATCAATGTTTGAAGTCAATGGTCATCAAAAGGCCAAAAAAAAAAAAAAAACCTCCAGCTAATTTCCATGTGCTACACTTTGATATTCACATTATAATTTTTGGAGCCCCACAAATCATATGCATACAAATTAAGTTAGAAGAACAAGTTGAGCAAGGCAAGTACCCCCTTGATCCAATTTATGTTTTGGTTGTCTATCTCAACACAAAATTTAAGAAGAAATAAAAGGGTACAAAATAAGGCAAGAATTCAGAAATTTATAATAATTGTCTTGTTCTACATGTTGGATCTTTTACTATTCAATGTTTTTACTAAAAGTATGTTAATCACTATGTTATTCGTCATGAGAGAGAACAAAAACGATATGTTGTATTTGAACTTTGAATGAATGTCTCAGAAATAAGGAGTATGTCCACGTATTTCAATGAGAATACAAAAAAAAAACCTAATTTATAAATATTTGCGTGATTGCAATCAAGAACGATGATAGCTCTTCAATTATGATTTCAACAGAATCTAATAATTTTGATTATATTATTAATAAAAAATTATTCACTATATACAAGTTACTACGTATTAATTTGAAATTCAATTATTTAAAGAATTAGAATCTCGAACCGTAGATTGGAATCAAAATGGTATATATCTCAAGCATATCTCTATTGTAAGGAACCTCCAAATGAGAAAAATTGATTGAAAACAACTTTGATGCCAAGTAACAACTAAAGTTTCTTCTTATGAGTTGGACCCCTCCCTTTTTTAACACTTAATTATTTTCCTTTTGCCGTTATAAATCATTGTCAACATCCCTAATTAGTCTTAATCAATCATTCTCTTCTATAATGAATTAAAAAATAAAGTTCCTAATCACATTATTTAGTTATTTCTAGACTTCACAAAAGAAGAAACATAAACAACTACCACAATTATTAACATTACCTAATCAAGAGAACCAAAAGCTAAATAAGTTTTTGTTGTTAATATACCTTTTTTTAAGATAAAGTAACATAAAATACAACACCAATAAAGTTTAGATGAGTCGTGGAAGATTGGAATCCAACGAAGTATTTTCTCCGTTCACTTTTACTTGTCTACAATTTTAAAAATAATTTTGTTATTTTTATTATCACTTTTAACGTATTGAAAAAATAAATTATTTTCATGTTTTAACCTTAATGTCAACTAATTGTTCTCCAAATTATTTACCAAGACGTGATATTCACATAAATTAATATGGACGTTATGGTAAAATACACAAGCATATCAATCATTTTTTAAGGAACGTAAAGTCTAAAGTAGACAAGTAAAACTGAACAAAATGACCAACTTAGTAAATTTTCCTTATTTTTTGGTAGTTTGGATTACTTTTACTTGTCACTTTTAACATATTAAGAAAAAATAATTATTTTTCGTATTTTACTTTCAACAATAATTGCTTATTTCTCAAATCATTTTTCAAGACATAAGGTAATATATTAATTAATGTGAATATTGTAATCAAATATTTATATTAATTATTATTTCTTAAAAGACCGTAAATCTAAAATGACAAGTAAATAGCCACGAAAGAAGCATTAAAAAGCAAATGTACACCATGAATTAGTAGAGATACGCGTAATTCAACTCAACAAATACTCTTGGTTTGGCTGAAATATAGAGATGCTAAGATTATGCTAATTATTAATAAGTCAATAGTCCAATAACTAGTAGAACATATTTCAAATATTAATAAGTTTGGTCTAGCTATTTTTTTTTTAGTTTCAACATTGGAGCTTCAATTATATCTGAATCACGCATTAATTGTTTCGTACTCAAGACTCGCAAAATTTTGATCAAGAATGAAACAGTCTCACCACCACAGCATAATCCATGTCAATGGTCTAGCTATATTATTAACCTATCTCTATTATCTATGGAGTATGCAAATGGAAAATCAAAATATACACTAGACCATGATTGCAATAGAATGATATGTAAAATTTCTTTTTTCTTCGAGACTTTCACAAGCGAATTCAAATTTAGTCCAACTCAACATGAATATCAAACACATAGTGAATACATAAAATACAACAAACTAAAACTATCTCAAAAATTGTTCCAAGTCCATGGAACTAGTAATAAAATTTCGTGTAATCAACTTTTGTCTCTAAACAAATCACATTAATTTTTCACTATCACTCTCTCTTTTCCTTTTCCTTTTTCCAACTAATCATGTACAAGGCTATCAAAGAATCACTTAAATCAACCTTGTCAAAAAAAATAAAATCAAATGAAATAATTGGAGTAACCAAAAAGTATATTACTACTAGAATAATCCAAATTATGATGTTGATAAAGTCTCATTTTACTCCTTTGATAATTGGGCCTTGATTTGGGCTTGGGCTTATACAAATCATAAGGCTCCCAAAGATAATCCAAAGGACAAGGCCTTTTTTCATCAAGCCTGGCCCATGGTTTTCCTTTACCAGACCAATGTAACAAGCTTACTGGGCCTGGATGTAATGATCTACACGACCCCATTACATTGTCACCGCCGAGCCCATGTTGATTCCACCGGTGATTAATGGGCTCGACGAGCCCACCAAAAACAAGCAGAAACGGCGGCAATGAACCCAGTTCGTAAATTCTTCTTTGTCTCTGTAACTCCATCCATTTCTCTATCTTTTTCCGGTAATCACCTTCTCTCCATTTCTGCAAATCCATTACCATCACACCAGTGTTGAAGTAACACGGGTTTCGTGACCCGAATACCCGGGGTAAATCCGGGTCGGACCAGAAAGAATCGGTGAAGTATTTCGTGAAATTTGCATGGCAGTATTCCGGTGCTCCGATGATTCGGGAACCGGAAAGAGGGGTTTTCCATAGCTTTTCGATATCATCGACGAGGATGATATCGGAATCGAGGTAAATGACCCGGGTTACCGACGGGTCAAGCATATCACCGAGGTAATTCCGGGCGTAGTTTAATGGGTTTTCAAGTGCGTGACGGATCGAAGATGAAATGAGATTTAGAACTGTATCTTCTCTGAATATATAGACTTTGAAGTTGAGTGAAGGGAAGATAGATCGGACTAGCTGGGTTAAAACCCGTGGACTAGACGGGTCAAACTCAGCAGCGATGAAATGGAAGAAGATATGTTCAGGGCAAGATGAATGACGGAGAACTGAGTGTATAGCCGCCATAGATCCTCTGAGATATTCTGAATCAAGCGTCATCGCTACATGAACCATATTTTGAGTTTCCGCCGTCACCGGACATTGAACGCCGTTTCTATACTCCGGCGCCTCTGTAAATCGTCTCTCCTCAGGAAAACTACGAATCCCTAGACACCCAATTGGTGAAAACGAAAACCCAAGCATCAACAACAAACAAAATGCTGTAATCGATTGAAAATTAGAAAAATCAAACCCCAAACAACCCATTTTCATCTGGGTCTTAGGGTTTTTCTTGAGAAAATACTTCTCTACACTATATAATGAAAGTTATTGAGCTTCCATTACAGTGAAGGAAGGAATACAAGAAGGAGAAGAAGAAGGAGAAGGAGAAGGAGAGTTCTGGAAGAGGAAAGGTCAATTAATTACCAAATATATACAAATTTTGAACATCCAGATTAGTTCAACAATGGGATAATTAGACCAGAACTCACTAATTATTACTTAAAGAATCAGTAATAATTAATTAATTACCTTAAATATATAGATAGAAAACGGACAAAAAAATAAAAAGTTGTGGGATTTTTTAATTGACAAAATTTAATTATTTATAGAAGGCATGGGATTTGGTTTTATATAATATAGAACCTGCATACTCGATGCTTTTATTTACACTCGCGGTTAAAGTGTGCGTGTGATTCTATTGAATCAATTGCGGACTAAATTATATCGGGATTATTGATTTTCCTCACTTGAGAGATGGAATGAAAAAATGTGATCTCCGTTATTAAGATTGGGATTAAATTATATTAATATAAATTTATCCTACGATTAACTGTATATCATTAGTCAAACATAATATAAATTAATCTTAAATATAATTAGGTGATATTTCACTTTATTTCGTGTATCAAACGATATTTATGCCTTACAACTTGTTTTGAATGATTATTAATGTTTTATTTTGATTGTTGTTCAATATTATGCTGAATTGTTGAATTTATTGTTAGATTTATCATTATGTAATAATGAAAATCTTTTTTACATGGCAATTAATTTAGGGTGATCGGTTATTATCTTCTTCTTTTCTTTTTTTCAATTTGTTAGTATTTAATATCTATTATATTTCATTATTTGCTCAATCTTTTACAATAAATTTATCACTACTCTAATAATTTTTTATATAAATTTATCTTTTAAATTATTGTTGTATAATTTTATGTGATGATCGAAAATAATATAATTTATTTATATATTACAGTCATCAAAATAATAAAATATAATACTTCATGAAACGGTATGTTAACCGTCTAAAATGTATGTTAACCGTCTAAAATAAGGTGTTAATGTAAAAGGGATCTTAACGGGAAATTACCTAATACTAATATGTAAAGATTATGAGTTAATGAAAAAAAGTAAAGGGTTTTAGTAGTTGGTAAGTATTCTCATCATTTAAAGTTGTTTATTATATTTACTTATTTTTAGTTTTTTTATTTATTTTTTTAAAAAGAGTTTTCTTTTTTGGTAATTCTTAATTTAGGGTTTTTACGTCACATGTTTAATACTATAAAATTAAATAATATTTTGATATATTTAACATATATTTAATTTAAAATTATATTTAAAAAAAATTCAAACTTCGTATCAAATCAAATAGAAGGAACATGAGTTGCTCAATACAATCATTAACCTAAAGTTAAATCTTAATAAATATCATAAATATTTTAGATAAAAGTCATGTATTTTTATTTTGAAATTCACTCTTTTAATTATTTTTTATATACGAAGTTATAAAGATAATATATGAATTTGTCATAAACAAAAATAAAATCAATACCAACATTGTAGTACATGCTAATTAGTGAAAGATAGAAACTTAACTAATTTACGGACTGATCATTTAAAACAATCAAAATTAAAATCTAAAAAAAAACATTTTTATTTATGATGATAGAAAAATTATATATTGTATATCGTTAAATAGCATTTTCTAGTTTTTTTTTTAAATGTTTATAAATTTTCTTGCATAATGACATAGGAATAGACTCCTTTCTCCAAATTATATCAAGTTTTTATTTTAATATTTCAAGTTATAACAAAAACTCTCTTATAATCATTAAAAAAAAACTACTCTATGTATTATAAAGTCACATTTAATATTTTTAATTAGTTATTATTCCCTTATATAGTGTGTTGTAAATCTTGTTTCAATTTTTTATATTTTTAGTTAAAACTATAATTTTATTTGATATTTTATAACTTTGAACTAAATTACCTAAGGTTTATTATCAAGTTTTTAGTTTAATAGTTCAAGTTATAACAAAAACTCTATTATGATCATTAGAAGGAAAAAAACTGTTATATGTATTATAATAAGTCACATTTAATATTTTCAAAAGGTTATTATTCCCTTAATTAGTGTGTTGTAAATCTTATTTCAATTTTTAGTTAAAACTATAATTTTATAACTTTGAACTAAATTACCTAACGTTTATCATTTACCAATAAGATTTTTGAGAGTAAAAACTAATGTATTCTATTACAACAAATCGATAACATTTTATTTATTTTAAAGAATATTTTTTAAAATTATATAATAAGATACTTACATAAATGACTAACATACTGGTTCTTGGTATATGTAACAACAAAAATATAAAAATAACTAATTATATAATAAAAACAAGTTTTTCAAGGTCTTTTATTTTTTGAAGGCCTAAAGCACATTCTTTAATGACTTTATTCTTGAGCCACCAATGGAAGGGAGTAGTATATTGTGGTATTAGTTATCTTTGAATTCAGTTATTGGATTTGTTTAGTGAAAATATTTGTATGTCACGTAGTTTTTAAAAAAAATATGATTTTCCATTGGATTTAAAATGGTAGTTAGAAGACCAAACTACATGTGAGGTTCTATTATAATTTTTCATTGTTTAGCCTCTAAATTAGATTAGACTAATATTTATTTGCCTCATGTATCAACTTGATAAGTGAATGAAATATGTCTTAAAGTATATTTATAATAATATACGATTGATATATATACTTCAATTTATAGCTCAATTATAATAAAGTATGATAATTTTGTATGAACATCATACGGGTAAAACTTTACTTCACGTATAAGTATTTATTTTCTAGCATATATCTTGATATAGTGATTTTAGACTAAAATAATTCTGAATATGTATTAATAAACAAACCAACTACAATAAATGTTGGCATAATTTATATGGATATAATTCTAAGATGTCACTATTAAAATTTTGAAACAAAAAAAAAAAAAAACATACAAGCTTTAGAAGGACTTTTTTTTTTTTACATATAAAAGTTAATTAGATACGTATATCATTTTAAGAGATCACTTGAATTCAATCTTACAAAGGACATTTTGCAATTTTAAGGTATCCTCTTCTATATTTTATATTTTATTTTATTTTTACATGTTTATTAAAAAAATCATAAATAGAAAAGATGTTTTTACTAATTTACCCTTTTAACTCCTTTTTAAAATAAAATTATGTGGTTACCTGTCAATACCAAATTAACAATAGAGGAACTTTCGAAAAACTTTACAATATTTATATATTCTTTTTTTAAAAATAATAAAAATTAATTAATTATATCTTTGCTTTGTAAATGAGTAAATAAATTAAGACATGTAATATAAAATAGAGGAAATAACAAGTTTCTAATTCAAACCTCTAGTTTTGCCTCAAAGTTACTTTTATGTTTACTTGCTTGTGAATTAATTTGAGTTAAAAGATTCTTGACTTGCCTAATTTTTCAAACTAATTTGGCTGCAATACATTCTTTACGTGGATAACACGTCTTAGTTATTATAATTATTATTTATTAATTTACATTTATAACTTTCGTCGTCATTATTATTATTATTAATTTTGCACAAATAAAAGAGAAATACGTAACTTATAGTCTTATACCATAAATACGTTAAATTGTTCCTTTTTAACAAATTATAACTCATAATATTTAAATTTGAACGGCCGAACAATTAATGTGTCTAATTGAAACTGAAGTTTTAATAAAATCTTATATTATAATTGTTTTTATTGATTATATATTTATTGCAGATATACCAGCAACATTTCCAAACTTCAAACCCTCATAACTCTCTCATCTCTCAATCGATTTGGGCGATTCAAAAGGCAAAGTTGTGAGATTTTTCGAGGACAACGTGTTGGTGAGCTCGGATAGTGATTTGGAGTCCCCGTTTGAGGTAATTTTCAAAAAATACCTGCTACCGCACCCTTTTTGTGAGCTTAATTTTGGAAATTTTTGAGACTTGTTAGTTAGTTGTAGTTAGCTTATAGATTACTTTAGTTAGTTCTTTGTACACTCGTGTGCATTCTCTTGTTTAGTTTCCACCCTCAGACCCATTACTTGTTGTTCCGAGTTACGGGGTGGCTTACCTACTGGTGGGTTATAGTAGGTGCATCATGACTTGAGAAATCGAGTCGTGACAAGTTGAATCTTATTATTATTATTACATCAAATTAAATTTTCGATAAAAAATCATAAACTTCAGTTTCACCATATATAATATTTTTATCGTGGATTCCAATATCATATGATTAATAATAAAAACAAAATTAGAATATTTGATGGGTATTATACAAAAAGAGATTTTTACCCTACACAACAATTCAATAAACCAACAATTATAAATTTATAATAAGCCAAAATGAGTACAAATTATGAAAAGACTAGGTGAGTGAAATTATTTCAGCTGGTTGGCTAAAAAGTAAAAATATTAATATTTCATTATGTAATTATGGAACAATTATGAAAAATTAAATAAAAATTGGAGAGTGGAGAGAGTGGGGAAGAAAAGAAAGGAATATAGGGAACTTAAAGGACCAGCTGGATGACAGCTGGGAGTGAATAATGTGAGTTGTAATTTGATGTTGACATCACACACTTTACATATACTGTGATTCATAAAGATGGTTTCTTGTTGGTGAGAGTTCGATTTTTGAGTTTGTAATTTAAATTTTCGAGACATGAAAATAATTATTAGTATTCACATTAGGATAAACAGTATACATCACATCTTTTGAGATGCAGATCTTATTTGGAGTATAATGTATTTCTCCTTTGAATCATAAAAACAATCACTAATATTATTTGTATTAAAATAAGTCATCTATATGGCATTTTTTTGAAGTCTAGATCTTATTTAGAGTATAAAGTATTTCTTTTTTAAATCGTAAAAGCAATCACTAATATTATGTACTTTAAAATAAGGCATTTACATTGCATTTTTCGCGCCGGGAAGTCCAATATTGGGGTAAAGCGCTCCCTAACAAAGGCGACTCCATACCAAGGAGCCTCGAACCCGCGACCTCTTGGTTAAGGATGAAGGATTACTTACCACTCCACCACAACCCTTGGTGGTTCTTTATCATAATATATTTTTATAATTTAAAATAATTTATTTTAAATTTTTTGTTTTACCCTAAATAATATTCTGAGTTCAAAATATTACAGCACATAGTGGTGTCACTTAGGACAGTTTTTCCATACAGTCTGTTGAGGTAATGTCTCAAGTGTTATTTATACAATTTCAATTTTTGGGAATTTTGATACGATTAAATATTCTTTTTGTTCTATTTCATATATTATTATTTTTAGAAAATGATATAATTTCATTTTGTCTTAAATAATATTTATTTATTTCTTGTCCAACTAAATACTACTATTACATTAAAATGAATACACTATTATATATTTTTGGTAGATGGATATGTGGACGGTGCTCTTGTGACCATTTTTAAGTCTGATAATGGAGTACATGTTTTAATACATGATGCTAGACTTAAAATAGTTTTCTTTTTTTAAAAGAAAAGTAATAATGAGATAAAGAAAGAAAACAATGTCTTTAAAATTTTGTATAGAAGAAATTGTTTTTACAAAATAATTTTGTATCATTGTTTATTGATTTTTTTTTTTTTATCCCGTAAAAAAAATCGTTTAAGAAAAATGATATGGGTAATGAATCAATCTCTATGTAAAAAGAAATGATCTCATCGATAATGAAACTATTTATTGCAAGCGGGTTCTTCTGAATTTGTTCGTTGAAAAACTATACTATGTAAATATATATAAAAGAAAAAAAAAAAAGGTTTTTTAGTTTCCCCTTGCTAGAATTTAGGACTCCACCTCTAAAACTTAGGGGAAAAGGAGGAAAGAAAAAATCAAATGCTCATAATATTTGGACAATATATATGAGAATAAATAGACCTTTAAATTTCAATGCCCATAACTAACACTCTATTTGGATCATTATTACCCATTGTATTGTATTATATTGTTACTATACCTACAATACTTGTTTTGATTGTTACTTAAAATGTATTATATTGTATTGTTAAATTTCGTTGTTACGTAACAATGAAAACTCCTATTTTATGGAACAACCGATTTGATGTGTTTCCATTGTTACTTAATTTCTTTTTCCAATTATATCTTTACATAATATTTCAAAATACTATTTTACCCTTTTACCTTATATCATTTAATTCTAGTCAAACCTCCTACCCAGGAATAATTAAGGATATTTTAGTAAATTTATAAATTACAATACCATACGATACAATCAAACCAAACAATTAAAATATTATTAAACAACAACAAACAATACAATTTAGCCAAATATTGTATCTACCATACAGTACAGTACAATAGAATACAAGACAATACAATACATTATGAAACAATGGGTAACAATGATCCAAACATAGTGTAAAGGACCAAAACTGAAACATGTCACACATTAATTTAACATATTGTAGTAATTATTAATTTCCCTTTTTGACAAATATATCCACCTGATTTTGTCTAGATGTCTTTTTAGGTGGATCCTCTTTTTTTCTATTTAATAAGTAAAAAAATAATGAGACATGCCAACCTCTAAATCTAATTTTACTAGATCTATATTTATTAATTTATTTATTCTACAACTAGAACTTTCTATTACACTACTAAATACTAAAATAGTCAAGATTATTTTTGAAGTCAATATTTCATGATGTTCTCTTTAAACAATATTTTTTTTTAATCAAATATGATGAGAGTTTAATAAATTATCAAACATAGTGAGATTTCCTGAAATATGTATTGCAATAATTTTTTATATTTGTTTTGTATCAATGTACATTCACTCTGATATGATTATTAGCTTTGTATTAGCTATATAACTATTCACTCTGATACGACACTTCACACATTATTAGTGCTACGACAATTCACTTTGTATCCATTGTTATATCATGATATATACAATGACTATTCTATAACAATTCACTCGATACATTTTATAATTATCAGTATGTTCGATTATTACGGTTCAAACTATCACTATTTTTATTTTCAAAAAAGAATCCTAATATTTAATTGTGTTGAACAGGCAGAAATTTCAGTGCACGATTTTGTATATTATTAAAGAAATATATACCATATAATAAAAGAGGAAGTTGGAATTACAGAGAAGGTATATAATTTTATAATGGGTTGCTTCAGATTTTGGGTACCAACATGTTATTATTAGATTATATAACCACTACTTTTAACAAGTTTTGTTATGTTCAAGACATCGTTTAACGAATTATTTTAACTAAAATCATAGTAATAATATTAATTAATCAACATGGGGCACATGAAATAGTTGAAATTTTTCACTATTTCAAAATTTAGCAACTAAAAAAGAATAATAAAAAAAGAAAAAAGTCAGTCACATTGCTTGGTCATATATCTAGGCACGAAGTTAGGTCATGTATAGAATATACGGTATATTAGTAATGTTAAGATTAATTATATCGATATTAATTTTTATCGTTTGATTGGTTTTATCAAATGAATGAGATGTGTCAAATTTGATCTTCGGCTTAATTTAAGCCATAGAAAACTAATTTAAAAGAAAAAGAATTATCCAAATCTTACGAGAAATCTCATAGATCCCTTCATCTCAGGGTATTTTCACCCACAACGATTGTCTGATTTTTTGAGGTCCCATGAATACAAAGTCCTTATAAATATCTTTACACGTCTAAATATATCTGATTATATAACTGATTAATATCTCACGTACAAGTAACACAACATAATTTATATCCATCGCTAAGTAGTGGGAAATGTTTTGAAGAAATCAGACGAAAATAACTAAATAAATGTGTTATATAGAGCTCTTTTCTGACAAAATTGTATAGTTTTACAATTTCACCAAAATGTTATTAAACAAATTGTAGATACCATCAAAACGCTAGAAAAGAAAATATAAGTTAATATATACTCTAAGACTGAAAATATCACAAAAAACCCTTTAAAAAGGGAATAGTTTCTTAATTACATAATTCTAAAATGAAAACTAAAAAACTTCTACTAAGATTTATTTATCCTTTTTCTGGATGTGGTACATTTTTGTTATCCTACATGTAACATAAAGTTCTCTCATATTGTTATATATATATATTAATTATTCGGATATTAGTTACTCATTTCATTTTCAATTCCCATACAAATCTCCTCCTAACTATCAAACGCTACATAACTTATACAGAAACTAATACATAAATAAGTTGCTTCTTTACTAGTTACCAAACGACCGCTAAAGGTAATGTGTTAGGTGGATATAATCCTTTATAAACTCTTTTTATTCAATCTTGGCAACCTGAGCAGTATAAATTACAAACAGAGTACACAGGAAAATGATGGGTCGGTGAATTGGGTTTTGGAGAAGAGCTATTGATAGAATAGTGAACAAGCATGGGATTCTCTGAACATGTGTCATTGCCTTTCTTTATTTTTACCAAACTGTGAGAAGCAGACCTGTGGATAACACAGTACTCTCTCCGTTTTAATTTGATACAAAATTTAATAAAAAGAATTTAAAGTTTACGAGATTTTAAATATATCACGTAAAAAAGTAATAACAACAATAATATTATCAAGTGAGATATGGAAAAAATAGAATATACATACCTTACCATTATCTTATGAAGGTAGAAAAGTTATTTTCGAAAGACAAGTAAGATAAACTAATCTAATCCATTGTAAAAAATTTACAAAGCACACAGATTTTGATGGATGATGAAATGGTGATGCAAATGATATTTTAAATTGAGTGAAATGGGCATAGTTATTTATTGGTGGACAGATAGATACCTGTCAGTGTTCAGACGTTTTTGTTTGGCTGCATTTAAATATGCTGCCCCACGAGGGGAATATATATTGAAATGCTTAAAAGTTTAAAGTGAGCTGAGAAAATTGCTTTTTTTTTTTCACTCTTTATCCAGTGTCTAGTACCTAGCATTCAGCTAATTTTTTGTCTCCTAATTCCCATATTTGTACCTTTACTACCTACTCTATATACTATTGGTGACTTGTGAGTCATTAAGATACAATTTTTCTTAAAAGTTTAGTCAGACACTTGAATGAAATTTACCTATTTTCACCATCTTAACCTTTCCTATAACTTTTGTATGTGATTTATGACTTGTAGCAATGTGTGACATAATTTTCAAGTTGAATGAATGAGTTTCGAAGAAGACAAGTTCATTGTGAAAATATGAGCAAGATATACTTGGTGAGTGTTCATATCTTGATACTTTGAAAAAGTGTTGAACAAAATCGGGGATGAATGTTTATTTCAAGAGTTCATCCTTCAACCACCCAATGTGAACACGTTTTTCGCAATCTACAGTGAGTGATGCAATTAGGTAAAATGGTGATAACAACAATATACCTAGTATAATCTCACAAGTATGAGGAAGGTAGAGTGTACCCCGGCCTCATCCCCTACCTCTTGTAAAGTATGGGGCAGGTAGAGTGTACCCCGACTTCGAGGAGGTAAATAGACTATTTCTGAAAGACCATGGGCTCAAGTAATGAGGTAAAATGGTGATATGAATGTAAAAACTACTCAAGCTGATCAAAACACCGTGTAGTTGTGCTACACTCAAATTTATTACCATCTAAGAAGAAGAATAGAGGAAAACGGGAAATACACGAGAATTATGCTTACAGTAAGAGAAAGGAAACATTAACGAGGGGGGGAATTTCCTACATTTAAGACAAACCATTTCAGTCACTATGCTTGATGAAGCCCAATGATTTTACCATCACAATTATTTGTTGTACTTATAGCTTTATCTCGTGTGCGTATAAAAAGGAGATCAAAAAATGCAAACATGGCCCTCAGGGAAGTGTAGCTCTGAGTTCCTTCCTATCTGCTCCATAGGCCTGAAAAATAACACACACTGATCAGTTGAAGCCATCTAACATTCTACACCTAGAGTATTTCACCCAGAATATAAGTGCTCCTTAACGAGACATAGTCTGGTTGTAGCCTTGCAGGTTGTTCTTCCGTTCACTGTTCGGATAGTTGTATTGTTTCAAGTGATATTATGTATAAAAATTGGAGCTGCAAAGAACTAGGATTACCTCTACAAACTTAACCACTCTTTCCATAGTTCAATATCCTAAAGCTATCACTTTTTGATGAAGGTGTTTCATTAAAAAAAGCAGAAGGGCATCAAGAAGACGCATAGTTACAAGGAGCAAAAATAAAAGGAATTGCGAGCCCAAATATACTGACTCCATCTAAAACAAGAGTGCTAACAAACTCCAAAAAATGTCCAGTAGTAATTACTAGGGAGTGGGGACAACTTTGTCCTGCAAAATGGATTGAGTAAGCATTTAGCTTTAAGTGGGTGATTTGGAGTTGAGATGCCATATAAATGCTTTGAATACTTTCCAAGGGAATACAACAAAAATCACTTAAGTGATCATGCAACAAGCTACTGCAATCACTAAGCTAAAGAATTACAGAACACTAAAGCCAACGTCTGAGATTTGACCAAATGAAGCATATTAGAAGGAACCAGCTGCTATTTATGTAGCTGGGAACGAGACGGGTCTCTCAGGAAAAAGTTTAGATACCTTCTGATAGTTAATAGACTAATTAATAAAGGAAAAGGTTCCTGTGATTTAGTTATTAGATAGCCCTGGACCACATAATCCTTACACCTCATATAATAAAATTAACATATTGCTACAATATCGTCTCAACTGCTTTTATAAGTAATTAATAAAAGTCCGCTCAAGGCAACAACCACCATATCAGTATCTAGTATGGAGAGTAATGGAGGGATCCTACCACATGATCTGATTTGGACGCACTGTGCAAACAAACCTTAACAAAATTCCAAATATCTCTTGGTATTCAAGAACAAAATCTATTTGGCACTTGCTTAATTGCACATTGTCCTATCTGCGTCCTTCTAACTATACACAGCTAACATTACAAATGAAAAATCAAACACTTCGTAACATTGAAGATCTACGAACAGCAAAACAGCACACTTCCACTGGTACTCTCAACTAACTAGATGGTTGATCCACAAAAATATAGAGAGTTTCAAGTTTGAAGCATCTCCTATCTCTTCATACCATAAAACTTAGATTAGCAGTCCCAATAGTTTGTAATTCTTCTTTTGTCTCACCGTGTTCTTCATGCCATTAACATGCTCACACACAACATTTTACCAGAGAAATGGAAAGCAGTGAGAATAACCTAACCACATTCCTATTTACTCTATCACACTATAGTAACAGTGATTAAAATATTATCAAGCGCACAGCATGCTGCGCTACTACTACAGTTATCAAGAGTTTGCCTTCCCAATATTTTGTCAACTCGATGGTAAGGCCAACAACAACTATTGACAGAATAACTGCAATTGGGCTTGCCTCCATAAAGATCAAAAGAGTTCTTCCTTTGTTTGGGAATTATTCTTTTTTTTCAAAAAAAAAAAAAAGTAAAAGTTTTTACTGAGGTCCTCACAGGCCACTCTTATAAAAGATAAAATCATGTCCAACTCCCAAGTCGCTGTACCTCATTTAGTATCCAGCTACAGAAGAGGCACAACACAATGGCAATTTGACAAGAACGGGGTACTTTAGCACATGGCAACTCTGGATATCTAAATGAATAAATGTGTTTATCACTAGTGGAAGTACTCTCAGAAGAATACCAGGCAAGGACCAGTGACTAAAAAAAATTCAAGCCGAGGATGCTTACTCTGGTTACCAAGAGTTTATCTCTTCTCAATATACTGTCAAATGGAAAGTAATGCCAAAGCGACTATTGACACAAAAACTGATCCCTTTGTGTGAGCTGGTTTCCATAAAGCTTGCAAAGTAATACTTCCTTGGTTCAGGGATTTTCTTTTAAAAGTCATTAGTTTTTACCAAGGTGTCCTCGATATTCAATGATCGGATTACATCATCAACCCCATCAACTTAACTCCATGGGCCACTCTTATAAAAGAGAAGATCATCTGAGAGTGAGACTCACAGTCACCCTAGCTCCTTGTTTAAGCAATTATAAAAGAGGCACAACACAATGAACTACAAGAACAGGGTATGCTAAAGCACATGACATCTACGGTTATACGAATAAATGTGTTCACTGCTAGTCAAAGTGCTCTCAGCAGAATACTAGGCCCAGACCATATTTACTGAAGTTTATTTCAAGGATGGATTTCCATTCATAATAATTTTCACATAATAATGCGCCATCTTGTTGTTATGTTGGGGATTGGGGGTAGAATTCAGTTGCAACTGATTTCGTAAGTGCTATATAACGTTTTCTAAAGAAAATTTGCAAGTATAACTCAATTTATAGACAATACACTCTTCAGTAAATAATATAAAGAGATGAACTAATGAATTGGAACAATTGCATACCTCAACTCCAAACCCTTTCACATATACATTGGTGAAGAGCTCAGAAGGGTCAGGCATGGGGCTCTCCTGGAATACAGTATAAGCAGTTACTAATCAGCTAAGAAAGTAGTTACCGTAATTAGAAACACTAAAGAATAGAAGATAAAGCACCGCCCTCACCTTTGCTTTAGCAATAGCTTCATCTACAACTTTTCTATTTTCTTTCTCAATATCCTGGAGAGAAGGAACAAAAACCAACAAAAGATTTGAGCAGTCCTTTCAAGATCAACGCCACGCTAAACATAGTTTCCCTGGGTACAAGCTTTAGAAAGTAGTCTTTACCTTCAGCTCTGCCTCAGTGGCTATATTATGGGCTAATATGAGGCTCCTGATTCTTTCAACAGGATCACGTTCCTGTAAAGTTAATGATAATCTTATTAAGATTTTCTCTGCAACATTCACAGGCTTAGATGTATTAGAAAGTCTAGGATGTATTGACCTGTCTAACACCACTAATCTCATCACGAGTGCGGTAGGTGCTTCCAGGATCAGACATAGAGTGACCATGGTACCTATAGGTGTCCATTTCAAGAATCTGAACCAGATTGAAAGAACATTAAAATGTTAAGTGTTAACATAATTGCTACCAATTAAAAATTCCTAAAATTAGTCTCATGTATAAAAATTCATCACAATGAACTTGTGGATTCTATTAAACAATCATATAAAAGATAAATAAGGACATATTTAGATAATAGTAACGCCAGTTACAATTTCATTCTAGTATCACTTTTATTTCTTCTCCTCTTCTTTCCTCCTGTCAATATTTCTAGGCCAAAGCTCACTCTTCTTAACAGTTTCTATAAAATTATTAGAGTACATAATTGACATGAGGCATCTAAAACATTATGGTTTACAGCGTACAAGGCATGTACAAATAAGAAATTACATAACAAAAAGAACTACTGCCAACTACTACTGAAAATTAATCTGGAACGAGGCATGATATGTGCCTTACCAGAAAAGAGAGAGAGAAGGGAAGAGGCATGATATGTGCTTACAATTGGTCCATTCTTGAGGGCGTGTTGCTTAGCAAATGTGCATGCTTGTTTAACGGCAAAGACATCCATACCATCTACCTGTTTAACATAAAAAAAAAAAAAGAACACAAGAGTCACAAAACATCAATATTTTATTTCCTACATCACTAAGTGAAACTTAATAATTGATCCTCATATAATAATCTCTATTTCTGCTCCATCTTTGTGGCAGGAGAAGCTCTCTCCTCTTTTTGTTTTTTCCGTCTTCTCCTTTTCTTGCTAGGCCTGCCTGCGGTAAAACTAATACAATCTTCTACATAATCTAGCACTACCTCGATCGTAGTAGAAGGACCATCTAGGTAAATATAACACGTGCATCATACGCGCCTAGACATCCTAGGTCTCCTAGATGTGTGCCATGCTCATGCAGCACTGCATCCATGACCCCACAAAATAGCATACGAAGTGAAGGATACCTTTTTCCTGTCAAAAGTCAAAAGGCATCCTTTGTCTCTTTCTTTTCTTTTCCTTTTAGACAAGTCAAAACAACTTATATATATTTTCAGGAGACTTCTCTGGTATTTTTTTAATGACTGAGACTTCTCTAGTATTTGCAAGGTTATTTTCACTTAATTCAGTGGACATACATTGTTTTCTGGAGTTTAACGTCTTGGCTACAATAAAAACCTATCTTCAAAAATTCTAGGAAATGATTCTTTTGCTTGCTCAAGTATGCAGCAGATGCAGAATCCTTAGAACCAATGCACCAAAAGCAGGAGCTTAATGGGCAAGGACAAGGTATAATAGTTGTAAGCTACCTTTAATTCACCATGGAAAGATACTAAAGTTTAAACAGACTTAAGAGAGTCTGTGACCGAAAACATCCCCAAGTATCCCCACGAGTTAAGGTACATCCTTAAAATATCCATGTGAACAAAAAAATCCCTATTATCTTCCAAAATTCACAATTTTCATCCATCCATTAAACGAAGTTAGAAAAATTAACAGAACCTAGAAAACACATGAGTGACACGTGGGATTAGAGCCATCTCAATTCCCAAAACTTCTTTGTTATTCTTCTAACCAATCATCATCTAGAAAAACAAGTGGACATTTTTTTGGACTTTGAGACTCCTTCCTGCCTTCGTTTCTTTCTCGTGTGTGGTTTCCAATTGACGTAAGGTTTAAGTCATGATGAGTTGATTTCGAATCTGTAAAGTTGTTCTAAGCAAAGACAGTGATAAAGAAGGTTCTTTCAACACCTAATCGAGAAATAGACTGCTTTGTCCTGAGTATAAAGATGAGTTGATTCAAACTTCAAAATGCAAGTCACTAATTTAGGAAGAAACACTGGAACCTGGGATAAAGTGGAAAAAGACTATAAAGAATGTTAGATATCTGTCTTCAAAGGTGGGATATAGCTATAAGAACAGATACATTTTAAATTTGGAGCAAAAGGTTACAGCTAAAACACCAGAAGTTGGTTAAACGTATCCAAAAACAAAACAGGACTTCTAATGTATATGGCTATATGCCATTGAGGCTGACAACGGATTTCCTGGACAGAATTAATCAGGGAACTAATCTTTTTCCATAAGCTGCCTGGCTGAGGAATATAACTCTTTCTTTTAAGATAAGTTGAGAACCAAGTTGGTCAAATGAGGAGATAGGCATTGAGGCAAGTGATAGGAAATTTGCACAATTCTCATTAAACTTAGTAGGTGACCAGAATAACAGTCATGGCTTTTTTGTTTTGTTTTGTTTTCGAAGAGCCAAAGCAAAATTGGATTTGTTTAATGGCATCTTTTTATATTATCAGCTGAAAGTTTAACATTACAACAGAAATTCCTAAGGAAAGATGGAGGACCCTAAGCATTAGTATGAAAGTGTCATTATTGACACTACATTTGTTGTCTCCTACTGACTTGAAAATTGATGGATCCACTGGTTCAGTCGTCTGAAAGTCCGAAACTAATGCAAAGGCAAGAACAAGGTTATCATAAAGCAATCACCATTATTTACGACAAATTGACACCTCCTCTATACGTATAAACTTGAAAAGATTAAACTTCAATACATGGTCATGACTATGCAAGATGGCAGACAAGTGTGGCTTCAGAAAGAGATTATTTGGTGGTGAAAGGATGTCAAAACGAGTTTCATTTGATTCAAAGTCTGATTGAGACTGGTGCAAGTCACCTGAAATTTGAGTTTCCTCAGTTTTCTAACTTTGAATATTAGAAGGATGAAAGTTGTTAATTTTGGAAAACAATAATGACGTCTTTTGTTGACATGGATATTTAAGGATTTACCTTTAACCTGTGGGCATGCTTAAGGGATGTCAGAAACTCAATTTTAGTTTATTCTAGATTTAATAACAAATGTTTATTTGAGTATTACACTATTACTAGCACATTCACCTACCTATCAGCTTCCAAAATAAAAGACAGCACAAATCAAGATCATCCAATTCCTCCCTATAAGCTTCAACAAAAAGGAGATGCACATTACCCTCAGACCAGGAACATAATCTCCTCTCTTGTAATAAGCTGGACTTTTTGCAGCCCTCCATTCTGCTGTCCCCATTCCATCTACATCAGCAAAACAGCATTTGAAGTGACGACGCATTACATACTTAACAAAGAAGGCGATGAATCTTAATTTTTTCAGTATCAAATGCCAATTGTAGTCTATAATTTGTAAGTCATTAGCTATGGGGACATTCTATCCATCAGAATATTACAGAAAAACACTCAAACACTCGCAACATATACACAATTTTGACTATGAAGGCAAGAACTTATGGAAGCAAGTGTACTTATCAATCAAATGTGTATTGCTACTTAAAATAATTATAAAAACTCGGACTTTTTAAGTATTACTACTACTAATTGAAAGAGAATTCCGTTTCTTACAGTGGTTATTCTCACAAACTAAAATTGCAGGAAGATCCCATAATGCAGCCATATTCAAAGCCTCAAACAATTGCCCTTGATTAGCAGCACCATCACCATACATGGCAAAAGTCACATAATCCTCTTTTTTATACTTCTGTGCAAATGCCAATCCAATCCCTAAAGGAACCTGAGCACCAACAATACCATGACCTCCATAAAATCCATTTTCCTTCTTATAAAAATGCATCGAACCACCTTTACCTCTCGAACAACCATCTCTCCTTCCCATAAGCTCCGCAAACGACTCCACTAAAGTTCCACCACGACCGAGGAAGATACAATGATCTCTATAAGCAGTAATAATACAGTCCTTTTTGGTAATTGCAGCTTCCATACCAACAGCAACAGCTTCCTGTCCGTCATACAGATGGCAAAATCCACGGATGAGTTTTGCTTTGTAGAGAGAATCAGCAGCGATCTCCATCCGACGCATCTCCGTCATGTCCTTGAAGAAAGTCATGAGTTCCTTAGGGCTTGTCTCGACGGAGGGGGAAGGAGGATCGATGTTGTGGCTGGTGAAAGGGAGACTTGTCTCCACGGTGATTGTGGCGGTGGAGTCCGATGATAGGCGGCGCGTGGCGCACACCGCCGCCGATAACGGCTTCATGAAGTGGTTAATGGTTCGGCTTGTTGATAGAGCCATCTTTCGATCTGTATTGAGTGAATCTGTCAAAAGAAAAAAAGCAAAGAAGAGAGAGTTTGGTGAGGTGCTAAAATGGAGAGGGAAGAAGGAAAGTGGAAATTTTATATATTATTTAGTTAAAAATAGAAATAAGCATATTTGCATGTTTAGTCCTTCGGTTATTGATAAATTTAACTGTTAGCTCTTTATTAGACTATATACTTTTGCTTCTTTATTATAGGAGACATTTTATACTAATATTTAAACTATTTTTTAGGAATATTTCATCATCCTAAAATGTGGAATAGCAAATACGATTTTAACAAATTCATCTTACCGTTGAGAAATAACGTCTTTTTCCTACTAAGAGAAAATTGTAAAAAATCGGCCATATGGTTTGACGAAGCAAATAAGAGAACATTTTTATCATGTGGTCAGCGATTCAGTAAGAAGGGTTATGGAGTGATATTTTGTGAACCTCATAACTTCGAAAGAATTTTAAGCGAGAACAAAAATGATTAGCGGCTCGTGAAGTAGCCCTCTTTCTTACAAAAAAAGGATACATGCCCCCTTCCTTACAGTCAAGTAGAGAAAAGGTTTCTATCACAAATTGAAATTGTATAATAATCACATTCCAATATACAATAATCGATTTCATACCAAGAATAGGGGTATTCATGACCAAAGGAACACCATAACCAAGAAGTTGAATACCTAACATAACAATAGAAATAAGAATTTGTGAGAATTTAATGCTTGAAAGGATTAATAGTACATATATTAATTAGTTGAAGGTTAATTATGTTTAATTAAAAACTAAAAGGATTAAAATCAAAATTTATCTATATTTGAGGGACTAAACACAAAATTTCCTCTTAAAGAAAAAAAGAAGGAAGAATCTGACTATTCGAATGTCCCATAAGTTGTTTTCTATTTATCTTATTCTTTTTATTTATGTTTTTCAATTAACACTTCGAATGTCCCATAAGTTGTTATATGTTGATTTTGGTGCATTTTTATTTTTCTTTGTTCGTTTTTAATTCTAGTATTAATTTTTAAAATGTGATTTAATTTTTTATTCCACTTATTGTAGTTAAGTCAAAAAGTAAACTATTTTATGCAAACAATTAAAATATTAGTCGTTGCATTACGTTCTTTATAAAAAAAATTGAGATTTCAACTCATTTAAATTTCTAAAAGAAAGGAGAAAAGAATCCTTTTGTCTTACTTTGATGAACAGAGATATTTGCTTATATTGTTGATAGGAGGTGACATATATCTCGTCGAAATTAGAATTAGTCGAGTGCATGAAAATTGACCTAAATATCACGATCATCAAAAAAATATTCTTCTTTCTAATTTATTAACCAAAGAATTCACATAAATTCAATATTTTTTATATTAGAATACGAAGATACATGTAAAAATGATATATCCCATTTTATTCGTTCAGATAGAAACATATTATAAAAAATAAAGGCATAATACATAAACATGACATTTAATTTGGCGTCAGCTAGCAATTATGACATTTAACTTTGGGTGTTCATAAATAGGCACTTAAAATTGTATAAAATTGAACAAATAGACACATGGCACTCTACATCACAATTTTGTGTCCTGCGTGTATTATGTCATGCAGGACACATGTGTCTATTTGTTCAATTTTATACAAGTTTAAGTGTCTACTTGTGCATACTTAAAGTTGGAAGGCATAGTCACCCGCTGAAACAAAGTTAAAAATCAAGTTTATGTATATGCCAAAAATAAATGAGCTTCAATTTTGCTTCTCCAATGATTTGATTCATAGTTTCTCTCAAAAACACATGTTGATTTTTTTGTGACGCAATCATTAATGACTATGATAGTACTACCCAAAATACTCTAGTAACTATACTATATAATGAGTGCTCAATAGATTTTTATTAATTATTTCAGTATTTTTGTCTTATTTTTCATGCACCATATAAATGTATAAAGTGGACCTTTTATGAAATATAAAAAACTCGAAATATTAGACTGGACTTTTTTTTTATCCACCTATCGATGGGTAGGCGTTAAAGGCTGCGTAGTCTATTGTTGTCAATGCCAATTGCCAACCAACGATTGCATCAAACTCAAAAGTTTTATTTCGGGTAACAAAATTTAACTCAATTTGTTTAATTCGTCCATCTGTTCACATTTAAATGTGTTAATATTAATTCAATTCATTTTAATTTATTAAAAATTTAATTGGTATGTAATTTATTTTTTTTACCCTCCCTAGGAGCTCCCACCCCTTTTTGCTTCCTTGGTGACTCAAACTCACAAACTTCGGATTGAAAGTGAGGGGTGCTTACCATCCGAGCAACTCCCTCTCATCATTGATATGTAACTCAATTGACTCGTAATGAATTTTTTTAATTTGATATATTATATATATAAAAATACTTTATTGTTCCATTAATTTATTTAATTGACTTGGTTATATAGAAGAATTACCTTGTATGTTTCAAATAGCAGGGAAAAAGGAAAAATATGAAGGGTTATTTACTTTCTTCATATGGATTGTGTTAACGCTTTTTAATTGAATTTTTATTTATTAGATATTCTCAAAAAGTAACAATGAGTTATTCACTGGAAAGTTACTATTTTTTTAGTTGTGTGGTTTTAGTGTTAGTATACTCAAAATTAAACGATTTTATGCTAGAAAAGATAATTAAATGACCTTTGTAGGAAGAAAAAATGTGATTGTTATGTGAACTTGTAGAATTACTTGATATGTTGTTGTTGTTGTTTTGGTACTATTCTTAGCCTAAGAACTACATTAAGCATTAGTAGTTAAATTCAAATTTCCAAAATATAATTAATGAGATTAGTTTAGTAATATAAATGTGTAATACATATGTTCTTAAATGAAGTGTTAAGTCAATACAAGTCTAATAAAATGAAACGAAGGAAATAGTTAAGACTTAAAGGCTATTTTTTTTTCCTGAGAATTACCTAAAAATGCAAAATTGGGAATCTAATTATGGTTATAAGGGATATTTCTACTCAATTACCTAACACAATACTTAAGTTTTTAAAACTATTACAACTCCTTGATTTTAAATTTCAATCATTTCCACTTTCCTTAAAGAGAGCAAAATATTCATGTCTCAGTCGAAAGAGATTTATTTTCTTCATTTTATGATATGTTTGATCTTTCCAAATATTGTTTATACAGTTGGTAAATTACTATACATATATCTATTGTTCATATATATGGGACATTCTCACACTTTTCTTTTTATTTCCCACTTGGTGTCCGGAGCCCGCATTAGAGCCTCAACTAAATTCAAATTGCGCACTCCATGGCCCATCATTCGGAATGACTCTCCCAACAAAATTTTCTCCATACTCAATACTCAAATCTGAGACATCCAATTAATGATAGAGTAGTCACACCACTGCACCACACTCGGATATTCTCATACTTAGAAAGGCTATATGATCTTTACTCATACTATCTTTTTTATATATTATAAGCATAGATGTTGATGGTCTAGCTTCTTGACATTTTAGATATTGACACATTCATCAAATAAATATGTACAATGAATTTCTACAAGCTAAGGAGGATGTCCTGATGAAATATATATGGACTATTGACTAACCACAATGATTTAAGTGCCAAGAGGGAAAAAGACCAATTTGTAGGCTTCTTAAATTTTCATATGATTTAAAACACAATAAAATTCAAAGCTATTGAAAGTTGTGGTGCATCTTGGATCCACTCAAAGTGAATACGATCACTAATTGTTACACTAATGAATCATTTTCATATTTTAATTCATTCTCACTAATAACGTACATAAAGTAAACATAAATAACTATAAATAATTATAAATCATAATAAATGTGCTGAATAATGTAAATGCAGAATAATACAATTGAAATACCACAAAGATCTGATAATATAAGTTAAGAACTTCTAAAATTGAAAGATAAATACATAAATATGAAATAACTCACTACAAATTTTTTCTAAAATTGAAAGATAAATACATAAATATGAAATAACTCACTATAAAAATAGAAAGTTAGATGAAAGAAATAAAATTAAAGTTCAAAACTGTGAATCAACAAACAATTCACCTTGATAATTACTGCTCATAGGAAACATCCAGGAACATTCATATTTTAATATTATGGGAACGGATTGATTAAGTACTACTTATCTTTTTCCTACCAATGAACATATTAAGCAAAATTTTATTAGGTGGAGTTTGGGGAGGATAGAATATACATAATTTTTCTCACTATCTCATGGAGATAGAAATATTATTTCTGATAGACCCTCGACTCAAGTGCATCAAGACTCCAGAAGCAAGCTTTCATTTTATCCATTCCTTCCCAATCCGGTGAATTTGACATCATCGTGTCCCAATTACCCTGAAATACAAACTTGAAACTATTTTGCTTGAAAATAGTCTGTGGTCTAACTTCCACATCCGCTTTATCCCTTGCAACACTAAATTTCTAGTCAAAATATTCCATTTTGATCTTGTTCAATCAGAATCCTTTAAACTCCAAAGTCTATCTCCAAACCTCAAACCTAACATTAACTTTGTCTCGTATCTCATTCATCAATATTATATCATCCGCAAATAACATATACCGTAAAACTTCCTCCTAAATAAATCACATCAACTCATTCATCAACAACGCTAATAGGAAATGACTAAGAACTGATTCTATCATATATGTTCTTTATTATCCTAATAATATATACATTGTGACACCCTCACACTTTGTCATAAGGACTGTGTCAAATTGAAATATTATTGTTGTATTCGAAATGATTACTGTTCCTTGATACTTTTCTATACGATGCCGTTTTACGGCACGTAACCTTTAGGAATAAAAATCATCTTTTAGACTCTTATACAAATTACAATTGACAATTCTCTCCCGCCATGACCACACTCCCTATCCTCTTCCCTTCACTTTCTCCTTCAAACTCCATAACCAGTCGCTCTCCATTTCCACTTCTTCACATACAAACCCTACGATTCTGCTCCGTCAAGTCAATCCAGAAGAATCCGTTCACTTCTACATCTAGAATCTTCTACAAATTTCCGAGCTCAATTTTTCCGGCGGAGTCTCAAGATGAAGATGAAGATGAAGATGAAGACGAAGATGAAGAAGATGATGATGATGAAGAAGCAGCGGAAGAGTACAACGACGTTTATGCGGATGTTTCAGATGGAGGCGAAGACAGCGAAGATGAACTGGAAAGTTCCGTTAGTAGTGAAATATTTAACATTGAGGAATCGAGAAGACAGAGAGTTGAGAAGCTGAGGAATGAAGTTAGAGAGTTTGGTGATGGAATTATTGATGTGAATGAACTTGCTTCTATTTACTCTTTTCGAATTGACAAATTTCAGGTTAGTTTTTGTTTTATTTTTTCCATGCTTAAAGTAGAAATAATCAATTTTGTTGTTTATTTTCATTTTCTAATTATGTTGATATTTTGTGCGAAATTTTGTAGCGATTGTCGATTCAAGCTTTTTTGAGAGGTTCATCCGTTGTGGTGTCTGCGCCTACAAGTAGCGGCAAAACTTTGATTGCTGAAGCTGCTGCAGTTGCTACAGTAGCTAGAGGAAGGAGACTATTCTATACTACTCCTCTAAAGGCGTTATCTAATCAGAAATTTCGAGAATTTTGGTATGAGTGTTTCTAAAATATACTCCCTATCTTCTACTATTTCATGTTTTATATGATTTGCCTCTTGTCAAAATTTATCATGTTTCCCACTATAGAGTATTTATGTTTATTTTGTGGTACTTTACAGTGAGACATTTGGTGAAAGTAATGTGGGGCTTCTCACTGGAGATTCAGCTGTTAATAGAGATGCTCAGATTTTAATTATGACAACTGAGATTTTGCGCAATATGCTGTACCAGAGGTACATTTCAATGGGTTTATATACTGTTGCATTTTAGTTACTAGAAACTGAGTTTAATAGCATGCTGCTTGCTTGAAAAGAGAAAAAGCTTTTTGCATGTGACAATCTGGTTTAACTTTCTTATATAGAAATTTCAAAGACTCAAACAAAGTTGGCTATGTATCTATAAAACTGTTATTGAGTTCTAGATTTATAATTTGTGCAATATGTCTGCTAAGCAAGCAGTCAACAAAGAAAACATGGCTTCACTTAAAAGTTAGAAAAAAGAGTTTGAAGGATAAAGAAACTGTCAGACTTTTCTTCTACTTATTTACTTGTTTTATTCATTCCTAAATTTACTACGGCATTACACTTCACTCTGCAGCGTAGGGATTGCTTCCTCAGATGGTGGTCTTCTTCATGTTGATGTAATTGTTTTGGATGAAGTTCACTATTTAAGTGACATATCTCGGGGTACTGTTTGGGAAGAAATAGTATGTGTCTTTTGAATGTGCAAGTTCTTTACATCTCAATTTGTCAGCAGCCTCAGTACCAATTTTCTATATTTACTCCCCTCTTTCTGTGTTTAAGGTTATTTATTGCCCAAAGGAAGTTCAACTTATATGTCTTTCAGCGACAGTTGCTAATCCAGATGAGTTGGCTGGATGGATTGGTCAGGTATTGCAGTGAACAAATTCTGATTGCACCAAAAGTTATATTCATCTATATCTATTGCTTATATATACACTGAAGCCTATCTGTTAAATGCTTCTCCGGTCCTTTAATTTTGTTGCTGTCTCCAAGTTGTACTATTCAGATTGAAGTTCTTTTGGGCTGGAGTGTCTTTTTCTTCTTCATTCATAGTAGTAGAAGCTAAAAAGATGAATTTGTCCTCATAGTGAAAGTTAGAGGGTGTTTGGATTGGCTTATTTTAAGTAGCTTTTGGCTTTTAAGCTCTTTTTTTAATTTAGGAGGTGTTTGGGAAAGACAAAAAATGCTTATAAGCACTTACTTTTAGGCCAAAAATTTCAAAAATAAGCTAAAAACCACAAGTTGGGTATGGCCATCTTATGGCTTTTAGCTTTTAGCTTATAAGCTACTTAAAAAAAGCTATTCCAAACACGCCACTTAATCTAATGACAAGAAAGAACAGATTGTGTGTTCACTTCTCTAATTTGACGATCTTTCAAGATTCATGGTAGGACGGAGTTGGTAACATCAACCAAGCGTCCAGTTCCATTGACTTGGCACTTCTCCACAAAGACAGCTCTATTACCTCTTCTTGATGACAAAGGAACAAGCATGAATAGGTAGGATTTTCCCCTTACCTCTTTCATTGATCTTCTCGTCTTATGTTTATCAGTGTCAATGTCATGCATAATGTTTTGTTTCTGGAACTTATAGCACTCACTGAATTTGCACTTGATTTCCTTTGTAACATTGGAATGACTTGTAGCATGTATTGCTTTACTTGTGATAATATTTTTCAAAGGTCATAATATATGCATGATTCAAAAATCAATAACTTGGTAAACTACTGATTCCCAGGTACTAGTTCATTCAGTTTAAGAGTTTGAGCCCCTGTTCTCTCTTTTCACAGCATATAACTAAATAACTTATATGTTGTTGAAGCATGCCACGTACATTTTGAAGTTCAAAAGATTGTATCTACAAATTTTCCAAGAACTATATTTCAGCTACATATGATGGATTGGCTGAAAAAGAAAAAATCTGTGGCGGCATGTTGAAAAACAAATCATAGTGGTGTGAAATGTTTTCGATAGTATTTGGAGGACAAGTATGAATTACTTACCCAAGAAGGTGCTGAAGTTCTCATTTTTAATTACCTTGGTCTGACTGTGCAGAAAACTTTCACTCAACTACTTACAGTATGATGAATCCGGCGGTGAACTATACAGGGAGGAGGGATCTAAAAGAAGAAAATCAATAAGACGTGAAAATGCTGTTCGTCCCCTTTCAAAGAATGATATAAGTAATATTCGACGCTCACAGGTATGCATAGAAGCTTATTCAGTCTGAACTTTTGTTTTACAATGTTATTGCCCCTTTTTTAGATAATTTGTTGCAGCATTGTCGTTTTTACCAAAATTATTAAACGATTGTCATTTTCATAGAAAACTGTTAATATAACTTATATCCTGAAAATTTCCTGACAAATAACTGATAGATATTACTATCTTCAAAAAGTTTAGTTACAAAGTCATATTCTCAGGTACCTCAAATTATAGACACACTGTGGCATCTAAAGGCAAGGGATATGCTTCCAGCAGTTTGGTTCATCTTTAGCAGGAAAGGATGTGATGCAGCTGTCCAATATCTTGAAGACTGCCGGTTACTGGATGAGTGTGAAACGAGTGAAGTTGAACTGGCACTCAAGAGGTTCCGTATTCAATACCCTGATGCTGTGCGTGTGTCTGCAGTGAAAGGCCTCCGCCGAGGAGTGGCTGCACATCATGCTGGCTGTCTCCCCCTTTGGAAATCATTCATTGAAGAGTTATTTCAGCGAGGTCTAGTTAAGGTTGTCTTTGCTACCGAAACACTTGCTGCTGGCATCAATATGCCTGCTAGAACAGCTGTCATTTCATCTCTCAGCAAAAGGGGGGATAGTGGACGAATCCAGTTAAGCTCAAATGAATTATTCCAAATGGCTGGGCGTGCTGGTCGTAGAGGTATTGATGAAAAGGGTCACGTGGTTCTTGTTCAGACTCCTTATGAAGGGCCTGAGGAGTGCTGCAAAGTTCTTTTTTCTGGGCTTCAACCTCTTGTTTCACAATTTACCGCCTCGTATGGAATGGTGCTTAATCTTGTAGCGGTACGTACTTCAACCTGAGCCTCCTTGACTCATTTTATTTTTAATTTCACGATATTATGTCTTCTTATTCTCCAGGGGGCCAAAGTTACCCGTAGATCAACTGGGTTAGATGAGATAAAAGTCACACGAGCAGGACGGACTTTGGAAGAAGCAAGGAAGTTAATTGAACAGAGTTTTGGTAATTATGTTGGAAGCAATGTCATGCTTGCTGCAAAAGAGGAGCTTGCTAGAATAGAAAAGGAAATAGAGACACTTACTTCAGAAATCAGTGAGGAAGCGATTGCTAGAAAGAGCCAGAAGCTCTTAACGCAGTCAGCATATCAGGAGATTGCTGAACTCGAGGAAGAATTAAGAGTAATTTCATTACTGTTGCTCTTGATCTTTTATTGCCTCAAATTAGACAGTTTTTTTCCTGGCAAATGAACATTCTTTTTCATTGCTTATCAGATAAAAAGGTTTACTTTCTGACCTGAAAAGCCTGTAGAGTGCCAGTTTGTATGGTGAAAATACTTCTACCTAATTATTTAGTATAAACTATTAGCTTTCTTTTTTTAAATATTCTTTCAAGGTTCTTTGTCTAAAGGTAGGGTAAGGTCTGTGTGCAACCCACTCTCCCTAGTACTAACTTGTGGGATCACACTGGGTATGTTGTTGTTATTTATCTAAAGGATGGCTTTCTAGTTACACTGGCCTGTATGCTTCAGTTTCTGGAAGCACGATAATTTAAAAAGGATCTTATTCATTGAGTGTCATTTCTAGTTGGCATCCTGTTGAAAAGTAATCTAGTTTTCAGCATGTCCTACGCTGTTTTCAACCACGATTTCCTCCAGCTCTAGTAATTTTAAAAGCATACTGAAAACATTCTAATGGTGGTCATTGTGCCTACCTTTTCCAGGCTGAAAAGCGTCTTCGAACTGAACTCCGAAGAAAAATGGAGCTGGAAAGAGTGTCCTCGTTGAAACCTTTGTTAAAGGAGATAGGAGATGGACACCTTCCATTCATGTCTTTGCACTACACCGACAGTGACGGGGTACAACATTTAGTTGCTGCTGTTTATCTGGGGAAGGTTGATACTTTGAATACTGAAAAGCTTAAAAGTATGGTAAGCATTTTATGTGACCCCTTTTTTTTTAGTTTAATACTAATTAGTATGGAAGCCTTTGTGTCATCAACAAGTACATGCTTACTTCTGCCTCCAAAGATGCAATTAACTTGTATATTCAGCATTTGATATGCAAACGTCTTGTTGCATACAGTAGAAAGCTCTGTTGTAGGTGCTTTGCTCAATTGCAACTAGTAGAAAGCTTTGTTAAGACCTTAATGCAGTTCTTGCTCTTTGTTGTTAAAGCTAATAGGCGACATGTTTACTATATTATATAATTCCCTGCAGTTTGCCATGTTTGTAAAGCTTTTGATTTTTCTACCATGTTCTCCTATTCTGACTTGAGTGTGGGGGATCATGTTGCCATCATATTATCTAATCTTAACTCTTTGTCTAAGATCAACCGGTCTATCAATCAATCAACTATTCCTATCCCAAACTAGTTGGAGTTTATCTTAGACTCTATGGTGCTAAATATCTTGTTGGTGAAAGAGTCCCTCTTTCTCTCTTTCATATCTTCCATGTCATTTGGTTTATGCCTTATGCATTCTCCTTCAATTTGAGGGAATAAATGGTCATTATTATAGTGCATTCTGTTCGAAAAGGATTAAGAATAGTATTGTATATAGTGTCCTACGTGGAATAGGATTGTAATGTTGTGTCGATAAGATACTCTCATGAGATATTGTTACAAAATTTGTGAAATCAAGTGATCAGCTTGCATATATTTTCACCAAGTTCCTCTTCAATTCTCATATTAGTTACATCTGTAACAAGCTCGGACCATATGACTTGTATGCACCAGCTTGAAGGGGAGTGTTGTAGGATAGTTTAAAGTGTCCTACATGGAAAAGGACTGTAATGTAGTGTCTATTAATAGGCTAAGTGTAATAATGTAGAATACACAATTCAATGATATTTTTCTCCTATATTTCTTACATATTCCATATAAGATTTTTATGGTTCGAGTTGCTATGCAAATTTCTAGTCCTCTTAAAGCTGTTTGTGATTATACTACTGCAGTTTCCTATTAAAGAAAAAATTCTTTCTTCGGTTACCTACTGTACAGTAGTGGGAATGTGTAATCCTTCTTCTTTTCAGGTGTGGGACAATGCCTTTGCATTAAAGACAGCAGTGGAAAATTTTGAACTTGGTGATAATGGAGGTGAAGATGTTAAACCGTCTTATCATGTGGCTCTTGGTTCAGATAACTCTTGGTATCTTTTCACAGAGAAGTGGATTAGAACGGTTTACAGAACAGGCTTTCCAAATGCTGCCTTAACTCTTGCCGACGCCTTACCTCGTGAAATTATGGCCGAGCTTCTTGATAAGGCAGATATGCAGTGGCAGAAGTTAGCTGTGTCTGAACTTGGAGGTCTATGGTGTATGGAAGGTTCTTTGGAGACATGGTCTTGGAGTTTAAATGTTCCAGTCTTGAGTAGTCTATCTGAAGATGATGAGGTACCCTGTCAATCAACTTCATTTTCGGGTGTGATTGTTTTTCTTTTGTTGAATGGTTTTTATCTAATATGGGCATTTCCTCCTCAAGTTGATAATTGTTAGCATCTGCTTTTGCATTTCATGTTTATTTTGGGTCCGCGGGGTGGGGGTAAGGGTGGATGTGGGAAGGAGGGACGATGGAGAAACAGTCGAATACGTTGATCTTCCATTTAGCATAATCATTTATTAAAAAGTAAAATTTTCTTGTTTTTGGCCAATAGATATTCGTATCTGGAGTCATAAGGACCTCATATATATTTATTCCTGTGTTTAGGATTGCTCACTATAAAGAGTAAGCAAGAATAATTGTCTTTTGCTTTATTGATGGTATTTGCATATTTAGTGTTTATCCATTTCGAGATTTCGCCCACGTGTAGTACTCTGGTTAGAGTTGCTACTGTGTATGCAGCAATTAGTTTTTCTTGGTGAATTGCCATTGGAAGTAAGGACAACCTGTGGTTCTTTTGGCTGAACTTTTTAATGTTTGGAATTAGGACCGCTGTTTATATTGTTCCTTGTGTTACTCTCATCATTATTTATTTTGCAAGTTCCAGTGATAAGAACTAATGAACACTAACATAGACTTGCTGGTCCCGAAGATCAGCTGCCATGGGTGATTATGTGACATACAGCCACCGTTGAAAACATCTTTCTGTGATAACCTTTGACATCGTTTCTTAAAACTGCAGATTTATACTTCCAAGTGTAAACAATGATGGTCCATACTAGAAATTATGGAATCCTTGAACAAGGCATGTTTAGTTTCTGTCATTTTTATTTTTTTTAACTCTGTGTAGGGACTTTCAGCACGCTGTTTGTGCTGTTGATATATACAAACGTTGCCATTCTCAAAAGAAAAATGCTTAAAGTGTGATACTTCTAATTGACTTATAGGTCTTCAGAATCACTTATCTGTGTCTCTCTCTTGCACACATCTACTTACAAAAGCATAGCATGTCATAAAATAACTAGCGTCACATGATATATGATTTACTTTCTTTTTAGGTCTTAAATCACGTGAGACATCAAAGTATTGAGCCTAACTTGTACACTTCATAAATCTTTTTGCTGATGTATTATCAGGTCTTGCAATTATCTCAAGCATACAATGATGCAGTAGAATGCTACAAGAGCCAAAGGAATAAGGTCTCTCGTGGGAAAAAAAGGATAGCTCGTACAGAGGGCTTTAAACAGTATCAGAAGATAATTGACTCAGCTAAGTTCACTGAGGAAAAGATTCGCCGGTTGAAGGTTAGGTCGAAGCGTTTGATTGGTCGTATAGAGCAGATTGAGCCAACTGGTTGGAAGGAATTTCTGCAGGTATATTACTGCTTATCTTCTTGTCACATGCCATTGATTATACTCTCTGTAGTTGTGCAACTTTTCATCCTTAGCCAATTATGTCTGCTACAGGATCCTCATATTGGACATGATTGAATATTCAGGCTCTTCTATTGTATAAAATCTGTTTTATCCTCAAGTGTGCGTACTATTCTCCTATGTTCTTAAACACCATGCTTTAAGACCATCCTTGACCCAAATAGAAAGAGAAGAAGTTATCATAGTATTATTTTTAAGAGCTTATTCTTGTTGGTCTCCTTCATCATTTTCTGGGGATTTGCTTGGAGATTAACTTTTTGATTGGAAGTTTAGAAATGTTTGCTAATTATCAGGAAAGGATGAATAGTTTACTTCAGTGAACTGTGTATTTCTGTAGTCTTTGGGGAAATCTTTTGGGAAGCAGCATTCTCTTTCGCAAATCTCCACTCTAAAATTATATGACACTTCCCATTCTGGTACTTCTGAAATGTTGACGCCAATAAATTTTTGTACAATTTTTATAATTTCAAGAATTCAGATTCATTAAAGTAATCCCTACTTTAAACTTTTGATGTGGTGATTTCTCTATCAAACTAAATTTCATTTTTCTTCCACTATCATGACTATCTATCATGACTATGCTATAGAAAGTCAAATTAAGATCTCAAACTCCATATCTAGTCAAAAAGGGTCATATGAAATGAAATGGGTGGTCTGCATTAAAAGGAAAAGGATTGAGAGGACATTTTTGTGATGTTGCCTAGCTGGATAACTGAACTAGTAATTCTTTGTTGATATAACTTTTCAAAATAGAATATACTCTGGAAACTGCATTAAGCATCCATGACTCATTGTTATTTTACTTGGTCTGGTGACTTTCTTGAGACAGTTTTCCTGTTGAGATTGAATCCCTTAGTTAGGTTGTTTTTTTACCAAAAAGCAGAGAACTAACTCATCCTCAATGTCTGGCAGGTCAGCAATGTTATACATGAAAGTAGAGCATTGGATATCAATACACATGTCATTTTCCCCCTAGGTGAAACTGCAGCTGCAATTCGAGGAGAAAATGAACTTTGGCTTGCAATGGTTCTTCGAAATAAATTGTTGCTGAACCTAAAACCTGCACAGCTTGCTGCTGTTCTTGGTAGTCTAGTTTCTGAAGGCATTAGGCTTCGGCCCTGGAAAAATAACAGGTAGAATCTTTGTCCTCAAGGTGGAGAGTACTATCAGTCTGGTATCAACTCCATATTTTCTGGGAGCGCCTTTATATTTTTGTGTGACTGCGTAGGTTCATCTAGCTCTTGCATATGCCTTCCCATAAGAATTTTCCTCCACCTTGTAAATAATGGACTTGTCTTATTAAGAAAATGGCGGCTACTGCTGTTCTTTGTCTTTAGCATTTCCCTTCCCTCCGGTTCTTCCTCTTATATCCTGGGTAGAGGGATCCACAATAAGTTGCTTTTATCTTGCCCCCTGAGAAGGCATAAAGCAGGATAGTGTCACGTTAGAGTTAAAAAGGAATAGATGGGTTATACACAAAAAGAAGAAAGTGCAGAGGTTTGGCAAAGTTGGTTTCCAGACTAAGAACCTAAACCTGCCTATGATCTTAATGGGGCCTGATTCAGCATAGGCCTCAATACCCATATATGAACTTGCACAGACTGCAGGTCGTAGGTGATCTGTTCATATCCCTGATGCGGCTGTCGTTTCATTAATGTCAAGTATTTCTTATGAATCTGATGCTGTCTTGAAAGATTATATTAAGTAGGAGTTTGCATATCCAGCTGAAATCTAGTGTGGCAAATTCTCGCGGAGTAAAAACAACTTATTTTGATTTCCTTTTAGAAATAATTCCATTTGCTGAGATCTGATTTGAAGTTTCATGCAATATAATCTAATTAATAGTTGAAATGGTTGGAAAAAAAAAGTACCCAGAGCCATCTTACGGAAGAGACAGTATTTTTCTTTTACTACACTCTAGTTTGAATTACACTTGCTTCTCTCTGTTGTGTAACTTGTGTCCTGGTGATTTCCAGAATTTTTGTTGGATAAGAAGGTGAACCATATTTTAGATGCCATGTTGTTTTACTTGTGCTTGACCTCAAGACTATCTGGAGTTTGGAGATTGGTTGCTCTATTTGATAGCTGGATAGTTGTATTGTGGTAGGTACTATATGAAGGAGAAATAATTTTGGGTTTTTGAAATAAAGAGGTTCTTATCTGTTTTACCATTTAAAAATTTGGGTGCAATTCCTCTGAGACAACTGCTTACGGCTTCATTTAATCCAGAATTTAATGCTGAGTTCTTGCCATCGCTTTGTATTCCTTTTGGTCCACTAGGTATTTTAAAAAAGAATTGCACAAATCGAAGTAATTATTTAGTGAACTTCTAGTATTAGTTCATCATAGTTGGCTTCTACTTGATCGCCAATGTTTTATAAACCTCCGTGTTGAAAAGGAAAACTCTGATAAACATCTTCTGTCTGCAGTTTTGTTTATGAGCCCTCTACCACTGTCTTGAATATCATTGACTTACTGGAAGAACAAAAAAGCTCACTTCTAGAGCTTCAGGAAAAGCATGGAGTAAATGTGAGTTTTCAAGTTGGATTGGAGCCCGCTTTATGATTTGTTCCAAGTAGGCTTTGGACATTATTAATGTGAAACAAATTATTCACAGATTCCTTGCTGTTTGGATAGCCAATTCACTGGCATGGTTGAAGCCTGGGCTTCTGGTCTTACATGGAAAGAGATTATGATGGACTGTGCAATGGATGAAGGAGATTTGGCCCGCCTTCTACGGAGAACGATTGATTTGTTAGCTCAGGTATGCATGTTATTAAAGACTATCCATCTCTTGCTTGCTCTAATTTAAGGAATCGATATTGCACTAGTGCTTGCATTTTCTTGGGCCGCCATTTGCAGTCAATCTTCTCTCTCTCTCTCTTGTTTGCAATTAAATAATTACTATTCAAGTTGAGAACTGAGTGTTACAAAGTTTAATGGGCACACCTCTAGGCACCAACCTATATTATTAAAGAAAGACAGACCATCCTAACTTAAGCTAAGTTTCCTATTTTCGGTGATTACTTTCTGTTTTTCATTTCATTTCTTTTTTTTTAATAGTTTTTTTCCTGTTTCATTTTGCTACTCTGCATGATTACAGGTTCCCAAATTGCCTGATATAGATCCACTGCTGCAAATCAATGCCAAGAGTGCCTCTAATGTAATGGACCGGCCACCAATAAGTGAATTAGCAGGATAATATTCAAACAAAAATTCATCATCTCCTTAAGAAGTCAATCTCAAAGGCAGGTAACAATAGCCACTGTTCCTTGAGAAAAATAGAACTTGATCAATTTAGTTTCTGTCGACAGTTAGTGAATTTCTCAGTTGTCACCAGCATATCGATTGATGGTTCATCCATGATCTTCATGATTCACACAGCTTAAAGTTCTTATCAACTCCCAACTCTTTACCCTTGCAAAGTAGACTCATATTCGTCTTCTTTCCGTGATACTGATTTATCTCACTGTCCTGAATTTTACTGGTCTAGAACCATTTTCAGAACGGGTTTGAATTTAACTGAGCCAGGCTCTGCCGTTGCTATAAAGAGATTGCTCAGAGCAAGAATCTAGCTACAGCATCTCGATAGAAAATCATTATTTTCCCATCAGAAGTATTAGCTGTATACATCTCTAGTAAGGAGTATCGACACTTGGTAGAATGAACGCGGTGCGGAAATGAAGTATAGATTCAATGTAAAAGAGTGATTTTCTCAGTAGAAGTAGAAACACATGGCACAGGAATGAAGAATCCTACATTTGATGCAGAGGAGAGGAAGGTAATACCCTAAATTACACATTGAAGTTGATTGTCCTCCGATTTGCTTGGAGGATTGTCCTTTTTTACTTTTTTTCTGGGAGTAGCAACATAGACTTAGACAATGGTATATGACTCGCTTTTACAAAATGTGATTGTTGTATATTCCATAACAAGAAGCAATTTGTTATTTGTAGATTAATCAGGATTTTAGCCAAAATGTATATCACTATGTTAATGGTATTTTTTACCAATTCCATATAAAGCTTTATAATTGTTTCTAGTTAAATTCACCCCACCATTCAACGTCAAAATTTTGATATTTTTTATTTAAATTTACTATAAAAATATTTTTTTATATAAACATTTGTTTTGTTTGATATTTTTAATAAAATGAAATTTAAAAACCTACCCAATTTTTTTTTTGTATGGTTATTAATATATTAACCCGAGATTTTTCTTGGAAAAACACAACTATCAGTTCGATTGATTTTTATAATTGACACCCATATCCAGAATTCATATGGGGCTCAAATTAATTCAGATTTCCATCACACAAGGTCTATTTAAGAGTAAGTATTTACTAGCATGATTTTTTTTCAAACTCAAGACTCAAATCTTAAACCCCTAGTTCAAGCTAGAGGAATTTTATCCATCTCTATCATTTTTTCTTTTTTGTTTCTAACGCGATGTTCAATATTTTGTATTAAAGTGTTGACTAATTAATCTCAATTTGCGTAGGCCTATTTAAGTGGAAACATTCCCTAGCACGATTTTTTCATACTCAAAGCTTTAGTCCCAAACCTCTCTGTTAGGGTGAAAAATCCTATATATCCCAATGATTCAATATAGATCATGAGTTTCACCATCATATGTTATTGTAGTTGACCTAGCCCACACAAGCTTTGGAATTTGACGAGTTGAACTAACTCACTATGATGACGGGTCATAAAATGATCAATCCAACCCAATCCTGAACTATGTTGGATCAGTCCACCTTTCCTAAAATACATTTCTTTTATATTTTTTAGAAGTCTGGAGCAAAGTCTTGAACAAATATTTTTCAACGGTTGAGCAAAATTTCTGATATGTTTTATGAAAAAAAATCTTGATATATTTTGTAAACTGAATACTCTTATCACTTTTTTTGTTAATATGTTTCTTATTACGTATATATACACAAGTGTTTCTCTTAAAAGAATCCAATCTGCATGACAAAGGATACTTGAGATATAAGTAAGCATTTCAAATGTGTTCATTTAAATAAGCTGAATAAATGAAACACAACATGAAGAAAGATTTTATTTTGCCATCTATTACACCTAATTGAAGATCTTTCCTACAAGACTCAATTATTGACCCTTTTGTATAAACTTAATACTCCTTCCATCCCAAAATATTCGTCACGTTTCACTTATCGAGAGTCGAGCCAAAATGATTTTTTTGCCAATCAGGAAAAAAAAAAGGTACATAAACGCAGCAAAGGGATTTACTAAAATGTAACAAGAAACAGATCATGGAATTGATAATTTGAGTGTTTATACTATAGAGAAGGAAAAAATATATACATCAATCTGGGAACAAAATTTAGAATGACATCCTACAAATTTTCCGAGCTGTTAGCTGGATCATTTATTCAATAGGAAAAGTTAGAAAAATCTATGGTATCACTGTCCAAAATTTGAATTTCCACAAATACGAGCACGAAACAAAAATCACAAGCAATAAAGTCACCTTCGAGAGCCATGTAAAATGTGTGAAATTCTACCTTTGGACTTCATTTCTCCATTTTGTGTGGTCATAGAGCTATAACTATGACTAATTGAAGCTGTAGATTACCTTTCTATGCAAAATGCGCATGTTCAACTGAAAGCAATCTGCGGAAACGTTGTATTTTATTGGACCTGTTCAAACACTCTGAATGGCCATTAGACAAAAGATTCTCCTTTAATATTCTTCGCCTTTTTCTTGAACGTATCAAGAAATCTTCAGTGTCTAAGACGTAAGAGACCTAGGCATCCAAAGCCACAAAAACAAAGTTAGCAAGAGAGACGAGGTTCTTAAGTATGTGGACTTCTGAGGATAGCTAGAGTACCTTTGATGAGCTGCATGCTATCTTACATTCTAGACCATTAAAAAATTTAAGTCCTTCCATAGCCTCGGATGTAAAAGTTTCATCTCTAACTCCTGAGTTCCGTTTATTTCTGCAAAATACGAGCATGCATGCATGCATTAATGTATGTTATAAAAAAGGTCAAGAAAGTACTCTTCTATTGATATAGTACCTTGTCAAGAACACCCCAGGGTTTTCCTTCTGAGGAATAACAGAGAGGAGTTCATTGCTCATATAAGCTGCAAAATTTGGGTCCATTGTAACAGCAGACATCTCAGGCTTATCATAAACATAGTCCATGAGTTGTATGGATAGACGTGTTGTTTTAGATGACTGCAATGGAGGTAGTTTATCAATGCTACATTTGAATAGAGAAGGGAATGCTAGGTTTTATATCAGCCACAAAACATAAAAAGAAGCAAAGATGTAGCAAAGACTTACACATGCTATTCTGTATATGGTCTCGTCATGAAGAAGAGCACGCACATTTTCATGGTAAACTACATCTGAAAATGTGCTAGAATTTCTTGAGATTTCATATGTATATAGTTGGAGAAGTTTACCTTCCAACTCATCAGTTGCAATCGTCTGAAGCTGCATGAGATGCAGAAACTTAGAATTGTACGAGACAGCTGCATACACCAAACAAAGAGAAAGAAAAACACATGCACTTACCTGTTTGACAATTTTGTATATCAGCTTGTCTAAGGTGAAGAGAAGATATGACTGAGCCCCAATAATAGCTCGGCAGTCATCCTCGAACTTTGCATTGTCAGAGGAACCATCAAGCAGGTTATAAAGTGCACTCCTGAATCTGTAACATTAAAGAGGAGCTTAGTCTAATTAAGTACAGATTAATCAAAATCCACTGGAATAGGAAACAAATCACTCAAGTGACCTGGAATATGATTCAGTGGGGTTGATCGCATTCGAGACTCTCCATCTGTGTTCAGCTGATGAAGAATGCGATTTTGCTTTCTGTAGTCTTTCATACAATGTCTGTAGTTAAAAGAAGAAACGTTAATGTTGCATCATGTGAAGAATTTATATTTCATGATATTAAATTGCCATACCTGGTGAAGTCTGAACAGCACATAAAATGAATCATTTCCATAAAATATACGTGATTCCTTCTCCCTGACATGAAATATAGAAGGAACGTGCTTGGTTAGAGGCCTGGATGTATGTAGAAGGCGTTCTGAAAATGGCATAACAGCACCATCTCCTTCAGCATCATGAGCATCAGCAGTACCTTCCACCTCTCCTTCACTCTCTACCTTGTTATCATTCACATCATTGTCCCCATCTTCTTCACGCTCTTCATGAGAACCTTCTCCATTAGCTGACTCACTACCTGAAACATCACAATTTTCAGAAGCATTCTCACTGTCCTCTGATGTCCCATGAGCACTCGCTTCCCCTTCTTCATCAGCATCATTCTCACATCCTCTGTCTCCACCGCAATTTTTTTCTTCTCCATGTCCACTTTGGTACAGCTTACTACTTGAACTTCCCTTTAAACTATGCGATACATTTTGACCACCTTCACTCGATGGTGTAGAATTATCCTCAAAATCACCATTTGGAGTTAATTCACCCTCTTCTCGCTCAAGTTTACATTTTCCTACGGATTCTTCAAGACATTTCTCAACTTTGATACCTTCTGCCTTTGGGTCCACGAAACCTCCGTCCTAAAATAATGTAGGAGAAAGAGAAAAAGGATAGCTATTAGAGATGGGGGGCAACAATGGATATACTGAAAGCTTAAATAGATATTTTCCTTCTTGTTTTTTCTTAAATGTCTTGTTTTCCAAGATTCCGCTTTATTTGATCCAAGGAGAGCTTTTATAATTTATTTATTTTTACTGTATCAGCATGATACTGAAGTTTACAGAAACTGAGATTTCGGTCAACTGCTAAAGAAAGAATACTCTGCTAAGCTTAGAATTTTCCAATTGGAAAGCAGTTATAAAGAGATGGAGCTTACATCATTGTTAGGGACTTAGGGCATCTTCACTGATCCGTGTTGGGTATCTAAACGGGTAAATCTGGGTTGCTATTCTCTGAAGGATTACTTCGGGCACAGCCCGAATCAGCTCACCAGCAAAATACATATTACCCAACCCGTTAAATTTTGGGTTAATTCTGTCACCCTTAGCTGCCTGACAAGGGAGCAAGAGACATATATACACAGTTCACCGCAGGATCTTAAAAATTCTTTCTTTTGGATTCACGTCGGGATATTTTGCTAGTGGTTGATCTAAAGACTGACTAAATTTTATTTCCTAATTGTTCGGCTTTCTTAGATAGGAACAGAAGAGAGATTGAGCAAGGAGAACAAGTTACAGTGAGGGCGCACCTGGGGAGAGATGGGGGAGAGGAAGGTTACAATGATCTAAAAGTTAAAACATAATACCTTTGAGTCATTAGACGATACTATCTCAGGTTCACGTTTGATTGTGGAACCACTAGGTCTGGAAGTGCTTGCACCATGCCCTAATAATGGAAAGAGTACATCAACTTTTCAAATACTAAGTCCCATGAAGAGGTGTAGAAAACACAAATGAAAGGGAAATACAGAGTAGGCAGCAGCATATGAACCTGAAGCAGTTTCTATACAGACTCTTCCATGGCTTTCCCCCACGGTAGTGCTGTTTGAAAGCACTAGCTGGTCGGCACAAAAAGCCTCTCTGCTGAGACCAGATGCCCCATCTGCCATGTTTAGATTAGCGTCTGACTTTCCATGATGAAGGAGGTTCTTTGAAGTTACGATTTTCAGCATTACACCATTTACATTGGGAGAGCTATCATCCTTAAACCCATTTTCACCATCTGCTATCTGAACTCTGGAAGAAATTACATGCTCAGATGTAGGCAGTTCATCTCCATTCCTGGAACTGCTTTGTCTGCAATTCATGCCCGAGCCACTAGCAGGGCTACCAACCCTTTTCCCTTCAATTGCTGTTTTATCTTTAGCATTAAGATTTTTTGCCTTTTCAACATCTACACCATCCACTTCACCCTGAGGCTGACGAGGAACACCAAATATTGGTTCCAGGAAGGTGGTCCAAATCTTCATGACTTTATCCAACTGTTCTCTTGTACAAACTTCTATACATGAATACTTGATGATTTGATAAAGGTCTTCGTGGATGTCAGAATCAGGATACTCGAACTCCAGATGTGTGATAATTGGTTGCCCATTTCCAGCAGCAACAGATAGCAGCACATCATCTTCTTTGCACTTATTTTCACTAATTTCTTTGATCTCAGCCAGCAGTGCTGTGGGGAAGAAAAACATCAGTTCCGTGAGAAATAAGCACTTGTGGCAAGAACAAAGTTCACAAAGAAACATTTCCATATAATGGCACTATGATCTCTCAAATGATCTTTTTCTACATAACAATTCAAGATGTGCTTCTACTGCTGGGACAAAATAACAGATGCTTGAAAATTCTGTAATCAACTCAAGAAGTAGCATTATTGGGGTAAGGAACTACTTAAATCTCCGAATTTCTTGGTCATTAATGCTTCCGTTTTCATTTCAATACTTCAACTAGTTATTAGAATGAACTAGTTCAAAATCAGCAAAGTCATCTTACATTACCTTTAGTGCTCAAGCTTTTTGTGTCCTGCTGCTTGAAATAAAAGCTACGATGATCCAGTGATTTGTGATAGTTCTTAGCATAAATCTCAGCCCAAACTTTATTAAAATCAGAACGACACCTCGCCCACTCCTCTTGTTTCTGCTTTAAGCGAGTAAGTATAACTGGAAGGGCAAGTGGTGCATTCTTCCTCAACACATCCATAACATCAAGCCCATGGTCACCGTAAAGACGTTCAATGCACCTTAGATTCAGAGCTATACCAAAACAGTGCATAAGCATTTATGATAACAACAATTTAAATGGCAATATCAGCATTATTTATTGGTCTCTTACCAGTAAAATGTTCTTCAATACGGATATGACTATCACTCGAAATAGTATTATCATTGATCTTGTTGAGCAATTCTTCAACGCGTCTTGTTGTTGCATTGACAGACTCTAAGAGCATATCCAGCTCAAACCTATTATCATGAAAACATCACCAATTGCAAATGAGAATTAAGGAGAACTATACAATAATTGGTAGGCGGAGAAGAGATCCCTTCATCTCACATATACTAGATAAAATGAAGGTTAGGACTTTAAGACCACATGCATCAAGACAACTTCCAACCTGTCATCTTCGCATCGGAACAAGCTTTCTTCATACTGGTTTTTGCGCATATGTTTAAAAGAGTAATCCTCACTTCCTGATGTTACGGATACCCAGTGATCATTTAATACTTCGGCACCAATATCTGTTTTCTGACTCGCTAAAGGAATTGGATACTGCAGTAAGATAAGATCCATGCACCATTGTGAAAAAGATTTAGAAGACAATAATACATGTATTTAAAAAAATTGAGTAATTTTATACAATAGATCTGTACATTCTTTGGAAGAAGCCGATAACTTGGGGAGCAACTGTCACAGTTAGAGAGATCAAGTTCATGTATAGGTTTTGCTGCGTATTTATCCTTGCTTGTATACAGGGACATCTTCTGCCCTTGTGCATCTCTAGTAGCATAGGCAACAGGTCTTTCAGGTCTATCTCTTTCTCTTGTCTCACGAACTCTATTCCTTTCTTCCCACTCGCAATCTCGGTCTTTGTCCCTGTCTTCTACTTTCTCAGACTTGGGATTGGGTTCATCACTCCATAAGGACTCTGCAGTGGATTGAGATAAGTCAGAGATCTAGAGGATACGCAGGGGACACAGACCCATTGTATTCATTGTCATATCTTCAAAACTAAATCTAACATCATTCTTACGTGTTTTGCTCAGAATAGCAGCAAGATATCCATCTGCAGAAAAGCTCCAAATTAGATAAAAACCTTATTAAGATCTGGAAAAGAAAACTCAAACAGCAGTAGCCCAGAAACGCAAGTGTAACAGAAATGTAAGCACGAATCATTAGCTTATTACCTGTCCTCTCACAATGAGAAATAAATTCATCAAATCCGTCCATGAGATCTGGATGTTTCTGAAGTAAGCTGCTAACCTAATAGGAACAAATTTTCACTCCAATTACTAATTTTACTGATACTAAAGAAGCATTATAAACAAGAAACTGAATCATGTAATGGACAAGCAAGCATACAGTCAAGCCAAACCCAAAGGCATGCCAGTGGAACCCCATTCTCATTAGAAAAGATTCATAAGTATGTGTATAGGCAACATATTATACTTCCGTGAATTTTCATCATTTTTCTTTATGGGGAGAGGGGGGGGGATTCAAAGTATTTATGCAATTGATAGTTGATGACAGTCTAGACCTCAGATGCATGTGAAGATATATGAACATTGGGATTCATTGTCCTAAAAACAAAAGAATGACACGTATACACAAGATTTCTCACTACAGACGAAGGTAGTGAGAAATCACTTCAAGGATATTAATATTCTTAACCAGGATAAATAAACCCAATAATTTAACCAAGCTCATTGAAAAGCAATTTCAAAGAATGAAGAACGATACCCCGGATTGTAATTGTGTTCTTGTAACTCCTTCCTTGCAATAGAAATTAAGGCACTTAAAAAATTGTTTTCGATCTCCCATATCCTGTAACCTTTCCTTAACCCGCTCACAGTAAGCAAAGCCATGGTCCTGCATACCTGCTCCAACATAAGCAGATTACGAATGAATTGAACTTAAAAATCTAATGAAGCTAATAAAAAAGAAACTTAGAATATGTTTATAGGAAGTGAAACATACATCCAGCAAATTTAGCAGACCAAATTGTTATATACCATACAACAATGTGCAAAGTCCCATAATCATAACTTTCTCAACTTTTAGACTACATGCTTACAAAATATATATATCAAGTAATTTCTATATAAGTTGATCACTTTTAAAAGTGGGAACAAGAAATTTATATCAATAGGCAAACTTACTGGGTTCAAACTGGTCAACAGCAACATCTCTATGAACAGATTTTCTGTCCAGCTCTCTATCCTCATACTGTCGTTCCCTTCTTTCCCTTTCAGTTCTCATCATTGTTTCTTCATATTCTGGATCAGACCGATCAACAGCATTCTCCCGGACAACTAGTGAAGTAGCCTTCTAAACAGAGCCAAAAAATTACCCTGATTTATCTGCCAATATTCAACAACATCGGACTCTAGAAAATCATCATCAAGAAACTACCTTCTCGACATGCATGTGCCTTGCTGCAGTCATCGAAGAGCTTTTCTCATCATAACGCATGATAGGGGCCCTATGAGCTTGAGCATTACGAGCTCGGGCTGCTGCCATGGCATCAGGTAAAAAGTGGGTGAACTCTTCAAGCAAATCAGCATGGCCACGGAAAAGGTAGGAGACCTGCAAAAACAGAAAGTCGCCTCACTATGCATACGAACTCAGTACTGACATTTGAAAGCAATCAATTCCCAGAATAAATTAGAAAAGATGCATGCTTTGCTTTTGTACTCATATACAAAGAAACTGTCAAGCACTGGCGAGTAACATACCTCATTATAAACTTCTGCAATAGCCTTGTTTTCCTTTCTATACAAATTCAAAATATCAAGAAACGACTTATATACGAAATCATCGCCTTGAAATCTAGTCTGCAAGCAGCTCATTAGTCAAATGAGAAAAGCAATTTTAATTCAGAAAGCAACATTCATCAGTTGCGTGATGATTTACCTTTATCTTGTTTACAAAACTGATTGCTTCTTCAAATTCAACTGGTTTTTTCACTGGAGCTTCATCCTCTGGATTAGTGATCTCATATCCCTTGGGCAAAAATGTATTGAAACCCAAAATTAAGGTTTGATGCCCTTTGAATAAATCCTTCACCCTCGCTATGACACCAGAAGTATCAATTCTACAAACAAACATCCCCAAGGAAAACCTTAAAAATGACTAATCAAGCACCAAATATTGCTAAATCAATGGCAGTTAACCTATCAGGATTACTTTTCGGGGAAGTAGGGAGAGGAAGTAACACAAAATTCTACCTTTGAGACTTGAAATCTTTCATGACATCAAGAAACTCATCATACTTGTCCCTTCTGTCCTGAAAGATTTCCTTCACTGACTTTAGATAGGAAAGCGCATCGTTTGTTGTTAGCTTGTTCGCACTACTTCCCCCCATCATTGGAGATTGCCCAGAACTGCAGTATCAAAAATAACAATACATGACAAAAGAACACATCTTTCTACAAGCTTGAACACTTCATACAATCACATTAGTTACAATATCAATACTTAATCTGTACATATTCTAAAATAAACCAATCTCAAGCTAAAAAACAAAATCTGGAAAAACTTACTATTTTGCAACTAAACTAAAAAAATACTACTCTGTTCAGCTCGAATTATAGGTCACCAAATTATACGTTACAATTTTCAAAATATAACCTAATAACCTCAAAATTAAACACAAACTAATCCACAAAATTACATATTTAGCAGTTGATGATAATAAAACTTACGGTTCACCACGAGAAGAAACAACAATAGGGCGTTTGAGTTGAGAACTCATCTCTACAACAACACATCTTCATATCTCTTCACCATTGTAGAAATTAAAACAAAAAATCAACGCTTTTATTTAGCTCTCCAAATCCTCCAATTAAACAAAACAATACAAAATCCTGAAACAAAAATACACATAATTACAGATCTAAACAAATTAACCACAATAATCAACTAATAATCCCTTAAACTCAACATAGATCACCTCAAAATTCTAACCAAAATCTACTAAATTACATTACTTGAAATTTAAGAAAAGCATAAAAATAATGACAAAAAAGCGAAAGAATTATTACAGAGATCTTCAAACGAGTCCGTTAATAGCGGTTGAAAAATTCTCTCCAATGGAAGAAACCAAAACACTTCCAAAAACAAAAAAACTGTGTAGAAGTGATGAATATGTAGTTTTTTTTTTCAATTCTTTATTGCTTTATGGCTATGGCTATGCTATGGTTGTAATTGATTTTATTTATTTTTGTAAATTTTTTTTTGCTAATTATTTTGAAGATTTTTTTATATATATAATATGGAGGAAAAAAATTCTTTGTGATACATACAACAACAATATGAGAGGAGAAAAAAAAAAGAGAAGAGTTTATAATATTTGTATAAGTCTTAGCTGGTTTTTTTTTTTTTTTTGTTGTTTTGATATATAAGAGGATGGATATATAATTATTTTTTTGAAAAAAATATATTAATACAGAGAAAGCTACAAGGAGAAGAAAAGAAAAGCCACTAATGGGGGGTGCGGGGTGGGGGGGTAGGGGAGTCATTTTGACCTCTTTTTTTATGGTATCAAATGGACTCTACTTAATTAAGACCTAATTGTAGGGAATTAGGAGTTGATTAAAAGTGTAAGAAGTGAGGATTTCGGATCGTTTGGTATGCGGACTTAATTATTTCATGATTATTGTTTTGGATTATATAATTATTATAGGATTAGTTTATCCCAAAACAATGTTTATATAGCTGATTAAATTGTAATCTCAAATTTAATTTTAAGATATTCTACTTTATCTCAATTCTCGCATTTCGAATAACCTTTTAGAGTATATAATATTATTGGAATTCTTTTTAGAGTCGAAACAATAAAATTATGAATATACTATGACAAGTTATCTTGGTATTAGTAATGTAAACATAAGAAATGCAATCTTAAAAAATAAAATAAGAAAAAATTTAGTAATGTTATGGGTGTTTGACAGTGAGAATTATTTATTTATTTATTTGGAGTAATTTTTTATTTTGTATCAAATTTGTGTCTGTATATAAATTTTCAAATCCAACTTGAAATTGGATTCCAAATTTAGAAAATGCTCCAAATATATTTTTAACTCTTTTTTTTCTTCATAAATTTCAAATAAAGTGACATCTTCTCCCTTTTGTAAAAAGTATAATTAGTCAAAGAAATAAACAAGTGACAAAGTAATTTCCACAAGTATAGTCAGGAAAGAGTGGTGCATAAGCAAGTTTATATATGTCTGGTGAAGGTGGAAGGATTGATTTTAATAGACTCTCGATTCAAATAAAATAAACTCAAAAATCAAGTATAGAAAAAAAATACATTAGGGAAGAAAACATGCAGGAGATAATGGTGAAGCGAACAATAATAACCACAACATAATATGATAATTGAAACAAGAAATAACTAGTAATAAATCAAAAAATAAAATAGTAAAATAATACCAGTAATGATAAGAAAAATTGGACAACGTTCAATTACCTATTAGTCAAACCCAAGATCATTTTCAAATTCAACTTTGTAAAATTTAGATTAAATAAAAAGTATTTAAAATTTATAACCAAATGCTTATTTAAAATTGTAATGTAAGAATTTTAATAATACAAGGAAAATATAATATAATGATGAATATTTAATTTAAATATGTTATGTATTTGTATATATTTTATAATTTAATATATTTATTTATTTTATAAGTTATTTTCTTACTGCCATAAGTTTTGTCATTTTAATATTTTAAACTCATATATGATACCCTTATTACTTGTCGTCTTATTACAATGTATTATTTTAACATAATTTAAGCAGATATTATTTATGAGAAAAATAAAACGACTAACCGAATATTTTATTAAGTAAAGTTGATTACACCTTTATGTGGAGCTTATATTATATATAATAATATAAAACAATATGTCCTAAAATCCCAACCAAAGCGATCCTTAATAGTACATAAAAAGTAGAAAAGGTCATATAGCTCATTTTATATTTTTATATATTGTTATTTTCTTATTAGTAGTATTTATTTTATTATTATTATTATTATTATTATTATTATTAGAAACAAATAGTTTTTACTGTAATTTTTATAGTAACTTTAAATTATTTTTACGTAGTTTGTTTATATGTGAAGCGCTACATAATTCAATACCTTTTACTAGTTGTTTAGATGGTTGTTAATTGTTACTCATTATATTGTTAGTTTAAATATAATATTTATTTTATTTGTAATAATCGCTAAGTAAGACGAAAAGTCTTTTGGGTAGCGATGATTTGATATGATCGCGTGGTTACCTTAATTTTCTTCTCATTTAATTACTATTTAATTTTAAAATAAATATCGTTTACCTTATCTTCTTGTAATAAAATAATATTATACAATCAATATAATACAACATAATACATTGTAAAATAATAAATAAAAACCATTGGAGAGTCAAAATCAATACTTCATGCATTGACTTTTACATTCACAAACGTGAGAACAGATTGACAAACATTACATCTATTACCATTTTTTTCTTCAAAATTAATCAGTTTGAATTCCTTGTTACAATTTACAATTACTGTGTATTAGTGTGTATTTATATATTATAATCTGTAATAAAAAATAAAAAAATATTCCTGAGATGCAATCGTGGAATAGTTGAGATCTATCCATCATTAATTAAAGGTTTTGAATTTAAATTTTTGAAAATGAAAAAATACAATTGGAAGCATTGATTCCATAAATAAACTTTACAATGCACAAATTTTATTTAATTGGCTTCAATAGGATTGCCAAACACCGGCGAAACCCCCCTTCATAGTAATATAATTCAAATATAACATGCTTTTTTTTTTTTACAATCACATTTTAATTGATTAATATTTAAATATATTGAGTTATATTTCACAAAGACTTAAATCAAAACTTATCAATTATTGAGGGACCAAAATACTATTATCCATTACTAGAATTTGGTTTGTTAAGTAGGTTATTATCAGATGACCAAAAAACAAGTAGTAGGTTATTATGCTAAAATAAAGTAAATACTATAAGATACTAAGGGCAAAATTGTCCAGAAAAACACTTTACCAAGTTTGAAAGGTTTGTGCATGCTACGGGTTAGCTAATTGGGCCTATTTGGTTGCCTAATTAGTAAATTTTAAGGTTAGGATTTATAATATTTTTTAGGGTTTTTACTTGGTTATGTAAAATTATATAAACATTTATCTGGTTTAACAATATAATTTATTTCCCAAAAAGTAACGACAGTATTTTTTAATATAAAAATATATATATATAGACGGTCAAAATATTCAACTTGTCCTTTGGGATGACTCAGTTGGTTTGGACAGTGATTATCCACACGGATGATCCGGGATCGATCCCCCCTCAATGCCTTCTGAGTCAAGCTTGTCGCATAGGGCTTGCCTAGTGCGGTTTACATCTCATGTGTGGTTTGCAGGCTATTACACAGTGGGGGATTTACCCAGTGCGCACAAAGTGCTCACCACAGAGTGTTCACCCGAAGGGCAGAGGCTGTGGCAGAGGTTGTAGCGGCTGCGGGTTATCCTTGGGTTCCAAAAAAAAAATATAAAAAATATATTCAACTTACATATAACTTGCATATAATTGTGTTGATGTATATCATTTGTATGCAATGTGTATATTACTTTATATCCGATGATATATTGGAAATATAAATAACATACACCGGTAATATAAAATACATACAACTTATTTATACATCGGGATATGAAGAAAAAAATAGTATTGTTCTTCTTTTTCTTCGAGTTTCAATTTGAAATTTCTAAAAAAATAAATAAAAAATAATCAAATCTTCACCAAATTAAACTCCCTTGAAATTGACATATAAACTTCAAATGATATGCTCAATTATGCAATAATACTTTATCCAAAAAAGTAATAATTTCACCAAATTCACTTTTTAAATTTAAAGCTTTAACCAATTTTACTGGTCGTTAATTATATTTTTCTCGATATGAGTGTTCGACAAGAAAAAAGAAGAAGAGAAAACGAGGAAAATTATAGCCTAAAATGATTCAGAGAAGTCCTTACTATTTTTTCCTTCTTGAATATGTCCATCTCACTAATAATTTCAACAATAGAAAAATTAGTTTGATTTGACTGACACGATTGAAGTTATATAAGGATATTTGGACTTTTTGAATTGTTCAAAGCTACATTTAAATATATTAGTATCATAATATTTCACAAGTTATGTTTCGATTAACACAAATTCAATTGAAAAGAAAAAAAATTAAAGACAAATCTATTTGAAAGAAAAAATTAAATATCAATCCGTCTAAAGGGCAAAAGTGTAATTTTATTAATTCTTTCAGTTCGTTGTTTGAATGGTTTGGGATTAGATGGGAAAATTTTCAAAACAACAATATTTTAGCTTTTAGTGGGACTCCTTAGCAACAGTTTCATTTATTTATTAAAAATGTCATTATTTTAGTTTGTTAAGGGATTAGTTATGTATTTATTTTATTTTGATTAATTTGAAAGAATACAAATAATTAATAACATAACAGAGAAAATCATGGAACAAAAAAATTCAAAAAAGGTAAAAAAGATTTTAAATACAAATCAGTTACGTTTTGAAAAGAGCATAAATAGTCATCTTTCCGTCGAGCGTTTTTTTGCTTTCTTCTTAAGAACATAAAAAATAATTAAAATAATTTAGTTTGTCTTCCGAATCATTCATCTGATAACTTTCAAAGCTTCTTCAAGTTGAATATGACATATTTTTGAAACAGAATTTTTTCAAAATTGACAACTCTAAATTTGTCGCATTCAGTGAACAATCGAAAAATAATCAGGTATTTTTTTATTATTATTTGTTTGGATGAGATATTTGTATATGTTGAGTACAAGGGTGTTGTTTTTTATTCTTATTGAATCAGTGAAATCTTTGTATGCATTGGGATTTATAGCTTTTTCGGATGTTTTCTATCCAAATTATGATGTATAATGAATGTAATTGTTTTTTTAGTTTAGTAACTGTTTTTTCTGTTTGAATGCATACAATAATTTGCATCCCATTAAGTTAATGTAACTAATCGAGCATGAACTATATGTTGAATACAACAATATATGAATACAAAAGTGAGATGAAAATACAAAGTTATAAATACAAAGTGAGATTGAATATAAAGTTGTGAATACAAAAAAAAAAAATACTCTCTTCATTTGAAATACAAAGTGACTTTGAAAGGTAAAATACAAACTAATGGATCATGAACTATATGTTGAATACAACAATATATATATGAATATAAAAGTGAGATTGAATGTAAAGTTGTGAATACAAAAAAAATTAAATACTCTCTTCATTTGAAATACAAACTTGTTGGTATACAATTAGGTTGAATACAAAATAAAAGAAAAATACAAACTTGTTCACATATAAATTGAGATTGAAATACAGAATGAATACCCAATAAAATACAAAAAATTTAGCATACAGTTAGGATAAATACAAATTAGGAAGGAAATACAAACATGTTGGTATACTAATTGAGATTGAAATACAATGTAAAAACAAAAAATGTAAAACTTGTTGACATATAGGTAGAATGAATACACAAATAAACTGTTAATTCAGACATTGTAGACAGACAGATGTTTTTCCCAAATCTAAAACCCTAAAAGCAAATATAAATGTATTAAAAATCAAACAAAATAAACATATGAATGAATTTGTAGATTCTAATAAATCTGAAATATTAAACGAAATCAGAAAAAATTGAAAAAAAATTGTTTAATCGACTAAAAATCTAAAATACATAAATTTTACATGAATTGTAAACAAACTTGCATAACAATCGAAAAAATTAACGGAAAATCCGTAATATGTACAATGCGAAATATAAATCATAAATGGTGATATTGTAAACAAATCAAAAGAAATCTAAATAACTAATTGAAATACATAAATATTAGATGAATATGTAAACAAACTTGCATAAAAATCGAAAAAATTGACGGAAAATCCGTAATATGTACAATGTGAAATATAAACCATAATCGGTGATATTGAAAACAAATCAAAAGAAATCAAAATAACTAATCGACATGGATAATGGAAATTACCTTGCCAACCGAGAAATCTGTTTGAATTAATAAAGAGATTTCGTTTAACAATAAAGAAAATTTCTTGATGAACAACAATTTAGCACCTTGAAGAAAGATAAACTTGAAACGTGAAAGGTAGGGAAGAAACGTGAAAGTTGGGGAAGAAACGTGAATGGTGATGAAAAAAGGTTAATGGTATAGGTTTAATTTATTTTTGTTCACTTCAAACGGTTATTGGTATATAATTTGGTCCAATATAGGACTCTTTCCATAAATAAAATTAATTTAAAATACTAAAATCTGAATACATATTATTTTATAAAAATATTGTCATTCTGCCATTTTAAATAAATTTTTTAAAGTGTTGTTATTTTGACTAATTATGTTAGGTATTATGACTTAATTGTTAATTTTCCCATTTATTTATTGGAAAAATTACTAAAATACACGTCTTATGTTTAACTGATTTCTAATATTCCTTTCTATTTCTAAAAACCTCTAAAATCCCTTATTTCTCTCCTAATTCTAAATTATTTTATAATGTATCCGAGCTAGTTTATAATGTATCCGAGCTAATTTTTAATGTATCCAAGCTACATATTATGTATCTAGTTTATTTTATAATGTATCCGAACTAATTTTTAATGTATCCGAGCTACATATTATGCATCCGATTTGTTTTACTTTTTCAGGGATTAATGTAATTACAAACTAAATAGGGATAGATTGTAATTTCATATTAAAACTATGTGATTCCTAAAATTTATACTTATTTATTTATTAGGTTTTTCATCGGGTGTTTGGTACCCACATTAAACTTGATTATTTCGAATTCAAGTTGCGTAGGGCTTCATTTGGGGGAAAGCACTTCAATTTTTCTATATCCAACGCTCAAATTCATGACGTCCGATTAGAATGAGCAGCCCTATCCATTACACCACATCCATTGGTGGTCATTTCCTAAGTAATTGCTTATGCCTAGAATATTCCAAACTAAGAAAATAGTCCTCCACTTGCATGCTCATAAATAATCCAACTCAATGTTTTCTCTTTCTATTTAATGTTTGATATATATATATATATATATATATATATTAGAGTTTGACTGATTTAGATTTGCGCTCACAATAAAATAAAATTTATCTTATATCTAAACTCAATACTAAAATTTCAGATTAAGAAAAGAACAACTTTATTCGTCAGATGTATCCTTCGGGGATATGCTACTTGATGTTGCTTTGGGTGCAAACTTTCTTTGACGAACTTCAAAGTAATTAATTAACAAAAGGGAAGAAAAGAATAAACTCTAACTATAGATTAAGAATGAAATATCTTTTAATCACTTGCAAGTTAAGGATTACAACATACGTAACTTGGACTATCATGCTTTCTTCTAACGACTACTAAAGTACGTAATTCATTACTCTAAAATAAAATAAAATTAAAAAAAGACCACTAGTATTTTTAAAAATAAAAGGAAAAGTATTAGCAAAAAGGAAGGGAGGTGGGGGTAGTAGAAGTTACTTGGAACCACTTTTTTATTTTCTTATTTTAATGTTAATTGTCTATAAATTGCATCGAATTAGTTATTTAACAAAAAATAACCTTTTCCCAATATATGAAATATAAAAATGTTACTTTTTCGTGTCAATTTGTTTGTCTTACTTTCCTTTTAAATCCGCTTCAAAGAAGAAAATATCTTTTTTTTTATAGCAACTCTTTAATTCTAATTTTTCCATGTGGAATGTTAAAAACCATATTAAAAGACATTTTAATATATTTAATATATCTTAATTTAAGATCATAATTTTTTAAAAAAAACTTTTTTTTAAGCTCTCAGCCAAATTAAAATAAGATCAATAAATTAAAACGGAAAAGAGTACCTTTTTTTGTGATATGAAAGGTGTTTGGATGCTTAAAACTTAAAATCTCATTAATCAGTTATAAAATGCCTTTTGGCTTATTTGGGTGCTTGGCTAAGTAATAAAAGTGATTATTTATGTTTTGCAATTATATGTATCTTTGGTTGTGAGACTGTGCCTATTTGATTATAGGGAAAAAAGACAAATATATCTCTGAACTATTGTAAATGGTATGTAAATATCTTTCGTCATATTTTTGGGACATTGGTGTTCCTGCCGTCCAAAAACTAGAGCATATATACCCTTTATATCATTATCTATATGACACGGTTCGATTTTATGAAGGACATGTAAAGAAACGTAAATTAGTTTAATGAAGGAAATGTGGCTTATGAACGGGATTGAGAAATTTATCAATTTGAAATTTCTAACCTATGTTTATGAGTTGCGTAATGTTTTGTGCCTATACTTATTGTATTAGTAATTTATCTCTAATGATTTAATTTATGTAATATCATCTGATTGCATATGAATTTATATATTAAGAAAAGTTCTAAATAAAGTTTAAGTATTTGTGTGATTAAACTAATTTATAAGGTATAATGAGAAATTTTAAAATTAAATAATTTTAAATATAAAATGTAACCTTCGTTTAAAACAGACTAAAGAAAATTAAGCTAAAGGCAATAAGTTGGGGAACCCTAACTTAAGAACCTGTTTTGGATAGATTTTTATTTTTGATTTATAAGTCGAAAGTTACAAGTTAGAAATTCAAATTTAGGATTCTTGAGTTCTTAATTTTTAAAAAATAATACTTTTAGCTTAACACCGAGTTGTTTTTAAGCACTTTTTAAATTTATTCAAACATTCCAAAAGTATTTTAAAACTATTTTGACTTAAAAACACTTAAAATAAGTCAATTTAAACAGTCTCTTAGTGTTTGTTTGGATTGACTTATGTTAAGTGTCTTAAGCCAAAATAACTTTTAAACACTTTTATAATATTTTGGTAAAACAAAAAAAATAATTTAAAGCAATTACTTTTAAGCTAAAAAGACTAAAAACTATAAGCTGATCCAAACATGCTCTTAAGCTTTTGGATTAAGAGTTATTTTGCTTTGATTAATTATTTTAGTTTTATATCCTTTATAATTATTTGTATTACTCATAAATTAAGTTCAAACACTTGAAAATTACTTTTCAATTCAAACAAACTCTTAGAAAGTGTTAAAAAGAACAATTTTTTTCTAAGCTTATAGCGAAGAAGAGGGGGACCCTTCTCATATCAGTCCTTACAGGAGCCTAACGGAGAAATGTTTATGTCAATAGGAGAAGACTGCGATAAAAGGATGTCCATCTTGTTATAAAAGTTCAAATTGCTTGTCTCTTTAATTGTTGGATTCAGAAATCTAGGCCCATATACAGCCCAATTAAAGGAAGGATTGGGTTATTGGATCAATAGTTTGGGCCTTTGAACAATATTGGGCTTCTATAGTTGTGAAACTTCCCCAAAAGACTACTATATGGATCTTAGTTGGTGTTTGATCAACTTATGGATCCAAATCTATTAGTTCTTGTATAACACAAATACACGATAATACACATTCTGATATGAGTCTTATACATAGAATTTAACACCGTCAACAGCTCCATCCAAATATTGCTCTTTTGATTTCATACTCAATTTTGTTTCCTTTTGAAAAATTTAGCTCATTTTTTTTGCCTTTTGGCTTCGGACTCTTGAAATATTACCTCACATAAAATTTTACTTATATTCCCTTAGTTTCAAACTAAAAATTCAAAACAAAATTTTGTATGTTTTTTCGACTATCGATATATTCCACTTCTTAATAGTATTCAATTCTTTTTAAAAAAAGGCATTCATTAATTAGGGGTAGTTTGATAAACAACACATTGTATTTATTGATTTCATAATGAACGTGTATTTTTGGTAAATTAACACTTATTTTAGAACAAAGATAGTAATATAGAAATCTGTCAATTCTTTTTCTTTTTGAGTTTAAAATTCAAGTTTGTGATTCAGTTTGCTTCCAATTTTAAGCAAAAAAGTCATCCGATGCACGAAAATATACTCCATTTATATAGGCTTTAAGGAAGAATCGCACCTTAAAGGGTACAGTGTTGACAGTTTATTTCGATGCAAGTATCAATGTGTATTGTAACATACCTAGTTTTAAAATGCAACAAGACAAGAATCTCTTTATGATGTATTATTAAATTATGAAGAAGACCCTAACAACCACTTACTATTTATAGACTTACAATTACGATTGTCGGCACACTTATTTAATCTCACCAAATTAAGTTTTATGCTTTAATAAAGTGGGAAACAAATAAAGCATTACCAATTTTATCCCACAATCTCAAATTGGCATCTAAGAATTGATTTATCCTTTTACATTTTTTTTTAAAAAAAAAGTATGTATCAAGTGTTTCGCATTTACATAGGATCGACAGATTAGTTGCATTCTAAGTTATATAATATAGATAATTTATTCTCAAGCAAGTTCTAGTGATAAATTTTACGATTTGGATTAAGAAATAGTTTTGTTATAGTGAACATATGCCATTGTTATCTAATCCACGAAACTTGTGTAAATACGACTTACCATTTCCTTCGTCTCATGTTTTACCTTAAAAGATTATCCAATAAGAATATCATTTTAGAAATTCAAGAATAAAGTTGATAATTATTTTTAACAATAACCCTTAACATTAATAACACATACTTTTTAAAATACCGCTCAATATTTTCTAAAAAAATCTTACAAATAAGAGTAACATAGTAAACTATATTTTGTACTCATTATTTTTTTTAATGACGTAAAAATAGTTAAAACGATAATTAAAATAGGATGGAGGCTGGAGTAAGTTGTTAAGCTTTATTAAGTGAAAAACAAATAAAACACTACCACTTTTATCTCAAATGAGCATCTGATAATTGTTTTTTATGTGACTTTTCATAGCTTTATTGAAAAAAAATTTGATTAAAGTTTGTTGAAAACTCAATTATGGTTCAGTCTCTTTTAATGAGTAGTTGTTATGAAAGCTAAAGGAATAGTTCTACCAAACGCATTAGGAAGAATAAAACAACCTAATTTTGTTAATTATATTTATTAAAAAAGAAATATTTTCAATCATAGACTATAACTTTGTACTTAACAATTAATCACTCAAAAGTTCCTTAATAATTGTGTTGCTCCCTATTTATGTAAAACTGGTCCATCACTTGAAAATTGAGAGCTGAGACAAAACAAGATCTAAATCAAAAGTCAATATAATAGACTACTAAGTTGTACTCTTAGCCAAAATAGTAATGACAATTATCCACTTGACTATATGCATTCATTTAATTGAGTTTAGGATTTTAGGGGCTTAAAATTAAATTCACATTGTAGCATGACTAACTACGGATTCGCGACTGAAAGTTCCACGTCAAGGGTAAAGTGCTCTTCAATAAATTAAGGATCTGAGACTTTTGATTAAGAATGAAAGAATACTTAACACTTCATCACACCTTATTTGGTGACAAAAAATAGTTCTAGTTACTTGGCTAATCCTATAATTAAGTTTTTTTATTAAGTCTTCCACATAATGGGGATGAGTCCTTTGGTCTCATTACATGCATCAATTTAGGCAATCCTCTCTTTACGAGCTAACTTTTGAGGCTGAGTTAGGCTCAAGTCTCATATCTTTACATGGTATCGATCAACATCAGGTCGATTCCAATCATTTGCTCCACCGAAGTCATTCTTGATCCACGCACCAGGCTTTTTGCCGTGGACATGATGGGGGTGGGGTGGGGGTGCTAAGTCTCCCACATCGGAAGGGAATGAGTAATTTGGTCTCCTTATACGAACTTGAACAATCTTCCTCTTACAAGCTAACTTTTGAGGTTGAGTTAGACACATGTCTCATATCTTTTAAATAAATATACAACTTGAGCAGTCACAATCATGATAATGAATAAAAAATGGGGTTTCAACTATATTCTTGGTGATGGTCCTCATATGATAAATATGAACAAGAGAGCCAAAAAGTTCATTGAGCATAAAAAGATAGACTTATATGAAAAGATGATGAATGCCTACAACATCCATGATTAATGTACACATGAAGATAAGCTTGAAATAGGGACTTGTCACAAGGAATTGAATGGATGAAACTTCTAGAGAATCATGTGACTTATTGTAATGACCAAACATATTTTCCTATGTGAGGGAATGTCTTTATAGCATTTGCTTCTCTTGATATTGATTTTTCATATTATGTCCCATACTTACTCTTTTGTCCTACCATTTTTTTTCATTATCATGACTCTGATTCGAGACGTCTAATAATATCTAATATCATGAATGCATAATGGTTATAAAGATTTATTTTTTGTTATTATAGATCAACTTAATCCGACGGTATAAAACAAATACATAAACCATCAATATGTGTACAACATAATTTTTATTTTTTTGGTCTTTCCTTTTGTTTCTAATGTGATGAGATAGCGCCTACAATTTTAGACAAAAATGTTTCTTATATTAATTGAGGAACAGTCTGATGAGTCAACCAACATATCTTGTTGAAATATAGGACCACATCATACCATTTATTGATAGAATTTATTTGGAATTTCTTTCATTGCTAATGCTATTCTTCAATGCCTCCTATTCCCACCCCTCCCTCCTAAAAATAAAAAATAAAAAAAATGGTCCCCTCAAATTAGAATTAAGTTTAATTTAAAGCTTATAATTAGTATCATATCTATGACTATTGGTTAATTAGTCATATGACGATTCAAGCTTATGACATGTATCGTTCAAAAAAGTGCATATATACTCAATTTGGTGTTATTCCTAATGTTTAAGTTATGCTCTAAGTTTATAATTTTTTGCATATTTACCACTAGAGAATAGATTTTAATATGCAAGGTCTGAATTGACAAAGTCTAACTTCATATAAAACGTGTGAAGTTTTATACTGCTAAAGTTAGGTTTTTGCTTGAGCTTCATTCATATTTGGCTAAAGTTTAATCTTTTTGCTTAGCTTTAGTCATTTTTGTCTTTAAGTACAAATATTTTTGACTGAAATTCATTCACATGAGGCTAAAGATAAGTCACTATTATCTGAAATCTGACAAAAATGCATGAACTTCAACCATATATTCTGAAGTGAGAAAACGTACAATTTCAAATAATTTAATACCAAAATTTTATCAACATAAAAGTACGTATATATTTGATTTATATTGGTACATTATTTATGTTTAGTTTACAGTATTCTAGTTAATTGCTTAAGACCTAACTTATATTAAGATAACATTAACTTATTTTCATTTCGATTGTTATTAACACTATTTTCCTCACAAGTTCAAGTCATGTTATATAATATTTAAGTGCATGCAATTTAAATCCTTTCCAACTTTACTTGTCTAGAAGTTATAGCAAATTTCCTTTGAAAGAAGTCAGTTTATGTAGAGTGGGCCTCTAAAATGAGCAATATGCATCGAGCGAATTTATATTAGTCAGATTAGTAAATTTTCGGGAAAAAAAAGGCCACTTAATGCAGTTAATATGGTCCGATATATTTGACTAGTGCATCTCTATTCTTCGCGGAAATTGTTTAATGGTCGGCACATAATACTTCAAATTCAAAACAATTTAATTCTGGTTGTTGGGATTGACCAATCAAATCTTTTTGTTTTTTTGAGTGGATTTGGTTGAGAGAAAAATATATTTTCGATGAAAAATATTTTTATCTTTTTGATTTTTTTCTAAGAAGGTCATTTTTTCATTTTTTATTGAACTTATTATTTTAGAAAAAAATATTTTGATTAATTAAATATAAAAAAATGGAAAATAATTTCTCCGGACCAAACACACCTTTCGACTTTTTCATTTTTCTTGTTTCGTAGAAATAAATAATAAAGTTACGTTATGCTACAAAAATTCTGAAATATCTCTTATTTGTCGAAATTCGGAACTTACTAAAGAAAAAGTGGTAAAATAATATTCTTTGAATATTTAAATTTTAATTTTAGAAGATAAGTTAATGTTATTTCCATTTAATATAAAAAAATAATTAGTTAACTAATTCTACATAAGTGATTTAGGAGGATGATTATTGAAGAATTTTTGGTAGAAGGGGAGTTTGTAATGTTCAAGCACTATCATATGAATCTATCAATTTCTTGGTAGGAAGCGTTATCCCTTAATAAATTTTATTTGATATCAATTTAGATTTATTAGACTTTAATATAGAGATCGGAAAATCCAAAAAAAGACACAGTATTTAATACAAAGTATTTAATACAAGTAATAATAGCCAGTACATAAAAGTGTGGAATCAATGAATACTTGGTACTTGATTTCTTTCTCTATTAGTTTAAATTTTGTTTACTTCTACTGCTTTATTTAACACTGACAGTTGGAACTAATTAGTTAGTACATCACATGAAATAATTATAAGTTTGGTGAGGATATCAAATTGTAATTGATAGTTTGAATTATTAAATAAATTTTGAGGTTTGACAACTAAGAACACATCACTATCAAGAATATTTTCATTTAATAATATGGTATTTGAAAATACTGGCTCACCAATAGCGTTGATCTCGTTGTGTAGACTCACTAAGAAAATTTCTATCGAAAAAACTTTCATTTACAAAGTTCAAACTTGAAAAGTCGAAGCATCTCTCTAATAAAGGTGAAGGAATGTAGTTAGTATTTAGCTATTTGCATGGTATTTAACTTTTTGTGAAATGCTTCTAACATAAAGGTGATTATTTTTTTAATACATTATAAATATTGATTATGTTTTAAACATCATTCCTAAAAGTGGCTATTGGTGCACAAATACCTTTATACTAGAGCATAAATTGCGCTAGGCTATATTTTTTTATTTCTTACTTGGTATTCGATTCAAATATTTGCCCGAAAGTCTAGTTATGACAATTCCACTCTAACATATTATTTATGAACAATATTTTTTTCGTATTTTTTTGAAATACTATTTGATCCGTTCAAAAAATTAAGAATTCTTGACAATCTTCATGAATGGTACGTATCAAATTATAAACATCGTCACATTTGACACAATTTGCCAATTTTACTATCGAACCACCTTCGCAATAAAATCGTCGCAAATTTAACTTCTTTTAGTATACTTTGGGGTCCCCTTCTTAAAAAAAAAATGTTGAAAAATAAGACTTCTATATATAACCATATGTATCCAAGAAATTAAATTTCATGTCTTTCTCTAATAACTTTTCCTGAAAAAATTATAACTTCTCCTAAAATTGTCTAGACATGCTTGAAAATGTCACAATTTTAATTTCTGAAAAAAAAAGAAAAATTGTAGTATTTTTAGATAAATCACAAAATTTTGGAAGATAATAAAAAAATCCATATGATAACAACGATACATGGCAATGTGTCAAATAATGTTCCAACTTCCAATCAAATCCAAAATATGTCACATGGTTTCAAACCCAAAGGGATTGTCCATATCTTATTTCTAAATCAAGGGGATGTTAATTATATGTAACACTTTCATCAATATTTCACATTTTATCCTCTCCTTTGTTACTCGGTATTCGGTACTCATATTAAGATCTAATTAAATTTGAATTTGGCCTGAAAAGTTTCACTTCCTAAAAATAAAGTCGAGTTGATACCCAAATTCGAACTTTAGATATCTGATTGAGAATAATTAAGTATTTACCACGTCTGTTAGGACCCTTATTGTTCCTCCTTTGGATTCCTTTTACTATGATTGACATATATTGTTTTAGCTTGTATCAATTATATTCACGAGACATATCTATTGTTTTTCACCAACTTGGGCTTTATTCTGTGGCTATTATAATTTTGGTTTAAAAGTTTAGAATCTATTATAGTGTAGAGTAGTCTAGTACCTACTTTTTTTTTAAAACAAGTTATCATAGACCTTATTTTTTACTTATTTATCATGTTCACATGCACCACATTAATCTTTACTTTATTTTCTTCTTTTAATGGAAGTAGTAATTGTTTCACCATTTCAGAAATTAAATGCATGATATTAAATATTATATCAAACTAATTTCTTGTGCATGTGAAGCAAAATGTAAATTAACGGCTCTTTTCAATAGTAAGAGGTATTCCTCTCACATGCGCACATGTCACTACTAAAGTCTAAAAAGAAAGTTTTTCCGAGAATAAGTGAGAAATTTGTGTTATAAAATATACATTCATTTCTCGTTGAATGCATAGTAATAAATAGATTCTCACTAAAATACTGTGAAATTTTCTAATTTTTCTGTAGGAATACAACATTATCTTTTCTTTCTTTTACCTGATTCATTCAAAATATATGAGAATAGCTTCTTTTAACGCTTTTCAATAGGAACAAAATAGTAACTCTTTTAGTAGTGTATATCACAAAAGAGTTGTTTGGATGAAGAAAAATTAACATTGTTGTATGCAAGATTTTTCATAAGAGATATCGATCAATTAAAAGTTAATTATTTTTTTAAAAAAGTAGTACAATGTCATCATGGAGTTGAATCTAATTTTTAGGCTTTTAGATCATGTTTGATCACATGACCGCAGGAGTACAAGTTCTTAATTAGATCATTTGGCAGAATCATGCATGTGATCACAAGATTAAATAATTTTATCCAATTTTTTAAAATCTTATCTTTCAAGTGTACGTACGTCAACCAATTATGACAAAGTTTTGTCACATTATTTCATGCATGTATCTACCAATAAGAATATAACTGCAATGGGGTGATAAATACTTTTTCACGCTTAAATAATAGAGGTCTTACGTTTGAGTTTTTAGTGCGGAGTCACCTTTATATATTAGGGAACACTTTATTCCTCAATGTAGGACTTTTCAGCACGAATTCGAATTTAATCGACCTTCAATATGAATATCGGATGTCAAATGAAAAAATAAAATAAAAAATCCATGCATGCATCTTGAAGAGTACTTGGTTATTTATTTATTTTTAATATTGCACAAACTCATATGAAATACTCATTACTAAATATCTCTATTCAAGAATAATATATTTGTATAATGTGTACGCAGATTTTATTACTATCATAAAAGCCTCGGTAAAATATTCCCCCTCCAAAAAAAAAAGAAATCATCTTTATCTATTTATATTTGGTTTTGGCACTAAAAAGTGTAGTTGCAAATTAAAGGACAGACAAACTTTATGGCACTTATTCTTTTTTGTTTTATAAGGCACAAAATGCCAAGGAGTATAGCATCTACCACTTTACTCCCTATTTTCTAGGATTTTTAATTTATTTTTAATTTAAACAGCTAAATACTTTTCACCAAAATAATAATAATCATATATAGGTCAAATATAATATTTTAGATGTCTTGAACATTCTTTTACAAAATTTATTGTTTCACCAATACTGTTGACCTATAATTATAAATTGAGGGGAAAAAAGAAAAGGAAAAAGGAGGAAGGGCCGCATAGGTGTATTCAGGATTTTGAGATGATGTGTGCATTATTATGAAAATGTAAATTTAATCGGTTTGACATTTAAGTTTGTATTATTGAAAATAGTTAAAGTTTTAAAATTATAGGGCCAAAATTGAAATGCTTAATTAATTAAAACGCCAAAAGTGCTATCAAGAACCACATAGAGAGGTGTTACCCAATTTTAGGAAGAAAAATAATACAACATAAATATAAAATTCAAAATTCTTATCTCACTAATAGGTGCACTCAATCATCATAGCATTATATGACACTTCGATTATGGATTCACATATCTATATTTAACAAAAAGTTTAAAAAATATAACATTACTGTATATAATTTCAGGAGAGGAGTATGGATTCACGTGAACTCAGTGACCCTCTCCATCATACACCTAAGAGAACCAACATGGGTGTGAGACTTTAGTAGATAGTTGAGATCCCTCCGTCTTTATTTTGAAAATCTTGAATTTGAGCTTTTGAAAAAGAATATTTTTTGTTGGAAAAGCCATTTTAAAATAGGGATCCCGCAATACACGAATTTCAATTAATTTAATGAAGAAGGGCTATAAATATTTTTGAACTATTCAAAATGGGTATATTTTACTCTTCGTTATGTTTTTGGTTCGAAAATATTTTTATCATTACATTTTTTACTAAAAATGTCCTTTAATTATCAAAATAACTCAAAAATTATCATTCTTACTAACAGTTGCTCCACAACCACAAAAAAGAGCATGTTATGTTTTTTGCTCAAAAAATATTTGTATCATCATACTTTTTACTAAAAATGTCTTTAGTTATCAAAATAACTCAAAAATTATAAAATGATCCTATTTCGAATAGAACAAAATTGACTCATTTTTCTTGTTTGGAGCAACCATTCGTAAAAGGAGTACTTTTAAAGTATTTTGATAGGACAATAATAATATTTTTAAGCCAAAAATATAACAAGAAATAAAATTAATTCATTTTAAATTATTTAAAAATATATGTCCTTTTCCATTAATTATAAGAAGAATAAATCCATTTACTGTTCAACAAGTTTTCATCTACCCTTGTGTCAGATCACGTGATAGCTGTACTTTAAAGGGAATTCAGAGTCTCCCATATCTTCCTCACATGCCAATCACCATACATATGAGTTTTTATTTCTGGACTTGAGTCTTATATTATCGAGTTATTTGGTATGTAGATTAAATTATTTTAAAAAAATAATTTTAGAATTATAAATTTTTAATTAACTTATCTCGTATAAAAGGTGGAATAAAATAAATTCAAGTTGAATAATTTTAGGGAAAATGATCAAATATGTCATTGAACTTTTATTAAAGGTTCATCTATGCTATCCGTTAAAAGTTTGACTCATCTATATCATTTCCTTCGGAGAAAAGACCCATCTATGCCATTATTTGTTAACTAAAAATATTTTTCATTTTGCGGAATCTTTTTTTATACGTGGTCAATTATGATTCGGCCATGTCATTAATTAAATAAATTTTTAAAAGGAAAACAAGTTCAATTATGTCATCAAACTTTGAGAAAAAAACTCATCTATGCCATCAGTTACAAGTTTGGTTCATTTATGTCATTTCAGTTAGCAAATAATGGCATAGATGAGTCTTTTCTCAAACGAAAATGACATAAATGAGTCAAACTTTTAACGAATTACATAAATGAGTCTTTTGTTTTGTTCAAGCCATTATCATGTTTAGTTAATGTTATAAATGAATTTCAAAATAAATACATATCATTAACCAAATTTAATATAAGTTCAATACCAAATTTAATCCTAAAATATTTCATCTTATTCCGCTTACCAAATGACAGTTTAGGCTCTGGCTTAGCTTTACTTTTCACTACACTACAAATTATGTGACCACATTATCCAACAAATTTGAAGGTAGTAGCTGGAGATAGCACGAGCTTTGAAAATGAAGAAATTTCAAGCATATTCTTAACAAGTCTCACGCAAATATAAATTTAAATTTAATTAAATTAATCGATATCAAGTAATTAAATTATAAGTCTTGATTCATAAAGTTGGATCAATCAAAAAGTGTACACTCTTAACCTTATCAAAGAATTATTCAACCATCACTCATGATAATAATTGAGTAGACCAAAGAACCCATGTTTCACTTTTTGTTGCTTTTTGTGTTATATATAGACGTGCAATTTTAGGCTATGATGTTCAATCTTTTTTACCTAAGGTAATAGGGTTCTTTATACACCCATATTCTTTTTTTTTCTTTTTTTTTACTTTTTTTTATTGTGATTACGTGATTTACTCGTATAAATTATCAAATTTTTTGTTTCAATTTACTTGACTTGATTCAAAGCATCTAGTCAAACTAACTAAAAATAATCAAATCCCACATAGTAATTAATTTCGACACTCTCAATATATATCAATCTATGATAACTTTATCTAGCAACCAAACGAGGTCTTTATGTGTGTTTGTACTTCAATATATATTCATATCCATTGGTGTAACATTTTTAAAAACATGACATTTGGCATGAAAAAAAGATAAAGAAATATATGTCAGACTGCACCAACATGATCCAACATGGCTTAAATTGAGAGACTCACGTAAACAAAACAAGATACTAAAATTACTCAATAATTTATCTCAAAATTAATTATCATGAGATTATAGGATAATAATTTTAAGATAATTAATTTCGAGACAACTCACTGACCTCCAATTAAATGAGCTCTTGTTTGGTACGAAAGATAAAAGATAATATTTCATAATTAATTTTAGAATGAGTCTATCTTATATTTGATTGAGATAAATTTACAAATAAATTATCACAAATTACGTTATTTCCCGACTAGACGAACCTAAATAGAGGGGAAAAGAACAAGAAGGAAAATAGAAAATGTAAAAATGATTAGCTAGGAATATCTCATAGACCATGTTACAAACCGAATATTTGTAGGGAACAATAATACCTATAATTTTTTTGGTTAATAATCATGATTGAAGAGACAAATGCAATAAGTGAAAAGTGTATTATTTCTCATAATTATATTGCAGGTTGTTTTTTTTGTCTTAATTATAGACCTCAGGCCTTAGCTACTACTTTTGTTAAATATGGAATCTTAGTATTTTGCATGAAAATGATTAAGCCTAACACCCTGGTCTAGCTTCAAGATAATGTATACACTTCTGATCTATAAGAGGCAAGCTAGAAATTCGATCGTTTAAATTCTGACTCCACCTCTAAAAATTATTTAATCTTTTAAACAAAATGACAGATATAATACCTAGTAAATAACTTTCAAAGTAAGAAATAAAAGAAAATATATCAAAAGAATTTTTTATATTACTAAGTGGAAAATTAAAAAGAGACAAAATTTAACAAGGCAAGACAAGATAGGACAATTTTTTTAAAAAAAAATGTTAGATGGTAAAAAATCTTAGTAAGATAATTCAATTGATCAAATATTAAATTCAACTCGTAATTTCTTGATTACAAATTCAAATCCAATTCTTCTTTTTCAATCTGAACATGCTTTGTGAAACGACAATGAAAAAGTTAAAAAGTTCATGAACTAGGTATATAATCTGAATACACGATAAAATATCGAAGTGATTGAGCATTCATGCTATCACGATATACTGAGAATTTGAGATTCAATCCTATATTGCTTCGATTTTTTATTTTTTTTTTAAAATAAAATAAATAAGCATACCATAATTAAAAAGGAGGCAGGTTAATTAATTATATGTGGGATGAATGTGCATATATATTAATTAAATTACATTACATAAGAAATAATTGAACTGTCGTCGTCTAGTTTTTCATGTGCTGTAGACTTATAAAAGTGAGTTGGCTTATGCTGATATATAGTAATAAAATAATATAATATATAATACTACAATAATAAATATATTTATGACCAAGACGACCTAGCTAATTCTAGATTGCAATATTCATATTCTTCACCTATCATTTAGTTCAGAAAACAATAATGCAAATTAAAGCCAATCATATAGGAACATGAATCGTACTGTGTGAACTGTGAAGTGGAAACACCTACTACATCTTTTGTAAACTTTTGCTAAGCTTTTATTTTATAACTGTGATATTCGGATTAACCGCATCTCGTATTTTTTTTATTTTAAAATAAGTGTTATTTAAACGAGAAGTATCTAGTTAAAATGTTTTATTAAGAGTTGATGTGTTTAATTTAAACAAAGTTTAGTTCAAATATTTAAGAGATTGCTTGGTGAGGCTCAAAAATCTTTCTTTCACATTTTTTCTGTGTCTCAATTATGATTGATTAGCTTCTTTCTTGTGCAAGCTACGATCTAACTCCTTGATATATGTTGCACTATGTGATCTTTCGGATTATGTATTAAGTTTATATTTAAGTTTGAGTTGCAATCACTCTGTGCAATTACATTACAATAATTAGGAAAAGGAAAAAATGACAAATATACCCTCAAACTATCGTAAATAGTATGTAAATATCTTATGTTATACTTTTGAGATATTGGTGTCCCTGCCGTCCAAAAACTAGAGTATATATACCATTTATACTAACGGACGTGTCATAATTTTATCCATCGACCCGACATTTATTAAATATCGGATCAACGGATAATATTGTGTCACGTGTCCCTATTTAGTCTTTCGCTATAGTGAAGGGCATATATGATCTAGTTTTTTTGACGGCAGAGGCACCAATATCCCAAAAGTATGACGGAGGATATTTACATATCATTTATAATAGTTCGAGGATATATTTGTTTTTTTTCCTATGGGAAAATGAAAATATTGGGTAGCAACAATATTATCCAATTCATTTTATCAAAAGTTTTAACTTAGGTTGTATTTATTATTATTTTTAAAGTGAGATATTCCTTGGCCCCTCAAAATACCCAAAATGATATATATGGACCATTCTGGTACAAGTGATTAATCTTGTTTGTAGAAATTGTATGACCCATTTTTTTCAAGTACCATTGATATATATATAGTTGTCGTTTGGTATGCGGTACAAAGTAAGATATTTTGAAATTAAATTTTAAATAAGATTTGTACTGTGTTTGATACATCAGGATACATTTATATTGTCTATTAAATACAATATAATTTTTATTTCATGGTTAATCTTAAGATATTTCATTTTATCCCATTCAATTTAAAATTATTTTATCACATTTTTAATCTCCCAAATGACATAAATTAGTCCAAAATTATAATATTAAAACTATAATTTCAAAATAATTCAATTCACATACTAAACGATCACGTATAGTTAAGTGAGTACATATTAACCTTCATTTATTTATATGGTAAGAGATGATTTGGTTGGGAATAAGTTATCTCGAAATTATTAATTTTGAGATAAGTTATTTCGACAAAAATTATTTCATCATATATATGCGATAACTTATTCCATCACTATAGCAAAAATGATGAAATAAATAATTCAAGTATTAACTAGTAACAATTTAACTATAAAATATTTATTTTAGCCTTAATAAAATGATTTACAACCACACAAATTTCTATAATTCATTTTGAACCACAAGTTTTAAAATTCCTTTCTTTCTTAAACTTCATTCCGAGTCAAACTACCTCACATAAAATGAAACGAAGGAAGTAATACCTCCGATCAAACATGAAATAAAATAACTCTATATATTATTTCGAAATTATTATACCTTATACTTCCTCCGTCCCATTTTATGTGGCACCATTTCCTTTTTGGTCAGTCCCAAAAAGAATGTCCCATTTTCTTATATGGTAAGTTTATAAAGGTACAATTCCTCTTTTATCCTTGTTGGTCCCACTTAATCTTAAAATAATACTCCAATACATTTATGAGGAGAGAGAAAAAAAAGTCTACTTTTTAAAGGGCAATTTGGTAAACATTTCAAAGTCTTCATTTATTTCTTAAACTCCGTATCCGATCAAATATGTCACATAAAATGGAACAGAGAGAGTACTTCGCAATAAAATGAGCCTTTTGAAAGTATACCAAAGTTGGTAGGGAGTAATCTTCTTGCAGTGGAGAAGAATATAATAAGTCAGATGAATGTATCTAGTGATGTAATAGGACAATCTTGTGATATTTAAAAAAAGATTTAGTAGGTACCTATATATTAATCATAACAACAATTTGGAGTTGATATTACTATAATTCCCACCACAATTTCACATTTTGAAAAAATAAGTAATTGATCAATATTGTTCAATTTATAATTCTTGTTAAAAAATAGACCTAAATTAATAGTAATAATAATAACAATAATTGAATTAAGTATACAGTAATTTCACCCATAATTTCACATTTTGATAAAAAAATTGACTAATATTACCCAATTAATAGTTTTCGTTAAAAAAATAGATTTATAACTATAATCGGAGCATATCTTACTTAATGCGCTCCTCTCTCCCTCTTTTCTAGCCAATACCAATAGCATCGTTTTTTTAATAGGACAAAGCTAAAAATATGATGAATAAAATAAATAAGATGAGAAAAATATGTGAAGGACTTCACTATAGTATATGTCGAATGCTTGTAGTAAGGAATTAATCTCCCTTTATTATGGTAAAATAAAAGTTGGTAGCTTATATGAATTATTTCAAGGTAAATAACCGCTTGATTCGATATTATTATTTCAATTAAATATTATTATATTTTCGACCACAACCTTACATTTGACAATTAAAATTAATTAATATTGTTCAATTAATAATTCTTGTTAAAAAAGTAGACATATAATAATAACATTATGAGTATATGATATATTTTTGTATGATATTTATTTATTTATGAAATATAATTATTATTATTAGTGATTAATAATAATAATTATTATTATTATATTTATAAGAAGTTCCACTGTAACCAGCTGAGCCATCGTGCAGACAATAAATTCCCTGCCTAACTTATCGCACTACTCCTTCCCACGTTCCTTCTGTAACATATAAAACCAGCTCCATTGACTGCTACATTCACACTTCACTTTCCTTTTTTCCCTCTCATTTCACCACCGCCGCTGTAACCGTCGCCGGCGGTAACTTCAATCTTACTCCGGCGATCTACATTTCCGTTTCCGGCCTCACTGTTACCTTTCAGCCGACGGAGTATTTTCCATTTTGCCATCAATGGCGCTACAGAGACAACCTAGTGATCTGAAAAACAGAGTGAATACTTGTCTCAATAGATTATCTGACCGTGATACTCTCACCGTTGCTACGAATGAGCTGGAGTCTATAGCTAGGAGTCTTAACAGTGAAGGTTTTGGTGCATTTTTGACTTGTATTTCGAGTACGGACTCTTCCGATAAATCACCGGTGCGTCGGCAATGTGTTCGGCTTATCGGCGTACTCTCAGCGTCTCACGGAGATGCTTTATCACCGCATCTAGCGAAAATGCTTTCTACTGTACTCCGGCGACTTCGTGACCCTGACTCAGCTGTTCGCTCTGCTTGTGTAGAAGCTGTTTCCTCCATTGCGTCGGAAATTACTCAACCGCCGTTTTCGTCTATTTTGAAGCCGTTAATCGATGCTATTATGCACGAGCAGGATAATAATTCGCAGATCGGAGCTTCGCTTTGCCTTGCTGCGGCAATTGAAGCATCACCTGATCCCGAGCCGGCGGAGCTGAAGAAAATGTTGTCGAAGCTCATGAAATTGGTGAAGAATGATTCCTTTAAAGCCAAACCGGCGTTACTGTCGCTCATTAGTAGTATTGTTAGTGTTGGTGGTGCTTCCAATAAGAATGTATTGAATAGCTTGGTTCCAATTACAGCTGAGTTGTTGAGTAGTGAAGATTGGACTGTGCGGAAGGCTGCGGCGGAGACATTGGGACGGTTGGCTGTTTCCGAGAAAGAGTTGTTGTCAGAGTTGAAGGCGTTCTGCATCACGTCATTGGATAGCAGAAGATTCGATAAGGTACAAAATACATGAACTACAGTAAATCTATTTACCATAAAGTTTAGAAATGATTGATAGGAGAACTTCATTACCTTTTGTCATTTATTTTTGAAATGGAGTAATAATAGACTGCTGATCTTATTCTAATCTAAAATCTTATAAATTTATTAAGATGAATTGGCTTATACAATACTCTGCTTTGAATCTATAGGTGAAGGTTGTGAGAGAGACAATGAATCGGGCGTTAGAATGGTGGAAGGAAGTTCCAGGTGCTTCAGATGATGTTTTGCCTCAATTACAATCCAAGTTTCCACAGAAAGGTAACTTCCAATAAAAGCTAATCTGTTCTGTTGAAATAATTTATTTTTTTCTTTGTAGAAAGGCTTGGGGTTTAAATAATTCTTGGATTTCCTTAGTTTTCATATGTTATTACTATGTTCTGTCAATAATTTTCTTTCCTTCTAAGCAATCACGGAGATGAGAGGATTCAAAAATAGCTAGTCATATTAAGAAAGAGCATTGAATAGTATTCAAATTGGATTTAGTTTCGAGTTTGTTAGAGAGATTATGTTAACACAAGGTCCCTTGAATGTTGATTGACTGAAGTGGAATCTGAATTCCTCTACTCTACGAAAACGGAAATATTGGCTCAAAATGAAGCTTACTGAAGATTGTCGTAGGCATGGTGTGAAGTTTTTTGTTTATGACGAGAGAGTTATATTCTGGTCAGTATGGTTGAAAATAGGGAGATGGTTACCGAGCTTTTTTACTATTTTACCTTTCCACTCCTGCACAAATTAAAATCTGTGAACTCCTTTTCTTCCTAAAAGTTCTTTTTCAAGTTTTTATGTTCTCCAGAGTCCAGACAAAACACTTGTTTTTTCTGATTGATCATCACATGCTATACACATGCTTAGAAACTTATCTTGTCAGATGAGTCCAGGTCCAGGGAATCTTGGACTTTAATTAACCCTTAGTTTCCATACTTCCAGTTTCATTGATTGAAAATTAGTCCTTTTAGTAACTAAACTATTTCAGCCACATCTGCATCGTAATTACTTTGTTCCAGCTTTGGTTATAGTGAGCTTTCGGGCTATTTTCCCTTTTCAAGTGTTGCATCTTTGTCTCCTGTCCTTATTGCTATTTTTATGTCAGCTGTTACATAACTGTATGCCATGTTTCTACTAGAGATTGCCATGGATTCTTCCTATTTTCATCTTTAAGCTCTTATTGTAAATGCATTACTTTATTCACCTACTTTCTGCTACTAAAATTATCCTATGAGGTGCCATATTTACAGAACTATGAATTTGTGTCTCCAGATTGTGTTAGTGGTGCCTGTTCTCCAACTCCTTCCAAAAGTTCGAGTGAGACAGCTACGGAAACCCCTCAGCCAAAGAAAGCAATCCGCTCAACCAAGTCACTTGCATCCAGTAGTTCTTCCTCGATCACCTCCCAGAAAAATAGTTCTATTAGGTTCCGCCGCACAAAATCAAATGTTACGAGCTCCTGTAAGCTGGATTTTAGAAAATCCCCTGATGCAAAAGCAAAGCACACTGTTTCACAGGCTTCTTCGTTGGAGGTAGCTTGTGAAGAACAGAAGAGTCAAAATCTTAGAGTTCAAGGTTCAGTGGATTCAGTTAGTTGTAGCAGTTCAAACTCAGAAGTAAAGTCAACTCTATTCAACAGACCACCGGATGAGAAGTTCCACAGATATGGTAATTCACAGTTTGGGTCTCGGGTTATTCCGCTCTTTGAGGACTACAATGACAACATGGATGTACCTGATGAAAACATCAACGAAGATGCACTCTTGAGTCATAGAGAGTACGAGAATTTCTGTTCTGTCAGCAAACAGCTTGTTCAGATTGAAAATCAACAGTCCAGTTTGTTAGACCTCCTGCAGGTACATTTGTCTTCTCCTTCCCTCAACACCCCTTCAAACATCATATTTAACTTTTGGTCTCCATTAAGTTGATGTCACAACCTGTAGTCTCCCCTATTTAAGAGGAATGAGTTGTATATTTGTGCCAAGAGACACATGCTGAGCTCAGCCTATTTCTTCTTCATTGCAGGGATTTATTGGCAGCTCACGAAATGGAATGAATTCCTTAGAGAAACGTGTAAATGGTTTGGAGAGATTACTTGATGAAATGCAATATGATTTGGCAATAACAACAGGGAGGATTTCAGATACTGATTTTACAGGAAGTACATGCGGCATGATCCCTCGTGCAGAATTTTTAGGTCCTAAGTTTTGGAGAAGTCCAGAAGGGCAAAATTCACAATCAAGAATATCCTTCTCCACTGGGAGCCAGGATGTAGTGTATAGTCAGCCAGAAACGTATGCTACCAAGCAGAACAAGAATATATCTTCAGCAAAGCAGTTTAGTATCAATCAGAATGAAGCATTACGTTCTTTCTCTGGTAGAAGAAAAGAGAGAACAGCTCGAGATGGCGAAACTGCAGGTTTTTGTCATGTCAGTAGGCATAACGGAACTTCATTCACAAATTGCATACAGCAGCAAAATTGAGCCTTAGGTGATTGTTTTCTTTAGCTTGACATGATGATTGTTTGATTATTGAAGACATACTTGTCTGTTGTCTCTAATCATCGCAATACTTAAAAGTCTTCTATAATATTATAAGTTTGAATAAATGGTTCGCGCTCTCATCAACTTTTGTAGATTCTTCTTTCAGGTCGTGTTCTGTATCTTTTAATTCTCATTTACAACATATTTTTTGGACTAGATGAAACCTAATCCTTCACACCTGGCTGTACTCATCTAGAGGTCACAGTGTTTTGTTTCCCATGAGCACAATTGGTGGTCAGTTGGTTCTCCATAGTTTATGACTCTTGCTATATTAGTTTCTGATTCTTCACTGTTATTTGACAGTCACTAATAGTTTCCTCATTAGTAAAAAATTGTTTGTGTTGGTCTTTTTTCTCAAGCATAAATCGAATAGTCCTTCATGTTACTCATAGAAGGGTCGCGTACACATTTCCTTGGAACACATTCTTAAAGCTAATACAATCTCTCAATCATATGTTGTTCTTTTACAATTATACTCACCGGTTGAAGATTTTTGTTTGTGTTAGTAACAAATGATAATCTCTTCTCTCTTAGCAGGTTTTGCGTAGTTAGTCTCAATGCTGAAATATTTGGATAGTCTTTGTCCCATCTGAATCTGGGCAGGGAAACCATGTACTACTTGAAAAGTTCAAAGCTGTTTGCTGTGAAGAGAAGTCCAAGGAATTTATCAGAGACGAAGACAAGTTTTCAATATTTATACCTGGTCATTTGGTTATGTTTAAGGGCCAGTGAGGGCAAGCAATGGGGGGTCTGTACAGAAGCTCTGAATGTTGTTAAATCCTGTTTATGCTTATTTATTCTGCTTTCTGATTCTAATAATCCAATGATTGTTCTGTGAAATGCTATTCATTCTTCCAAAGGAGGAAAGTGCAAATATTAGTCAAATTGGGGCCCTTTCCTATTGATATCGACGACTATTGGATTTGAAAAATAATTCTGTTGATTCACACTAGGACTTGTTTTGTTCCCTGGTTGTCGACAAGTATACTTGAGCATATACCATAGCTGTTTGAGCTGTGAGACGACTCATATTGACAACTCTATTCATACATCTATTTGTCTAATGTCTAATCTAATGTAAATATCTCGTGCTTCGCAAGTAGGGTCTATTGAGGGTAGAACGTTCACAAATCATACTCTAGACTTGTGGAGGAGTAAAGAGGTTGTTTTTGGAAGACCCTTGCCTCGAATACTACATATCAAAATAGGTTTGGAAAAAAAGAGAAAAAGACTATGAAGAAAAACAAAGCAATTAATAAGTAAACAATAATAACAACAACAAAATAATGGTTAATCTAAACACACAAACAAAGACTATATTGAATTGCAACCATAAAAAAAAAACACTTGTTATTTCAAAAAACTAATGTTAACACCAACTTGTTTAATTTCCATCTCACATCTATCGAAAGTAAAATTAGGAACTTTGACATTGTATGCCAAGTTATCAACCATATGACTTAAAATAACTTAATACAATTTAGTCTTTTTCTATATAGCATTGTTCAAGAGCTACTGACGAATTGAGAGTATTTTTTCTAGAGGTGAAATTGGATGATATAATCTAGATGAGATCGATGATAGTGGAAATAGAGAGTTTCTCCAATATTTTCATCTGTTTTGGTGTAAATCAAGATTGATAGTTAAATTCATGCCTTAATTATATACATGCCAATTGCCAAAAATACAGTGAGCCCTGGATATAGGAAAAACTACTTAATTATACATATATTCCTATCATAAATACTAATCCATTCTACAGTTTAAAATAATTATATATTGTCTTATTAATTAAAAATTTTGTACCAATTTTCAAGTCTGTTGCATGTATTAAAGATACTTGATATGTATCTTGATACTAGACCGTAGATACTTCCTTCGTCTGACAATACTTGTCCATCATACTAAAAATAGATGTCCAACAATATTTGTCTAACAATATTTGTCCACTTTATGAAATCCATAGATAATTTTACACTTAGTTCCTAATTTACCCTTTTCATTAATTATAGTCATTTCCCTATTACATTTCTGAAGACATTGTATTCAAAGGGGGATATAACAAAATTACCCTTCTATTTATAGTTTCTTAAGGGGTGTGCCAAGTCAACAGTGGACAACTATTGTTGGACAGAGGGAGTACATTCTAAAAAGAGCATCTTTCACATATAACAAACATAAAAATCATATTTGTATGTTATAATTATAGTTTGCATAATTGCGCTCCATAACATATTTTATGTTTGCTATGAACCTTTTGTTTTGTATAATTCGCTAGATACATCCAATTTTATACAAATTGTTCAGTTTTGTATAGATTCATTTATACATTGTAATTTGTATAATAAGATCTGTATTTGTATAATTATAAGTGTATAAGATGAAAATATATGTATTTGTATTTATATATACACTTTTCTCTCGCTTTATTCAAACACAAACGCATTTCATACATTTTATACATTTGTATACCAAATGGGTAATTGTATACCGAAAATGGCTAATTGTATACCGAACCAAATGGCAAAAAAATGGAATGTTTGTTGCGAATTACAAATAAAATAAACTATGGCTATAACATTTAATTTGAATTAATAGTTTGCTATTTCATACAATTTTCCCTTCTAAAAATACAAATACATAGGGAGAGGAAAACGAGAGAGTAAGTGGATCTCAGATATATGTAAATCATACTAGATACATGTATCTTTGATACTAGATAGTAGGATACATAGGGAGAGAGGCGAATGAGAGAGTTAGTGCATCTCATAAATATGTAAATCACACTTGAATATAATGTATATAAAATAAACTACACCTAATTTAACCCACATGTATATGTGTGGTCCAAATACATATATCTGGTGAAGTAAATATGATACAAAAGATAATTTTGAAAACTGAAATAAAGACATCTAATTAGATTCTAAACTAATGAAATTTGTGTTATTTGTCACGAATTTATGCAACAAATGACGTGAGTGATCCGATCAACTCTCTTGTATTTGACACATAATGGCCCAACTTAAGATGAAGAGTGACCCAATAATATGATTTAGACATTTTCTAATTGGATTATAATGATGGACCTGCAGGCATATACAAACATGGTCACAAACATTCGAGTTGTCACAATTTCTTTTTTCGGGACATAAATTTATATTTTTATGTCATAATATTCTTCAAGTTATGTACTTGAGTGAACGGTTTTTCGAAAAATATCTCTCTACCTTTTCGAGGTAATGGTAAAACCTGCGTACATTTTATCCTCCCAAACTCTATTTAGTAAAAAAATTGATGAATATGTTATTGTTGTTATTAATATTCTTCAAGTTATGTTATGTGCTCCTATAGATACAAGTTCAATTGATAAATGGCCAATCGTGAAATTTAATGGGAAAAAAATTGCTTTCTAATCCCTCTATCCAACAATAGTTGTCCACTCTTGACTTGACATACCCCTTAAGAAACAATAAATAATAGGGGTAATATTATTAAATTATCCTTTGACTTTATTAAATTTAATGTTTTGATGAATGTATTAGATAATAAATAGTGTTTAATAGCAAGGGTAAAATAGACACAAAATTAAATTATCTCTTGATATTCTAAATTAGACAAGTATTATTAAATAACTATTTTTAATATAGTGAACAACTATTGTTGGATGGATGAAATATTTTCGAATTGTCACAGTTTTTGTGAATTCCACTTTGGTGAAGTGGACCAAATGTGAAAATGAATGCTAATTTCTAAGCATACGTATAAAGCAAGGCATTTTAATAAAGTGGTCTCATAAATTTATGGTTTGCAATCAATGCTCATTTACCAAAGTTGGTATATCCAAACTTTTATTCTGTTACCCTTGTTCTACACTAAGATGATGAGGTGATACTATGATCAATATTCTAGTGCGGAGCTAGAAGTTTGGGTATAAATTCGGTTGAGTTCAGTAATTTTTATTTAAATAATGTATTTGTATTAAAAAGTTATTAAATATGTACAAATATTATGTTTAGAATTCAGTAATTAACACTTGAAATCGTCGTTACAACATTCAGAACTCATACACTTAAAATTCTAGCTTCGCCTATGTAAATATTTGTCATCTTTTTCAAATGAAGTACAATAACTCAATAAGTTATCTAGATATTATTACATGTTTTCTTTTGTCTCAATTTGTATAATTGATTTTTCTAGTCGGTCTAAAGAAAAGATATATTCAATATTTATTAATAATTTAGTTACAATATTAATTTTATCCTTAATGAAATGATGTATAATCAAACAAATATCTATGACCTATTTTAAACTATAAATTTTAAAATTTCCTATTTTTTAAAATAAAATATTCATGTAACTTGGTTACTAAATAATACTTGATTAATGTATATACTCTGTTTCATTTTATTTGATTTTTTGTATCAATACTAGATTTTTTTTACTTCTCTATTTAACAAATCGAGAGTTTAATTACATTTTTCTCTATTAGTCTTAGTATCCAATAACTATATAAAATAGTACTAATCAAATTTAGAATTTCAAAGTATAATTAATAAGATTAGTTTAGTAAAATACATCATTAATTAAAATATTTTTAAAAAAATGTGTTTGAGACCAACATGGATCGAGTAACATGAAAGGGGGAGTATTTGATTGCCACTAAATTAATTGAGAAAAGATTCAAAACTTATTCGTCATTAGTTCATAATGGAATTTTCACAGTTAATGCTTAGTTATAGGCTTATAGCCAACAATCAACATGGAAACTGCATATAAATTTCAAGGGGCCTCTTACCTATTGATTTTATACGAGACTGATTCAAAATTTAAGTTTTCTGTTAAAAGAAAAAACAGAGATTAAGATTAAACGATAAGTATACACTTTATCACAAATTGTGAATTATTAGTGGTCCATACATAAAATAGAAATAGGATTTGTTTGAAAATAATGTAGTATTTTGGAGTTTTTTTCTCGAATTAATTATATGATTTAGTATAAATATCCCGAAAATTTCACCGTTAAACACTCATAAATTCAAACACCCATAATGAAAAAGGATTCATTGGAATCATTAGCTGTTGTTGAAATTTTTCTGGCAAAAGTCAACTCTTTTCCTTTATATCCTCAAAATAAAATCATTTTTATTCTTTGTTGAATATAAAATATTACTCCTATTAAACTTTTACTACTACAAAATATTTATTATAAACCATACACCATATTTTTATTAGAAAAAAAGTAATTTATATCTGAAGATGCATTTAGTGGCATTGGGTGGATAAATAGTGAGCTTTGAGATAGCAAATGACTGACACACGAATATTATTATTATTAATTATGATTATTAAATTATTTATTACATAAGTAGTAATAACAATAATATAAATATAATAAATCATTAAAAAGGGGAGACAGTGGCATGCTTGTGCCAGAAGATGTTTACAATGAAGCTGGTGCACACAGCCACTTTTATCTTTTTTTAAAAATATAATAAATAAATTAAATTTAAATAATTTTAAGCTTTTCATTTATTTTTAAAAATATATACTTTTATAGTCACATAAATATTATGCCACAAGAGTATTTAAAAGCAGTGACATAACCATATACAATATTGAATTAGTCTTTGAACTATCTTTTCGTCGAAAAATTATATTAAGAAATAATACTAAATATTCCGATTCGATTTTAAATTAATTTTTTTGACCATTGAGCTGTTGATTAAAATCAATCAATTGATACTTGTTCCTAAGACCTTGGCACAATTTACTCACAAATTCACATGGGAAGAATCTCCACGTTATGATTTTTGGAAACTGCATTATAAGTTCCTATTATTTATTTTTTCTCTGTCAAACATATATATATATATATATATATATATATAATTGTGTGGCTGTCAATAAGGAATTTAAGTTTCATGATTTTTTTTTATAGGACCACACAATTCAACGAAAAACAATTAATTTATTTTTTAAAGCAAAATAAAAATAATTTTTGTAATGATGAAGATAAATGACAAAATTGATTCATTATGTTTATGGTTAGGTTTAAAATGACCCCTTTAACTCATGAGCAATTTTGGTCTTCTAAAATTATAAAATCGAGCACTTATGTTTTTCTTCTATATTAAAAAATAATAATCTGGATATTAGATGTTATGGGAACTTAGAAGAAAAATAATAGAAAACACCATGAAAGTCTCGTCCAATCTTTAAAATTACAATCCAAAAATTGCACCAAACACCAAAAATAGATAGTTTCTTTTTACAAAATTTGCATAGATCTGGCTCTAAAAATTAAGCGAAAATCACAGAAATCGTAAAAACTACAATTACAAATTCATGTGTTAAATCTTTTCTTGTAATAAATATTGTTAATCTGACGATAAGTTAAGATTAAATTATTTCATTTAGACCAAACATATTATCACCGTGACAAATTTAAAGAATCAAAATTGCTCAATCATATATTTAAAAAGTCATTTTGAACATATCCCAAACTTAAGGACCTGTTTTTTTCTTTAAAAAAATCATTTTCTAGATGTTTCTGTCTCTTTTTTTTTTAAGCTGATTTTTTTTTTGAACTTTTGTAGAGGGTTGCGTAGCTTAGCCTTCCAAAGCCAGCAAACATGCACCAAATCATGGAATAATTCATCCATTTTTTTTAATAAAAAAATCGAGTTAGCTTCCGCGCATTACATTATACTTTTTACTTTCTACCATCAACTATACTAGATAACTTTATTTATCGAAATTATAACAAATAAAAAAAAATCACCTAATATTTTCCGCCCTTTACCGGAATTTGAACCCGTAATTGATCAATTCAAGTAGAAAGAAGAAAAGAAAGACTAGACATGTACCAATAATTCCAAAAAAGAAAAAGAAAAAAGAAGGAAAATTATAAGTTGATTACATGCTAATAAAGTGATAAAGGTTACACCTAATAAACACTAAACATCTATTAAAAAAAACAATTGATATAGCTTCAAGTTTTAACATAACCGTATATCAATCCAACTTTTTTAACAAATAAAAAAGTGAAAATGTCCGAAAAATAAATTAAACGAAAGATACTAGAAAAGAGAAATCAATGGTAACGAAAATACTAAAATCGTTACTATCATTAGTTTTACATCAATAAAGTTTAATTCTTCGTTCCATCATCCATCTTATCTAATATTAGTTAAATGCCAAAAAAATTTGTCACTTTTTGCAATATATGATAAGGTTTAAATATAATCCAAATAATTATAATTTATAATTATGAATAGACAAGATTGAGAGGAAAATAGCTGGTCTAAATTGGCAACGTTAGCTTTTTTGTTCATTTTCACTCACGTTCTTTTGTTCTCCACCGGCAGAATTTTATTTTTAATGATAATGAAATAAAATGAATATACTTTATAGTATTCCAATAAGTATAATACATAATAGTATTTAAAATATTGCTTGTAAGTTGGAAACAATTGGTTGGTTGATTTTGGAAGTGAAAGCAGCCATAAATTAAATTCCAAGTGGAGTGATTTAATAGTTCTCTTAAATTTATTACTTGTATTATTGGCAAAGTACGATTAATAATAGGAAAAATTAAAGCTAATTAACGATAAAGCTTTGAATAAAAACCATCCGAAAGTTCCCAGCTGGCTGGCTGCGCGTGTGACCAAATTCTTGGACTAGTTTTATTTTTTTTCATTCTCGAGCTTGAACTCGAGAATTCTGATTAAGAGTGTATTTGGTATGGAGGAAAATATTTTTCTTATTTTTTTATATTTTATTGGATAAAAATTTTGAAAAATATTTTCTGTAGAAAAACATGTTACTTAAAAATAAGGAATATGACCTTTTTAATAGAAATAAGAAAAAAAAAAAAAATTTTACCAAAAAAAAAAATATAATTTTTTTTTTTATAAATGACATTCTATATTTATTGTATTCTCTGCACCTTTCCAATGCCTCCAACCCCTGCTAACTATTCTAAGAAAATGTTTTATAGAAAAATAATTTCCATGAAAAATATTCTCCTTTCATGTGAATGAATCTCCACCATATTGGTGACTAGTTTTCACTTTGCTCATGCCCTCTTGAAGAGGAGGGGCTACACCTTTTAATGATTTTATAGCATGAATTTGAGCAATCGAGATGTTAAAAGAGGGTATCCAAAATCATATAGAATACAAAAATGAAGAAGTAATAAAACAACATAAATTGAAAAAAAAAAATACCTTCTCTATTCTAATATTTATGATATGAGTATCTAACATTTACTATAAATCAAAATAATTTACAATTTTAACTATTTAATAGATAAGTAAAAAGTTGAAACAACAAGCAAAATCATTTGACTTAAAAAAATTAACAATGGAACAAAGGAATAATAATACACCTTATGTCTCTAATTACTTGTGTACTTTTGAATTGATACACCTATTAAGAAAATAATAATTGACATAGTAAGTTTACTATTTTACCCCTATTAATTATAAAGTGAATGAATTAAAAACTTAAGATTTTCAAAAAATTCTACTTTTTTAAAGTAATTAATTGAGGGTATAATAAGTAAAAAATATTGTCCTTTCTTGATTTGTCAAAATGGACAAGTAATTAGGAACAACTAAAAAAGAAAATGTAGACAAGTAATTAGGGACAGAGGGAGTATATATTAGAAAGTGAAAATAAGGTTTTTCTTCAGTGATCGTGGTGAAGTGATAAATACTTCTTTACCCTTAATCAATTTGAGTTTGAGTTCCCGTAGATACAAGTAAGGAGACCTTTAACTCCCAATATAAAACTTTCCTGCATAAATTTGGATTTAATCGAGCTTATATATGAATATCAAACCCCGAATAATTCATACACGCGCTATGCCATCTCAAATCCAAATAAACAGCTACAAAGCAGCCATTTTTACTCTTTTTCCTTTTCTAGTACTGTCTTTAACAACAGTAACCAAATATTTTTTTAGTATTAGTAGAGTAAAATATTCTTCTTCTTCTTCTAAACGCGTAGATCAGTAGTATATCTCTCCGACAATTACTAAAGATTACACAAAAAAAACTTTGATAATAATAAAATCACTGTCGGCACCCACAAAAAACCAGCAAAAACAAGAAAAACACCAAGAACCAAGAACCAAAAACTCCTTCAAATTCAATTTTTTCCTTATTAGATCTGCAAAAAGAACCAATCTTTAACACCCCTTTTACTTACAGATCCAAAAATCTGCAAAAAAAGAAAAAAAATGGATTCTTCAGAGCAACGTCGTAAGAGGAAAAGGATTTTCAGACCATCTTCTCCAACAGCAACTATTGTTTATTTCTTCTCTGTAAGGTCTTTTGTTTTATGTTTTAGTTTTTTGATTTTTCTTTTCCTTCTTTCTTATCAGATTCCTTTTAGTTCCTCTGTTTTTCGACCTGTTTTAGTTGTTTCAAGATTGTCTTTACTGTCGTCTTCTTCTGATTTTTTGTCTACTTCACAATCATTTCAAGATTTTGGTAGTAGTTCCTTATTGCATTTACAAATTGAGGGTCGGGTTTTGTTTCCTGATCATGTTTTGTTGTTGGTGAACAAAAATGATTTATTCAGTAAAAATACGAACTTTGAGTGTGTTTATGGTAGAAATAGTACTGGTGATGATGTTGGTGTTGTAAAGGAGAAATCTTTTTCAGTAGATGTTTATGGTGAATCTGAATTTGGGGTTCTTGTTAGATGCCCACTTCCTCCTGTTAATTATTCAGCTGTGGTGAATTTGAGGAAGTTTAGTGGAAATGGGCTGTGGAAAGAGAGTAATCAGACAGTTAATTCTTGGGAAAATGTGGCTTATGCTGCTACTTTGGATGGGAACACAGTAGTTGTGTTTGTGAAGGGATTGAATTTGAGGCCTGATAGAGAATCCGATTCGAGTCAGTTTAGTTGTTATTTTGGTTTGGGAAATTTCGAAAAAGAGGGAAGATTTGCACTTAGGACAAAGGCTATTACTGCTGCTCAAGAGGTTGTGAGGTGTGCATTGCCATTGAGTATTAGGAAAACCCCTGAGAAGGCTCGAGGGATACGAATAACTATCGGTATGTTGCCTCATATTCATGCTAAAGCTCATGAACATGTGCTTTTGCCTTCGGTAGCTAAGATTACTGAATTGAAATCTGAGGGAAGGGGGAATGTTGAAAATGGGAAGTATGATCTTTGTGTGTGTACCATGGTGTGGAATCAAGGTTCAGCGCTTCGTGAATGGATTACGTATCATTCTTGGCTTGGAGTTGAGAGGTGGTTTATTTACGACAATAATAGTGATGACAATATAAAGGATGTGATTGAAGAGCTTGAGACAGAGAATTACAATGTCACACGACATGTTTGGCCGTGGATCAAGACTCAAGAAGCAGGTTTTTCGCATTGTGCTCTTAGAGCGAAGAAAGAATGTAATTGGGTATCGTTTATGGATGTGGATGAGTATTTCTACTTTCCGTATTCTAATCCAGGGCATCAAAGTTTGAGAAGCACAGGTTATGCGGGACAGGATTCCCTTCGATCCCTCGTGGCAAATGTATCATCATCGTCACCAGGAATTGCGGAGATCAGAACAACTTGCCATAGTTTTGGACCGTCTGGTCTGAATTCAGCTCCCTCTCAGGGTATCACTGTCGGATACACTTGTCGTCTTAAGAGCCCCGAGAGACACAAATCAATCATACGTCCCGATGCTTTGGACACCACTCTCCTCAATGTGGTGCATCATTTCCACTTGAGGAAAGGATTTAGGTACATGAATTTGCCACAAAGTACTGCAGTGATAAACCACTACAAATACCAAGTGTGGGAGGTATTCAGGGCGAAATTTTTCAGACGAGTAGCTACATATGTCGTTGATTGGCAGAACAATCAAAATGAAGGATCAAGGGATAGAGCACCTGGTTTAGGGACAGAGGCCATTGAGCCACCAAATTGGCCATTACAATTCTGTGAAGTTTGGGATACCGGCCTCCGAGACTTTGTTTTGTCAAACTTTGCTGATTTATCAACTGGTTTGTTGCCTTGGGAGAAGTCTTCTTTCTAATCACTGAATCCCAATGACTATCGTAGAGAAAGGAAGTCTAGAAGCTAGGACTTTATTCTCCTTTGGACACGAACACTATTCCGTTCTCAATGGAAATACGCCTTAAAGATTGAACAACAATAAGAGAACTCAACGTTCAATCTAAGCTAGGGAGCTTGAAAAAAAGGCCCGAAGCCAATCCCAGGGAATAGTAAAGTTTCGTAGGGTCTTTCTGTCCAGGTGCAGGTAGTCCGTCGTTGTAGAGAAGATGATCACTATAAGATTCAATTCTTTCTTCATTCCATCGCGATTGTATCAAACTTTCCTTAGCTTTTGTAGACAAGATATCCACACAATAGCTTAGAATAGGAATTTTTTCCTTCTTTTTTGAATATATTTGTAATCATTCTACAGTGTAACATGATATTTTTCATTAAATGAGATCTACTCAGTCAATTCTTTTATCATTCTTATTAGCATTGAACCTTGCCTTATTCTACCCTCCATTTTTGGGCAACTTTTAATTGGTAACATGACATAATATCTGGAAAATGTCAAGCGAAAACTATGAACGCCATGAAGTAACAAGTATAAAGTGTTTTCTTCTCATCTGTCCTAGTCTTGATGTCGGAGTTCACTTGGTACTTGTCACTGGTTAGAGCTGACAGGTATCCCGTGAACTTAGTCACTTGAAATTTGAACTAGATAAATGTGAAATTGGTGATTACCAAAACAGAAGCAGAATTCTCCAAAAAGTTTCATCCTCTTGACAATCAACATATTATACACCAACTTCCATGCCCAATTTTCTTGTTATAATAGTCTTGTAATAAGCGCAAAACATAGAAGTAGATTCAAAATTTAAACTTTATGAGTTCAAGTTCAAAATTTTACCACATGCTTTGACACGTATAGAGAATTTGAACTATCCATTTTGATTTTTAAGTTATTAAAAAACTCTGGATCACCAATAAGAAATGAAGAACAAATAGTAGTAGAAGATAATAATTTGACATGACATATATAAAATTGGACACATAGAATTAGATAAGGGTTTGCTTTAATAAATAATATGAAGTAATCTTGGAATATCCAAAATCCTTCAAATTGAATACAAAGCATTATTCATAAAACAACATAATAAGCCAATAATTGGCAGTCATTTTTTACTAATTAATTAAAAATTAGGTTCACAGAAACAAGTATTAACCCCTTCAACAAACAAACAACCACCACTTTTATAATTTGCCTCAATACAAGCTGCATTACAATCTGGAAAATCAGAACATCTTCCTAAATTAATAGCTTTCTTAATAGCTTCAGTACCTGAAATCAAAATTAGAAGAGCCAAATAAAACAATCCAATTAGTAAAACTGATCTCTTAGTGGCCGCCATTTTTGTTGGATATTCATAGACTTCTAGACTGATAAGTTTCTGATCGTCTATAATGTTTAATACATCAATTATCATGTATGTCTAGGAAGGTCTATTTATATTTTAAAAAATGTATTCTCTAGAAATGTCTTTGAAATTATGTATCTTGAAATTGATTATGTTTCATATTTAATTTGTTTATTACTTGCTATGATGCTATTCTAATCTACATTGATTAGTAGTCAACTGTGATTGTTAGTTGTTACAGTAAAATACTCAGCATCTTATTATTTTAAAATTTGGAAGTTGAAAAGTTGAAAAATTGAAAAATTGAATTATCAAAATTTCAATTTAATATTGAATAATTATTTTACCTTTCAATTAATCATTACTCCCATAACAATTTAGAATGGCTCTATTCCATCGTAGTTAGCCAAACATATCGAGATCCATAAGAACGATCGGGTGGTCGAAATTCTGATACTACGGATATAGTTGAGTAAAAATTAAGGGGTATTTTGAGGACAACATCAATCTGTGACTTAGATGCCGACATTGATGAATCGAACCTATAGCAATGCCGTTCTCCTTGCCCGCCCCATCCGCTCTTAGTCAGCTAACCAAGAATCACAGGAATTTTCCCTTTCATTCGGATTTCCCTTCTGAGATTGGTTTTCCCTCCGCTTTAAACGTCTGTTTCCCGCCTGTTCATCCTGAACTTTTGATCCTATGTCGTCCAGCTTTCTTGGTGCTGTGGGTCTCAGTCTTCTAATGTCAGCTTTGTGGCAGGCCAATCGATCTCTGCTTGATTGGCCCAAACTGCATGATCGATCTGATGAAGATTCCCATGTAGATCTATGAAAAGCCGAATCAAATGGGAATATATATATATATATTCTTTTTTCTTTATTTCTAAAATTCTTTAGTGTGTTTATTTTATTTGTAGCTTAATCGTGCTAACTAAATCGATGTATGCCTTATTATATCTATAATTAATTTTTAATTCAAAGTTATTTCTTGAACTTTTTATGTGATTTTCATGTTGGTTTGAATTTTGATCATAGGCATTTCTATTTTCCAACCTTTCTAATTCTAAAATGTAATTCTTTTTTAATTTTTTTTTTTACTATATGAGATCAAACAATTAGAAAATATGCCACAAAATTTACCTTTTTAACACTTTAGTAATATCTAATGTTACAAAAAAATATTGAGGAGATATTATAGGTGAAGAGCTCATCAACATCAAGCTCTTGTTTTTAGTTCTGTTCAAAACAGAATCAAAACCGAAAATAAATAGTAATAAAAGATGAGAATTTGATCAGGGCCGACTCAACAACATTGGGGGTCTAAAGCGAACTTAAGAGAGGGGTCCTAATATTATTTTTTTCATCATATATACTTTAATTTAAAATTACTTTTCTTGCCATTTTAGATGCGAAACATCAGGTACTGTTTTATAATCAATTTGTTTTAATAATTCCTTTACAAATGATAATATAACTAATTCATTCGATCTCTCTTAAGACATTGCTGATCTTAAAGAAGATTTAATCAATTTTAATTTCAAAAAAACTTCTTTCGGCTGAGGTGGTTACTAGAACTGTTAGCATTATTCTATAAGCAATATGTGTATTTGGAAAGAATCAAGTCTTTTTATTTGATTTAGTATTTCCATTAGATCATTATCTTCTACTCGTATTATTTCCCTTAACACTTTAAGTTCAAAAATCAAATCTAAACCATCAATATCAGAATAACTATTACGTGTTAAAAAAAGTTCAAGGTTAAGACAATATCTTTTAAATTCTCATCATCTAGTGATCTCAATATTTTACCACTAAATAAGAAATTAAAAATATTTTCATATGTTTTTCAATTGGTTCAAATCTATTTTGAAGTGAAAAAATAGTTTGATCTACTATATATATATAAAATAATCAACTCTAAAAGATTCTTCAAGTGACTTTGTGATTTCGCTATCCATGTTTTCATCAAATTGTTTCTTATGAAATTCAAGTTTATTTTTATCTCATATGCAATTTCCTTAGGAGAAATCATAACACTCATCAAATAATTTAAAAATAACATATATAAGTAATTATTTTTTTAAAATGGCCCCCCCAAAATATATGGGACTCCTAGCGATAACTTTAGTGGCCTAGGGGTTAAGATGATCCTGAATTTGACATGACATCAATTAAAATTGGACTTATAGAAGACAAGAGTTTTCTTCAATAAATCATATAAAGTAATTTTGGAATAATCCAAAATCTTAAAAATTGATTACTAATCAAACAACATAAGCCAATAATTGGCGGTAATTTTTGACTAACTAATTATGGTTTAGGTTCACAAAAACAACTGTTTGTCCCTTTAACCATCAGACAACCACCCCCCTTAAAAAATGCTTGAATACAAGCTGCATTACAATCTGGATAATCAGAACATCTTCCTATATTAACGGCTTGATCAATAGCTTCAGTACCTGAAATCAAAATTAGAAGAGCTAAACAAAACAATCCAATTAAAAAAATTGATCTCTTAGTGGCCACCATTTTTATCGGATATTCAAAGACTTCTAGACTGACACGCTTCTCTTATGGTAATGTTTTGTGTACAATCATGTATGTCTAGGATGGTCTATTTATACAAAAAAAATAAAAAACTTTTTTGAAGTATCTTTAAAATAGTGTATCTTAGAATAGATTATGTTCCATATTTTGTATGGAAACTAATTTATTACTTGCTATGATACTACTAGAAAATTGTACTTTTTGAAATATTATTGAAATTGTATACCTTGAAGTAGATTTATGTTCCATATTTTGTATGGAAATTTATTTATTTATTTGGTATGATACTACTAAAAAATGTACTCTTTTTGAAATATTCTTGAAATTGTGTGTATCTTGAAATAGATTATGTTGAAGTTTTTCATTTTTACTTGCTATGATATTACTGATTGTGAATTTGTGATCAACACGTCATCATCATATTTTAAAAGTGAAAAACCTCTAAATTAAAAAAGTTGAATTACGAAAATGTCAATTAACTATCGAACAACTATTTACACTTTAATTAATCACTATACTCTTACAACGACTTTCTATAAAAATATAATTATATATTTAAATCAATATAACTCTAGCAGATTTGAATACTATACGATGAATATGTGTCCATTATAATATATTAATTACATTTGAACCTTGTAGAACATGTGTTCGTTGAAATGGTGTCACACTAATGTTGCTATAAATCCTTTGTTTGATGTTGACAATATCAAGTGGATATTGCTACGTTTTCTACTTAATTCGAACTTTGAAGACGAGGTTCTTTTTGAGGCCTGGAGGAATGTTATAAATCTAGCCATAGTGGAAGATTCATCTGAAAATACGTCAAATTACTTTTGAGACCTCTAGAGAAGATGTATATATATAAAAGATGGTATAATCTATTAATTAGGGCATGATAAGAACTCAAAACAGAGAAAATGGGTCGGAGATGGGTTAAACTAGTGGTTTCTAAAGGAATCGAGTATTCAAAATTGGAGATGGATCATTTGATTCTGATCTTGTCACATGTCCATTTTTGCCAAAATATATAAAAGGGATATTTTTAGACTGAAAGTAGAACATAAGGTATATTTAAATCGAAAATATTCTGTAATAAAATAATACTGTAATAAAAAACTATCAATATATATAACTTAAGTCCAATACAATAATATTAGATTTGTTCATGTGCACTAATTGTCTATATAATATTTATCCAATCAAATCAGTAATTGCATACAACACTATTAATTAATAATATTGTTTGCTAATCTTTATAAATGATAACTTATGCATGTTATATCAGGTTAAATTACACTGATAATATAAATCACATACATACAAGAACATATTAATCAATTTATAATAATTAAGCTGCTGTTGTTGCCTTATTAACTAGAGATTTAGGAGGAGGAGACAATCTAATTAGAGGTAATCCAGCAGTAGCCAAAGACTCATAACAATTTTTCTCATGAAACTTCTTGATATAATTTGAAGCCTTATGATTTGTAATTTGAGCACTCAAATTACTTAAATCATCTTGATTTCTCTTATGAAATTTCTTGATATAATCAGAAAAAATCCCATCTTGATCATGATCAATAATATTATTTTGATGAACTAAACAAGAGGAAGATTGTTTACTCTCTCCTTGATCATGTTCTTTAACAAATGTGTAAAAATTTGACTTGGTTTTTGGAATTTGTGATTTCTTGTAATTCCCTTTTTCTAGTTGAAAAGATGAGATATTAGAAATATTATTGGTTGAGGATTGGGAATTTTTTTGGTGTTTATTTGTTGTTCCTCCAAAATTGATGGATGCAAGAGAGAAAGATGATAGTGTAATGATATTAATCACTATTTGCATGGTTTTTTCACAAAGAGATTTTTTTTTCTTGCACCTTGTTTTTTTGAGTCATGATTGAACAAAAAAAATTAAAAAATTAAAAAGAGAGAAGAAAGTCGTGTGTTTTTTCTCAAGAATGGTTCCCTTCATTTATATAATAAAGAGAATATAGTAATCTTTAATTTATTCTGTGGGGTTAGTGGATGGAAATTTGATTGCAAAATAACAATCAAGGAAGGGCCAAGGCACATTTTTTGATTGACTAGCTCCAAGATGGGAACGATCTCATGTGCCGGAAGAAAAAAAAACGAGGTACGTGGTGAAGTAGTAAATATTTAGGACTTGTTTGACCGTAGATCTCATGTGCCGGAAGGAAAAAAAAAAGTATGCAGTGGAGTACTAAATATTTAGAACTCGTTTGATCATAAATATTATAAATATCTATTGAAAAAAATATGACGAAATTTGTCTGGTCATAAAATTTATTTAGTTTTTGAAAAAAAATAATTGGCATTTAAAAGATCACTCGTTTTTGAGCTAATATATACCTCAAACTTTTAATAGATATTTATAATATTTATGATCAAACGAGTTCTAAATATTTAGTACTCCACTGCATACTTTTTTTTTTCCTTCCGGCACATGAGATCTACGGTCAAACAAGTCCTAAGTATTTACTACTTCACCACGTACCTCTTTTTTTTTTCTTCCGGCACATGAGATCTAATATATACCTCAAACTTTTATATTTTACAAAATAATAATAATAATTTTTAAAAAATCCATCTATTTGTGACTCCAATCAATTCTATCTACTTTTTCCCTCATTAAACACGCTCCTAAAATTGATATCTAGTTTGAGATAGTTTTAACTAATATTCAGTTACAATTTGTCTTGAAAAAGTATGATTTACCGACAAAAAGTTTTTCATCAGTAGTGCCTTATTTGCTTAACCTCAAATTTCGCAAGATATTTATTCATATGATCATAAAAGAATTTCAAGTTCAATGATTTAACGACTTACAAAAAAATTGAGCTAATTATTATTTTCATTTGATTATATTATACTCTAATACGTGAAATGTTGAAGCTAATTATTTCAGTTGTACTTTGTTGTGGCGTAAACCTGATTGTAATTTGCATAATAACTTTTTGGATTTGTATTATCGAATTCATTATAAAAATGGTTCTTAAAACTTATGAGCATAAAGCATGTTTCATGTTTTCTTTCAAAAAGTGAAATAATTTTCAAAACCTATGACCAAGAAACTCAATCCAAACTTCACTCAAATTTAATTTTCCAAAAATATTTAAAACTCTGACCAAACACCAGTTTCTTTATTTTTAATCAGAAAGGTCTCCAACTCAAGTGAAAAATATTCTGTCGAAAATACTTTACTCTAAAATAGAATTTTTCGATACGACTCCAAATTAATCACGGGTAACAAAAGAAAGTATGTGCCATTCTATGATGAAGCAATATTGTCAAAAAGGGGATACCCAAAGGGGCCCTGCGTATAGATTTAATCGAATCTACAGTATTTCCAAGAATTTTCTGCTTATATATATATATTTTTATTAAACTATTAATTCTGAATATATTGTGTTAATAAAAAGTTTTTATTTTATTTTCTAGTGCAGAACAAAGAGTGTATATCTTTTTGCAATTTTAAGATTTAGCCAATTAGAAAACAAAATTTGACAAAAAAAGGATACCACTAAAATATGAAAGCAACCGTAATTATATTAAAACACTTGTATGGTTTTGAGAAAATTAAGAACCATATAAAGTAAGTTTCACATAACAAACAAATATATTCTTTAACACATTTAGCAAAATAATAATAATAATAATAATAATATATACAAAAAGTTTCCAATAACATAAGAGAGTCAAATCTATTTAAAGTAAATGCAAAACACATGGTCTCTACCTAATGACACAATAAAAATTAAATGATGCCTTAATTAGACGTTTTACATATATACAAGTGGACAGAATCCTAAGTCGACACTTGTAAACTTTTAATTAATTCTTAATCTCAACTTTGTCAAATTCTTAGGGAGAGAGCATTAATTCTAACTTTTGTGTATTTGAGTTGTTGTTGTGTCTGATAAGTTCTTTTCATTCTAGATTCTATGAGAATTTTTACGAAAGTTTTTCATTTGCTTCTCTTTGATGGAACGATTATGAGATAATGATGTATGAAAGTAATAATAATAAAAAGAAAATATATAATTTTTGTAGGAAAAATTACATCATCAATCATTAATTCTTCTTATATTTTCAATAATAGAAAATATATCAAGTCATGTTTATATAGATTGTGAAGTCATACTTTATAACAATTTCTGATATGCTTCAAGCAATTTTTCAAATAATATATGAACTACTTGAAAAAACCAACGAATAGGCATATAAGCCCCATGTTTCATCCATCATAACACTTTATATAGTTGGGTCTAAGATTTGATTATTATGAATTTTCATAGCGACTTTAAGTTAATAAAAAAATAATTATATAAAAATTAATGTGATATAATAGTTATATTGACAACTTCATATTAAATTAAAGTTGTTGAATTTTTATAAGTTTAAACGAAAAATGTTAGATCCGTCTCATGTGCTTTATGAGGAACTTTCTAACTTATAGTTAAGCCCCCTCATGTTATATTTGTTGAGCTAATTAACAATTTAAACAAAGTGGCTTTCTAGATAGATACACATAATTATTTTTTCTACTCATATATGATCTTGATTGATTCTCAATTCTCAAACTTCAGTTTCATGTTTTATTCTTTCTCCAATTTATTTTATTTTATATATATACTACAACGTTAAATTAGTTGCATAGCTATCAAAGATGTACCTTAGAAGTTATTTGATGGAATGTATAAGAATAGTATAACTTGATAGAATGTATTGCTAATGTTAGAATTAGTTATGTTGAGATTATTTCATATTCACTATTTAACTTAATATATTAAGGACAATTCTATTTCTAATCATGTTTATCGATGATGTATTAATAGCTTTTGTATTGTTGGTATCATGGTTTGTTAAGTATTATTTATACACCATGTAATATTGAATATGGTGTATAACTAATTTATGTATTATTAGTTATAAATAAATTGAAATTACTACCAATCAAATACAAGTGCGTGACAATACAAGATTTGCTATAAATAGTAAATATTAAAAAACAATAGTTGCATTTGATAATTAGCATTGTGAAATCTACAATAAAGGTGTCCAAATAGTATCATAATTCACAACAATATGGCCCTCACTTATTTTAGATTAGGTAATTTGTCCACGCTTCTCATAGACATGAGAGACTTATTTTAGCCTTATAATAAAAAAAAAAAGGATGTTTGTATTTTGATTGGAGATTATTTTTGTAATGTTCAAACTTCAATTATATAATATTCGATGTTTGGTACAATTGGAGAGCTCAAACCAAATAAAGATTATACCTAATGATTCTTCCTCTCATCTGACAATTGTTTCTTATAATTCATTAAACACTATTTTTCTTCTTCATTTTTTTTATTAAATCATTGAAACTATTTTAATTATGACCTCACTATTAGGTCACGTCATAAGGTTGTCTCTTCACGAGTGTTTTGTAGTAATTTAATAATGAAAGTTTGATCCAACGGAGTATTAATTTTTTTTAAAAAAGTAATTTTTGAAAACTACGCATTACTCCCTTAGGTCATCATATGAAATGCTTGTATATAACATGCTATAAGTAAATGAGATAAAACAATGAATGTGTGATGTGTACCTATAAATTAATATTTATGATTTAACTTTAATTAGTTAATATATATCTTTACATTAATGTCAAAATACAATATCTCGTTTAGGTCATCATATGAAAATTAATCATATATAACATGCTATGAAAGAGCTAAAATACTAAAAGCATGATCGAGTATGGTATAAATAAATATTACAATAGTAATCTAACTTTAATATCAAAACTCAAAGTCTACTTTAGGTAATCATATTAAACAAATTACTTATAACATGTTATGAATGAACTAAAACAACATAACTGCTGGGGTGGATCTACATGGAGGTTAGGGGGTCACCCGACCCCCTCGTCGAAAAATTACACGGTATATATAAGGTCAAATTCTGTTTTTATGTGTGTTTATATTAAAATGAACCACCTAAACACATGTAAAGAGGCTAGCTCAGTGGTAAAGGGGATTCAAGAATTCGCTTGGACGTCATAAGTTCGATTCTGCGCAAAAACACTTTCCTAAAAATTTTCTTGTTTTCTTCATTTGGAAAATCAAATAGCAAGGCTGAGATGGGCTCAACATTTTTGGGCTGGAGCTTTATTGTTTTTTTTTTTTTTTCATTTTTAATGTTATTTCTCCTTTTCAATATTCATTTTTTCGAATTTCTAAGGCACATTATTTTCATTTTTGTATTTTATTATTTTTGTCTCCATTGCTCATTTTATTTTTACGTAACTCTCTTTTTATATATTAATTCAAAGGAACTTTTTAAAAAACTGTCAATTATTCTTAAACTTGAAATTGAGATAGAGAAAAAAAAACTTTAAAGATAAGTTAAACTTAATCGAACGAATAAATTTGAAAGACATGATTATTCATCATATTTCTTTCTCATTTTTTCAGTTCTATTCTAGAGAGACGTAAACTACATTGATATGATTTATTCATTTTTTTTACCGATGGAAAACCTTATAAATTGAATAAATGAACAAAAAATTGGCGATGCCATTTATGTATCCTTTTAATATGCATTATAATATTAGTAACTCAATCCCCACACATTTTAAAGAGTATTAAACAATTTTTAAAGTAACATATGATTGAATGAACACTAATTTAATTTATTTTAAAAATTCAAAATAAAGTAAAATAATAAAAAATTAAAGAAAAAATCATTTTTAAAAAAAAGAATCAATGAAGCATAGTAAAAGTAGAAAGAAACGCTAAATGCGGCATGACAAGGCAAGTTATATTTAATGGGTTAAGGATAATTTTTTTCTTTCCTGATCCGTTTGCTCCATTTTCTTATTTACTTCTTATAAGTTGAACCCCCTCCATGAAAATCCTGGCTCCGCCACTTAACATAAGCATTAGTTTATCTTTAGATAAATTCAACTTTAATTAGTGGGTGTTTGACCATATTTTTTCCATGAGTTGAATTTTGCAAATTAATGTTAATCATCAAATTTTAAAAAAATCTAAATTTAAATTTGAAAAACATCAATAAATTATTTCACTTCGAATAGCGAACAAAATTAAAAAAAATCATAATAACTCCAATTTATATCATTTTTTACTTAAACACAAAAACTATCATTGTCAAATTTGACAATTTTCATGGCAAAATACATGCCCTTAGTTATCTATTAGGTATACAATATCCCTACATCAAGACTCAATACATTATCGACCCCTTAAATTTATCAAGATATTCCATTTAAATACTCAAACTAAGTCATATTTTAATCAAATATCTCAAATTCCAATAAAATATTTCAATAGACATTTTCTTCAAATTTAGTAATAATATTTTTTGTGCTTTCTCAATATTCTATTAAGTAATTTAGTTAATCATATAAAAACATGTTATTTATTTTAATTATATACACTCATTTCAATAAGCCTTAAAACATACATATTTTCTACTTGAAGTTGATCCGTATATTCTTTTATCGAACAAACAAATGGAAACACACCCAAAAGCTTTTTTCAAAATTTGAAATAAAAATATCTAATTTAAACATTTTATTAGAAGTTTTTTTTTTTTTTTTTGGTTTCCCACCTGGTGTCCAGAGCCCATATTGGAGCATCCAACTAAATTCGGATCGCGCATTGTAGGGCCCATTCGGGGGTGACGCTCCCAACAAGATTTTCTCCATATCCAGGGCTCGAACTCGAAACGTCTGGTTAAGGGTGAAACACTCCCACCAGTGCACCACAACCCATGTTGGCAACATTTTATTAGAAGTTAATATGTTTGGTTGATAAAAATTTAGTTCGAGTATCTAAATAAAAAATACTGACAAGTTTAATGGACATATATACCCTTCGGGATGACCCATTAGTTTGACTTGGGACTTTCATTTTGAAGGTCTCAACTTCGAAATTCCTTGCCCATGAAAGTAAGAGGTTCACCTTCTAGGTCGAGTTCATTGTACCAGACTTGCTTAATGCGGTTACCTCTCCTATGTGATTTACGAGCTATTACATATGATTGGGGATTTTATTATGTACTCACCCAAAGGGGGCTACAAATATCCCTTGTCATAAAAAAAAAATGGACATATTATATATTAAGACTTACATTAATTATCAATAAGCATTATGATAGAATCTTAATTAGATATCTCGAATTCAAGTTACAAAATAATATGAGTATCGAAAATCGAATCGGACACATGACTCTCCGTAACAAATGTCTTTTTCTCACAACCAAAAGTCCAAAAGTCCCAATTTCTCAGTCTTTAGTCATTTCAAACCTCAGTCAAATGACAAGAAGCACAGCCTCTTCATTCTTGTTTTTGCTCTTCCCCCTCTGTTCCTCTTCTTCTTCCTAACCCCCTTCTCACTTCACTTCTCCACACTCAACCCACCCACCATGACAGCAAAATCAACTAATCCCATCTTCTTCTTCATTCTTTTCTTCCTCATTTTCACATTAACCCCATCTTTTTCCATTGAAAATGATGTTAAATGTCTTGAAGGTATCAAATCTGCACTTTCTGACCCTTTAAACAAGCTCTCATCTTGGTCATTCTCCAACACTTCTGTAGCTTCAATTTGTAAACTTGTTGGTGTTTCTTGCTGGAATGAGAAAGAAAACCGCCTTCTTTCTCTTCAACTTCCTTCAATGTCTTTATCCGGTTCACTCCCACCTGCCCTTCAGTTCTGTACTTCTCTTCAATCTCTTGATCTCTCTGGTAACTCTTTTTCCGGTCCAATCCCGGTTCAAATCTGTTCTTGGTTACCTTATCTCGTCAATCTTGATCTCTCCAGCAACTCTTTCTCCGGTTCCATACCCCCTGAGTTTATTAACTGCAAATTCTTGAACACCCTTATTCTAAATGACAACAAACTTACTGGGTCGATCCCATTTGAGATCGGCCGGCTCGACCGGTTGAAACGGTTCAGTGTGTCCAACAATGGCCTTTCCGGTTCTATTCCTGATGATTTAGACCGGTTTTCGAAAGATGATTTCGATGGGAATGATGGGCTTTGTGGGAATCCAATTGGATCTAAATGTAGTAATTTGAGTAACAAAAATCTTGTTATTATTATAGCTGCTGGTGTTTTTGGTGCTGCTGCATCACTGATTCTTGGATTTGGGATTTGGAGATGGTTTTTAGTCCAGCCTAGTAAGAAAGATAGAGAATTCGGTGACGGTAAAGGTGGTGGTGGTATCAGTGATTATTGGGTCGATAAATTGAGAGCTTACAAGCTTGTTCAGGTGACATTGTTTCAAAAACCTATTAATAAGATTAAGCTGAATGATTTACTAGTAGCTACAAATTCATTTGCTAGTGAAAATATTGTTATTTCAACTAGAACTGGTATTTCTTATAGAGCTATGTTGATTGATGGATCAGCATTGGCTATTAAAAGGTTGAGTAGTTGTAAGTCAAGTGAAAAACAGTTTAGGTCTGAGATGAATCGATTAGGACAGCTTAGACACCCGAATTTAGTCCCGTTATTGGGATTTTGTATTGTTGATACTGAAAGGCTTTTGGTTTATAAGCATATGCAGAATGGAAGTTTGTATTCGCTTTTACATGGTAATCTTAGTACTGGTATTAGAAATGATAGTTCTGAGCTTGGTTGGTTAGCAAGGGTGCGGGTTGCTGCTGGTGCAGCTAGAGGATTAGCTTGGCTTCATCATGGGTGTCAACCGCCATATGTGCATCAATACCTTAGCTCGAATGTGATTCTTGTAGACGATGATTTTGATGCTAGGATCACGGATTTTGGGCTTGCAAGGCTTATTGGTTCTGCTGACTCAAATGATAGTTCGTTTGTGAATGGGGATTTGGGAGAGTTTGGTTATGTAGCTCCTGAGTATTCGAGCACGTTGGTTGCTTCAATGAACGGGGATGTGTATAGTTTTGGAGTAGTGCTGCTTGAGTTGGTGACAGGGCGGAAGCCTCTTGGTGCGGGTAATGCAGAGGAGGGATTCAAAGGTAGTTTAGTCGATTGGGTTAATCAGCTTTCGAGCTCAGGTAATAGTAAGGACGCGATTGATAAAGCTTTTGCTGGAAGTGGTCAAGATGATGAAATTTTGCGAGTTCTTCAAATTGCATGTTCGTGTGTGGTTTCAAGGCCGAAAGATAGACCTTCGATGTACACAGTGTATCAGTCCTTGAAGAGCATGGTGAAAGAACATTGTTTCTCTGAACACTTTGATGAGTTTCCAATCAACTTGACCAAAGAAAATCATGATCATAAAGATTAGGTTATAGCATTGAAATGATTAGACAAATGTTTATGAATTTTGAATATTCTAGTTATGGCATTTGTATTTCTTGATAACTCTGTATAGTTTGAGAAGTAAATGCATGATCTTTGTACTTTCTTGACACATTTTTACTCAATCTATGTTTAAATGATTTAGTTATGAATGAGTACTTTATTGAAATGCTATTTATCACATTACAAAGTGGTTCTCCATATCCTATGTTACAACAACAACATAGTCGATGTAATCCCACAAGTGGGGGTTAGTGTACACAGACCTTACCCCAACTTAGACAAGTTAGAATTGTTGTTTCCGAAAGCTCAAGTGCAGCAAATAATTAAGTACCTTATTTGCTTATTAAACTCAATCATCAACTTCTATGGTAATTGTCAACATTGAGTTTCCAATTTGGACCACTTTAAAACATGGTGTATGCACATTTCAACTATTTTACTTGAGTACTTGTTCTTTTTCACCGACATAGACATGTCAATCAAAGATCTTGCTTATCGAATAACTTTTCTAGTAAAAGGAGAGAAAGATGTTGAATATTGAGCAAATGTGATTGCATTACATGACAACATTTCCAAGTAGACATAACCAAATTGTAGGAAGAATACAAGGGTCAAAATTGAGTAAAAAGGCAAAAGACAATAATAAAGAAAAACACTACTTCCGACCTTAAAACGTGGGATTCTCGTGATATATTATTTATGTGTTTGTCTTGAAGTTGAATTAGATTAGATTGGTCAACATTTTCTTTAATGGACCACACAAAATAAAAAAAAATACTAACAAATGGTGTCCCTCTTTTATGTAATCTACCATGTGAAAGTTAGCGTCTCTTTTCCTCCCTTTCTCCCTTGTTTTCTTGTTTTGCCTTTCTTTCTGTTTTTATGCTTTTCCTTGTGGCCTCTAGTTGTGGATTTTTGTAAAAAAGTAGTATTAAAAAAAATAGAGAATAAATTAAGAATGGAGAAGAAGGTTAAAAATATGTGAAATTCATAATATTTATACAGAGGCGTATCCAGGATTTTGAGATGATGGGTGCACTGTTATAAAAAGGTCGATCTATGATATAAATTTGATCAATTCGACATTTAGGTTTTTACTATTGAAAACTGTTAAAATTTTAAAATTATAGGTCTAAAATTAATGCTTATATATATACACACACACCAATTACCACTTAGAGAAGTGTTATCTAATTTTAGAAAGAAAAATAAAACAAGATAAATATAAAATTCAAATTTCTAACCTCTCTCAGAGAAGTGCACCCAGTCATAATCATATTATGTGATACTTCAAGTGTGGGTTCACACATCTATATTTTAATTTTTTTTAAAAAATATAACATTACTATTTATGATCTTGGGAGGGGACTATGGATTCACGTGAACCCGGTGACCCCCTTAGATATGCCTCTGATGTGATAGTGTATGGGGAGATATTGTGTGTAGTAGAAGGCGAATCAGATTGCGAGACATGGTTAGATTAAGAGCGAAGAGATACTTGTTAGGGGGAAATATGGAAGGTTCATTTCTGGTGTAACTTGAAGTGATTTAGCACCGGTCCATATTTGTAACAGAACATGCTATGATACCTTTTCATGAAAAGGCTGTCTTACAACTAAATATCCTTATAAGGACTTTTTAGACGATCAACAATCAATCTCGAGCCTTGCGCCAATGTGTCATCAATTAACATTAACCACAATGTTAGAATTTAGGCACATGCTACTAGGTAAGTAGTCTTTTCAGTGCTAAATGTGTACTAATGGGTCGACTCTTTTGGCTTGTAAACAAAATTTTATTACTCTCTTTGTTTCTATTTAGTTGTCCATTTTAGAAATGACACAGATTAAGGTAATAATGATTAACATAGTAAAGTTACAATTTTATTCTTATAGTACAATTTACAATTTAAAAATAAATTCACTCAAGATAACTAATAAATGCTGGGAAGTTCATAAGTTTATTTACTTTATTTATGACAACTTTATTTAAATAAGGGTATAATAGAAAAAAAATTATTATCCTTTCTTGATTTGTCAAAATGGGCAACTAAATAGGAACAACTAAAAGAGGAATTATGAACAACTAAATAGGGACGGAGGGAGTATAAGAATAGAAGACATTAGAAAATTTAAAAAAATAATACATTCGTTCTTTTCATCTTCCTCAATTATAATTTCCTTGGGGAAGGCGATCTACACCTCTTCGCTTGTATTTTTCTCTTAGTAGATTATGTTTTTGTAGTAATCCACCACCTTGATGTTTTGGCCTAAAGAAAATAAATTTGATCGACCTTAATTCACATGTCTTTAAACATTCTTTTTCTTTTTAATTTTTTTTATACCGTAAATTAAAATGACATTTTTTTGATTAACTGTTTGGCACAATCATCCTCCTATAGTTATTAAATAATTGGCCAAAAATATCTTTATAACACGCAAAACTTAACAAAAGACTAATTAACCTACACATACATTAAGGACATATTTGGTTCAAATATAATCGCAATCATGTCATATCTTACAAAGTTATATTTATGAAACTATTTAATTAAATTATAGTAAATTCATACAAATTTTTATATGGCAATGTACCACAATATAAACATTTGAGAGCAATAGGATGAATCATTGAGCTATGCGCACAAAATAGATATAATACAAACTATAGGGGTTTGTAATACAATTTACAGAAACTTAGAGGAGATCTGCGAATTCAGAAACCTCCAAATCGAAACTTCATCGGCGGTGAGAAAACGGAGCACAATCAATTCTATGGATTCTCCATTTTCGCCGGCGATTTATCTCTTCATCATCTCCTTCTCCTTCTCTTTCCTTTTAGTTTCTTCATCTCCAAATTCATCCCTAGGGCTCGACGCAATCTCTAATGGCGAAGCAGAACATAGAGATGAAAGCGGAATCATAGGGCGTAGACATCTGATGAGCTTCAAGGAGACGCCTATTGGTACAAATATCACTTATGATTGTTCTCCTTCTGGTCCTTGTGTTCCTTGTTCTTACTCCGAAAAGGTTTTCTCTCTTTTTTCCTTCGTATTGATAATTGATAATTGATCACTGTTTCAGTTTTGATTTTAATGTATCTCTATGTTTTCAGTTAGCTGAGGCGTATTTGTTTGTAGAGTTACATGATCAACTAGCTAGGAAGAATTCCAATTTTGCTTGTTTTAGGAAAAAATATGCCTGAATAGAGCAAATGAAAACAGTTGATTTGTATAAATTGAAGCGGATTGTAGTTGATCGATAGTACTACAACAACAACAACATACCTAGTGTAATCCCACAAAGTATAGTTTGGGGAGGATAGAGTGAGGTAGAGAAACGGATACATACCTAGTGTAATTCCACAAAGTATGGTTTGGGGAGGATAGAGTGTAGGCAGACGTTAACACTATCTTGGAGGTAGAGAAACGGGTAGAGTATACATAGACCTTATTGGCTTACCGCTACCTTAGAGGTAGAGAAGTTGTTTCTGATAGACCCTCAGCTCAAGGAGTAGTTGATCAATACTGTGGTGATAAAATGCACAACACAGTGCCGTTTAATTTATTTATTATATCTAATGTTGTTACTCGTAACAAATTTCTCGTGTAGAAAGTTGTATGTATTGATATTGACCACAACATAATATTAAGTGATATAGTTAGCTATCAAAATTGAAAGTAAATTGGAGCACTTATTGAATTGTATAGGGAGAAGGAGAATGATAATTGTTATTGTCTCAAGTAACCAAAGTGATGTTAAGATACTGCTTGTTTAGATTGCATTTTTTTAGGTTAAATTTGTGATGTTTCCCGATGTGCTTTCAGAAAGATGAAAAGTATAGATGCAGTGAAACTGGATATCGTATCCCTTTCAAATGTATAGAGATTAAAGCTAGTTCAAAGGAAGTGAACAACAATAAAGGAAAGAAGAACCGATCTGCTCTGGAGGACACATATACTGCAGTAAGGCCACATGTCATGAAGCACAATGAACAAGCTCTTACCTCCTCGGTAAGACAAAGAAATTTGCTGAATGATTCATCCTCGTCAAAGAGTGGAATACGTACCTATATAACTTATAGGAGCTGTGTTCTTTCAATAAATGAAGAGAAGTTGTCAGTACTTGGGTTTGAGGTAAGTACATACTTTTTCTGCTTTACATAACTGTCTTGTGGAGAATCATCCAATTTACATTCTGCGACATGTTTAGCTGTTTCTTTCAATATGGTTGCTGGTTTTAGTATTCAGAAATCATTTCACTGCTTTCCAAAAGCAAAACATGAAATTGGATGATGTGAGAACCATATATTAGAATCGTGTTTTGGTAATTTTCCCAAGGAAGCAGTAAACTCTTTTTGTTATTGAAGACCACTCAAGTTAATTGAAGGACTTTGAAAGTAAGGAAAGGAGGCTTAATGTATTTCCTCTCTAAATGTAAAAAAATATAACTAGGAAAGCTAATCGAGGCAGAGGGGCATATTGCGATTCATGAAACTTTCAAAGAAATAGTTGAATTGTATTCAGAAAATGGAGAGAATATTATGAGGACGTAATATCCCCAATTCCTGTAGATTCCTCTTGGATTGTCATGTGTAGTCAAGAGATAAATTTAGGTTGAAAAGTTCGTATCCTATTAAATTTAGGTCTACTGACCTAGTCATCTTGTTTCAAAAACTTCCTGGGTTTGTTTTCCTGAATGAGTGATATGAACCAATCCCTTGGTGGGCAAAGTTACCTAGTACATGTTTTGATGGGAGATAACAAGTACCCGGTTGAATAATTAAGGTGTTCACAAGTTGGTTCGGACACCATTGCTATCAATTAAAAAACTGATGTGAACCAGTTTACAAGCTTGCTTTGGAAGTTTTGGCTGCTCTTATACTGCATAGGGATAAACAAGTTGTGTGGTGTTATTCTTTTTGGACGTGGGAAATTCTTTAGGTATAGTCAAAGCTAATTGGGAGATCTTTATCATGTTTTCATGGACCTTAACATTGAATTTGATGCTGGCATGCTGTGGGTGTTTGTGTTCATTTCCTTCTTCACGTGTGACTGAACTTTCAAAGTAAGCTGCCTCACACTGTTTCGATATAATCATCAGAAGATGAGTCTTTCACCCTCACAACTTGTGTCAAAAGAAGACCTATTATACTTGCAGAACAGCTCTATTAAAAAACCTCATTGCTTGAGTCGAAGAACAAGCTCTTTCTTATTCTGTAAATATGTTGGAATTAATTGATAATATGCCTAATTCTTATTCCGAATGGTTTAATCGGATCTGCATTATGTAGGTGATTATGCTGGGTTTACTTATTGTCAGTGGTTCAACCATATACTTCAGAAAAAGGCGAGCGGGCGCTGTATCTGGTGCTGGCCCAGTCAGACTTCCAACTAGTTCTCGATTCTAACTAAAAATCTGTACGTTTGCAGCTTAGGATTCTTTTTAATCTTTTTACTTTCTTGATCCAAGGTTGCAATCCTAGTAAGATTTGCTGTTAAACATGTTTGAATACTTGTAAAATGTTGTAGTAATTCATTCGATCATTTTTATAGTTAGAAGAAAATAGAGAGTATGAAGAGTAACTCGATACTGGACAGAAGGTGATCATATCCAGTTTGTACTGTATAGTCCTTTGAACCTTTCAAATAGTCCACAACATTCTTAGTTTACTATCTTCCCTTTCGCATCTCTGTATGGTTGATAGCAAAATTAAAATTTTCGAATTCATCGTGTTTTCCCCCTCATATATGTTTAAACTCTTGTTTCTAAATGACAAATGTATAGAAATTAAAGACGAGAATTTTACTTTTATGGAGAATAGGCTTGAAGTTTAAACGTTGCACATAACGAGCTGGTAGAATTATCAATAGATGACATAATTTTGTACCCACAAGATGCAGATGATTTGTTAATTTTCTTGGTGGATTTGCTAATCACATCAACTTGATTAGATGTGAAGTTTACACCATGGTTGGGAGCTTTAGAACATTCTCTAATATATTTCAATAACATTTTCATCTATTTGAAAATACACATGTTTACACGATCTAAGTTATTATTTTTAACTGAATAAGCGTGTTTAAAACCTATTTTGAAGTATTCAAACTTCATTTGGAACTTTCGATTGAAAGGTAAAGTTTATCCTTTGGAAATTCCATATACATTTTTGTCGCATTAATATGTAGTTAACAAGCATTGTTTAGTACCCTTTTTAATATTATTATTATTACTTTCTTACTAACTTATTCTTTGATGTTCGTATTAGTGTTTCTTTTGCTTCAATTCATTGTTTTAGTTGTTACTGTTCTCTTCATTATTTTCGACATAACTTTTTTGCTACTATAATTGCTTCAAACCTATTTTTTATATGCTTTATTGGAGCCAAGTGTCATGACCCGCCACTATCATACAAGTTATACATGAAATTAAAGGAAAAGAATCTAGAGTCTTGGAGAGGGTTGGAGAAAACTCTAGAATATCCTAGAAAATTTCTTGGAAGACTTTAAAATTCTCTAGGCATGTAGAGAATTCTAGAAGAGAGACCAAATTGTAAATATGTAGAGACTTGTGTAACAATTTTTGTTTACGCTTTAGCCTCTAGATGTGTAGAATAAGTAAGACTATCCACCAAACTCTACTAGTAGAATTACACCGGATATGTCATGACTAGGGAAGATACAATTTTTTACAAACACATGCCTCAAACTAATAATTCGTTTCCTTGGGAAAATTACCAAAAGAAAATTGTAAAAAATGTTTTTTAAGGAAAGCAAAAAACTAAATTAATTAACCATCCACAGATTCAGGCTCCAATGGCAATTGGCAGAGAACTTGGTATCTGAAAGAAACCTGCTTTCTACGATAAACTTAAATTACAAATCACAATGTACCATGTTATTGCTGCTTCTTTTTGGAAAAAAATATACACGACACTAAGGGCTTTTGTCAAAACTCTGGCGAATCTACGGGCATATGTTAAAAGCCAGCAGCAGAGCAAACTCCAAACAAAAGAATGATGATGATACTAATCCTCAAATAACATAACCTTTTTTTTTAAAAAAACACATCTACAAGATACGATATTGATGGGCTACAAACAGTCAGCTCAAGTATTCGGATCACAAGTAGTAGTCGGCAGTCTTCCTTGTAGTATCAGGCTCAATCTGTCGTGGAGCAGGGTCAAACTGAAGGAAATTCTGTACCATGTTTTCACTTATTTCTAGGATTGCAGCCATATTACCACAACGATAACAATAGTTTGGAGCACTAAATACCGTTACAACATTCTTATCCTGCAAAAAAGCAACCAATATTATGTTAAAAGTACAAACTAATACCTGCGAGACAAGGAGTTTCACTGAAATGAACAAAAGTGGAATTTTTCCATTAGAGGTAGCAAAGGAAGTGTTCGGTTTATATCTACAGACCTGACACCAATTAAAACCTTCCATGACAAGCTGATGGGCTCTAGAAATCAGTGAGAGACCATTAGTGTGATTAAACTGAGATGCTATATCCTGTCCAAATGTGTAACCACGCTCCCGAGGTGATATTCCCCAACCACAACGATCATCTGGATCAGACCACAGGAGATCACACATCGGCCCTTCATGTGGCACCTAACAACCACAACAAAGAAACAATAGTACAGGATTAGTAACATTGCCATAAAGATATAAAAATCATGGAACATCTGAAATAATAGAAGCGACTAGAGCAAATAAGTGTAGGGCAACTAAGAGATAGGAAAGTGTGTTATAGTAAGTGGATCACATTCACTGGTGAATAGACTACACTACAAGCCTCTATGTAACATATACAAAACATTGTCAAACCTATTCTACAACACATTAGAAAAGAAAATGAGACTCTTTCGAACTCATTATAAAAAAAATACATAATTTTCTTCCTGTTCAAGCCTTGATTTGTTTGGTTATCTGTAGTTCTGTTGAATAAAAAAGATGTAACCACATCTGTAGTCCTCTTGTGCCATAATGATCAATTTTGTTAGGTAAATAGGAAATTAACTTGATACATGGTGTCGGATAGAGTAAGAGGAGGGAGAGCAGGCAGTGACAAAATACAACGCGGACTAGTTTAACATATCATGAACATGTAAAGTTTAAAACACAACTATTTCTATACCTCTTGTATACGGTCCAGTTCTCGGATGTTATCGAGTGTATCAAGGGATGGTGAGAGTCCTCCATGCAAACAGAATATCTACAGTTTTAAGTAAATTAGGCTTGTTAAAACTCACTAATAATAATGTTCAAGTAAATTGCCAGTTCAGTAAGAGCTCAAACCTGACTCTCTATGAGTGCCGTCAATGGTAGATAATCAAAGAGATCGGTGAAATACGTCCAAACATTAGAATTTCCGTACTTCCTCAAGCATTCATCATAAAAACCATACCTAACAGCAAAAGGGATCTGTCAATTAATGCAAACATGACTAGAACCTGCAGTCATATTGTATTCAGAAACAAGTACGGAAGCTGATCATGAGAAGCAGTAGCATAGATGATTCATCCCCACAAGACTGCCCAAAAATATACTTGTCAAATAAAAAACTAGAAGGATTGCGTAGAGATACCTTCATTGATAAGTAAAGAGCAAAGTTGCTTAAGTGAACCTTGTGCCCTAAAGAATTATCTCAATGCAAAAATGGAGGGTGTGTAATGCCCAAGTGTGACTCAAGTTAACAATGCAAACCCTTTGGTTAAAAAATAACTAAAAACACATGCGTAAGAAGATACACTTCCTAAAAGATTTAGCAACTCTAAAATTCAAGCTTGTCATATGGCATCATTGTCCAACTACTCAGTTACGATATCCTCCTGTTGAATTTGATTGCTAAGTTTGTCCATTCAAAGAGATTCATGACTTTAGAGACTAGGGGTGGGGAGTGGCAATATTAGGAGCTTGACTTCAAGTATACATGACCTTCGCATAGACACCCTGTAAATGATTTTGCTTGTATTGGTAATCTCACTCGCCAGGAAGAATTATAATAGTTCTCAGATTATCCCAGCAGTTCAACTAGACCAATTTCTATCAAAGTTTAATCAACCTGATTAACCTAATCCTTAGGAATTTTAGTAGTCCAACTGGTTGGCTACATGAATTTTCACCTTGTTGGTGAGGGTTCAAATTCCCCACCTTGTAATCCCCTTACACATTTTCCCCTCCTCCCCCACCCCGTATAACAAATGGGAGCTGGAAAACCGAAGCAATAAACAAGAATATCTTGTCAAATAGCATGGGGATGAGAAGGCCATCATTGATTCTCGAGAAGTATTGCTCCCTTCTCATTGACATTACCTAAGTACATGTTTTTGCTGCATAGAATTCAAGAAACATGTTTGTCTTCTTGCTCTCTTTCAACTTCTTATTGAAAACCAGGAGTTGATAACCTAAATTCTCATACCTGACCTCCATGTTCATTTTTTATTTTCTTTTATTTTGGGAAAGAGGGTGAGAAATGGAAAGAAGAGTTGTACTGGGTACATTGAAGAGAAACATCAGTCCAACGCTGCTTGAGTGCAATAAGAGCAGACACAATTCAAGAAAGGATATTTGAGCCATATAAGCATAGAATTTACATTGCTACTCTTCCCAAACCTAAGGAGAAGCAAAGAGGATACTAAACACCGCAGAAAGTCAAAATAGGAGAAATCCACCAAACTGGATAAATTTTTAAAAGTGCTAGAATAGAATAGGTACACACAATCCTACACAGAATAGGAATAGTTTATAGTCTCCTATTTGGTAAGGAATTGTATTGTAGTGTCTATAAATAGGGTTCTCTATGTAATAATTAAAACAACAATTCAATAATATTCTTCTCCAATATTTCTCACATGGTATCAGATCAATTGTGAGAGAAAAAAAATAAAAAAATCGCACTGTGCAGTTTTTTTCCGGTAACCTAGTAGTTGTTCGGGTAATTAATATTTTCCGTCACTGTTTTTCAAAAATTAACACCACCACTAGCTGAGGAACTTCCCGGCGAGCAAACCCAGTCATCCCCGCCGGAAACCAGTGCCACACGCGCCGCCGGAAGAATTTCTCCGGCGAGTTGTCAGATCCACGCACCAGCGCGTGAGACCTGTTCCGGCCAGTTTTTCGACAATTATTTTTTCCTATCTTGGTCACCTCTTCATTCCGAGGCTGACAATATAATTTTTTCCTAATTCCGACCAATATTTGGCGATCAGATCTACTTTTCCGGCAACAACCTATTTCTTTTCCAGATTCCGACAAAAAAAAAATCCAATTGTTTGGCTACTCATTATAGTTTTTTTTTATTATTATTATTTTTGGCTACATATTCTAATTTCACAACATGTCTTTCGGGATTGATACTTTTGGCTCCAAGAATATAGGAATTGGAAGTTCAAGCCCTATGATCACTTCAGAACCGTTAATGGGAAGCTCCAACTATTTAGCTCGGGCTTCCTCAGTTGAGTTGTGGTGCAAGGGTCAAAGTGTCCAAGATCAGTTAACGAACATTGCTTGTGTTGTAGATGAAAAGGCAAAGGCTAGTGGGGAAGATGCAAAAGCCAAAGCACAATGGGAGAAGGTTGATGCACAATTATGTAGTCTCCTATGGCGATCTATTGATTCCAAGTTGATGCCCTTGTTCCTTCCATTCCAAACATGTTATTCAGTTTGGGAAAAGGCTCGTGCTTTATACACTAATGACATATCTCGATTCTATGATGTGATATCTCGTATGACCAACTTAAAGAAACAAGAATCAGATATGTCCACCAACTTGGGACAAGTACAGGCAGTCATGGAGGAATTTGAAGCATTGATGCCAGTCACCACGGACGTGCAAAAACAACAAGAGCACAGACAGACATTGTTTCTAGTTCTTACACTTGCTGGACTTCCTACTGACCATGATTCAATGTGTGATCAAATTTTAGCTAGTCCTACAATTCCTACCGTTGATGAATTATTCTCTTGTCTACTTCGTCTTGCCGCGCCTCCAAGCCACAAAGTAGTTTCATCACCGACCATTGACTCATCTGCTCTCGCATCTCAAACCATAGAAAAACGAGCATATCCATCTATGGAGAATCGACGAGGAGGAGGTCGTCTTGGAAAACCTCGATCCAAGTGTAGTTATTGTCATAAGTCTGGACACACTCGTGACATATGTCATAATTTGCATGGTCCACCACCCAGTTATAATCTTGTTGTTCTAAAGGAATATAATGAGTTCCTTCGCCATCGTGCAAGTAAGCAGACATCTACACAAGAAGCATTTGTTGCTCCGCCTAATCGACCATCCCATAATGCTCAATCAGAATATGATGATTTTCTTCGATATCGAGCAAGTAAGCAAAGGTCTCCACAAGTAGCTTCAGTTGTTCAACATGATGGTGCCTAGTTTATCTAGTTTATCCAAATTAGATTGTGAGTCGTGTCAACTTGGGAAACACACTCGTGCCACATTTTCACGTGGTACTGAGGGTCGTTCAGAGTCTATTTTTTCATTAGTTCATTCTGATATTTGGGGTCCTAGTAGAGTTAGTTCCACCTTAGGATTTCGTTATTTTGTTAGCTTCATTGATGATTATTCGAGATGTACTTGGGTTTTCTTAATGAAAGATCATTCTGAGTTATTTTCTATATTCAAAAGTTTCTTTGTTGAAACACAAAATCAGTTTGGTGTTTCTATTCGTACTTTTAGTAGTGATAATGCCTTGGAATACTTATCATCCCAGTTTCAAGAGTTCATGTCTTACCAAGGAATTATTCACCAAACATCTTGTCCATACACTCCTCAACAAAATGGTGTAGCAGAAAGAAAGAATAGGCATCTCATTAAGACTGCTCGCACTCTCCTCATTGAATCTCATGTTCCGCTGCGTTTTTGGGGAGATGCAGTCCTTTCATCTTGTTATTTAATTAATAGAATGCCCTCATCTTCTATTCAGAATCAGGTTCCACATTCCATACTGTATCCTCAGTCACATCTCTATTCTATCCCTCCTCGTGTATTTGGGAGCACATGCTTTGTTTATAACTCAGCCCCAGGAAAAGATAAATTAATCCCTCGTGCTCTTAAATGTGTCTTTCTTGGTTACTCTCAAGTTCAAAAAGGGTATCGTTGCTATTCACATGATCTCCGCCAATATCTTATGTCTGCTGATGTAACATTCTTTGAATCTCAACCTTACTACACATCTTCTGATCATCCTGATGTCTCTGAGGTTTTACCCATACCTCAGGTCTTGCTTGTACCGACTTTTAAGGGACCTACGGTTACTTCTCCATCTCCAGTTGCAGCGCCACCACTCCTAACTTATTATCGGCGTCCACGTCCAGCAATAGTCTCAAATGATTCATGTCATGCGTTGGACCCTGCTCCCACTGCGGCCTTGCCTCCTGCTAGCCAATCGATTCCACTTCAAAAAGGTATATGATCTACTCGAAATACTAATCCACATTATACTTTCTTGAGTTATCATCGTTTATCTTCACCCCATTATGCCTTTGTATCATCTTTGTCCTCTATTTCCATCCCTAAGACTACATGAGAAGCACTTTCTCATTCTGGATGGAGGTAGGCTATGATTGATGAGATGACTGCTTTACATTCGAGTGGTACTTGGGAGCTTGTCTCCCTTCCTTCAGGTAAGTCTACTATTGGTTGTCGTTGGGTTTATGCAGTCAAAATTGGTCCAGATGGTCAAGTCGATCGCTTAAGGCTCACCTTGTTGCCAAAGGGTATACTCAGATATTTGGGTTAGATTATAGTGACACTTTCGCTCCTATGGCCAAAATAGCACCAGTCCGTCTTTTTCTATCTATGGCTGCCGTTCGTCATTGGCCTCTTCATCAGTTGGACATTAAAAATGTTTTTCTGCATGGTGATCTTGAGGAAGAAGTCTATATGGAGCAACCACCTAGTTTTATTGCTCAGGGGAGTCTAGAAGCCTCGTATGTCGATTGCGTCGGTCACTCAATGGTCTGAAACAGTCTCCTCGAGCTTGGTTTGGAAAGTTAAGTACAATAATTCAAGAGTTTGGCATGACTCGTAGTGGAGTTGATCACTCTGTGTTCTATCGACATTCAGCACCAAATTTGTGTATTTATTTGGTTGATTACGTTGATGATATCGTTATCACCAGCAAGGATCAAGTTGGTATCGCTAATTTGAAGCAGTATCTCTTTAGCATTTCCAAACTAGAGACCTCGGCAAACTGAAGTATTTCCTAGGTATTGAGGTTGCTCGGTCTAGATCAGGTATTATTATTTCTTAACGCAAGTATGCTTTAGACATTCTAGAGGAGATAGGAATGATGGGATGTAAACCTATTGACACTCCTATGGATCCGAATGTTAAACTCCTCCCAGGACAAGGGGAGCAACTCAGTAATCCTGAGAGGTATAGACAGTTGGTTGGAAAGTTGAATTATCTCACGGCGACTAGACCGGACATCTCTTTTCTTGTGAGTGTCGTAAGTCAGTTTATGACTTCTCCTTGTGATAGTCATTGGGATGCAATTGTTCGTATTCTGCAATATATAAAGTCAGCTCCTGGTAAAGGACTACTCTTCGAGGATAAAGGCCATGAGCATATCACCGGATATACAGACGCTGATTGGGCAGGATCACCCTGTGATAGACGTTCCACATCCGGATATTGTGTTTTAGTAGGAGGTAATTTGGTATCATGGAAGAGTAAGAAACAAAGTGTGGTTGCTCGATCTAGTGCAGAAGCAGAATGTCAAGCAATGGCTGTAGCAACTTGTGAGCTAGTTTGGATCAAACAGTTGCTTGGAGAACCGAAGTTTGGAGAAACCGGTCATATGGAACTTGTGTGTGATAATCAAGCAACCCTTCATATCGCATCAAATCCAGTGTTTCATGAGAGGACTGAGCACATTGAGATTGATTGTCACTTTGTCAGAGAAAATATACTCTCAGGAGATCTTGTTACTAAATTTGTGAAGTCAAATGATCAACTTGCAGATATCTTCACCAAGTCCCTCACCGGTCCTCCTATTAATTACATTTGTAACAAGCTAGGTACATATAATTTGTATGCACCAGCTTGAGAGGGAGTGTTAGAATAGAATAGGTACACACAATCTTACACAGAATATGAATAGTTTATAGTCTCCTATTTGGTAAGGAATTGTATTGTAGTGTCTATAAATAGGGTTCTCTATGTAATAATTAAAACAACAATTCAATAATATTCTTCTCCAATATTTCTCACATAAAGAAAGTGGCATCTAGGAACATCCCATACAAGTAAAACTCAAGTGACACTGTGACAGGAACACATATAAAAGTATCATGCACCAAACAGCATAAAGTAGACCATTACCAAGTATAAAGAGTGCACCAAATGGAAAAACTACTTACATACTTAGGCAGCATTTCATATTAAGTTCTAAATTCTTGTAATTGGAAAAATAACAGTTCAGTAGATTAAATGGAAAAAATAAGAACAATGCAGAAACATCTTCTTTTTTTTTGGATAAAGTAGCATTGCATAAACGTAAAAGTCCCCCAATGTCATATATAAACCAGATCGTTTAAGCAATGGAAAAGAAGGAACATCTGAATATCAGCTGTTAAGAAAGACCAATTATCTTTTCAGACAACCTCACTTACGCACTTCAATATGAACAAAATGTAAGTGACTCACACTAGAGTGATCTGTCGGCTTTCGTGGTCTCCCCTAAGAATTGTGATTCTATCTCTATAACGGACCTTCAGAGCAACCAATAGTGAGACAGTCTCGACAGAATAGTATCCACGGTCTGCATTAATTAGGCAATTATTAATGATAAACAATGAATGTTAATGTACTTGACCAACAAGGAAACCAAGGTACTAGTCAAGATACAAATAAGTAAGCATGAAGAGGTAAGATAGGGAACCATCAAAAGAAACAGTAAAAAGTGAATAAAATGTACACAGTCATCGCAAGTTATGGAGTGGAGATGTATATGATGAAATCTACCTTAGATGCAAAAATATTCGGGAAAAAAAACTAAAAAGGAAGCCTCTAACTACCATCAAAACAGTCATTTAAAACAAAAGAAAGTCATTTTATGGAATCCATGCTTATCAGATGTAAGTTGAGAGAACACTGCCTTTTTCGGTAAACTATATACAGAAAACAAATGAAAATGAGTAGTGTTTGGCACCGAAAGAAATATACCAAATGAAGAGAAACATCACCCACATTTGCCTCCAAAGTTATATCAATGCCATGACGTTACTTTGTCATATTCGAACCACCAAGCACATTAGAGATCCACATCACAACCACGCGTCATCATTCACGAGTATAAACGACAAATAGATCAAAATAAAGCTTCATTTGTCCGACACATTATAGTAACACTACCAATAAATGAACAGCCCAACGACATATCATCTTTATCATGAATATTTTGAGAAATACAATCCCGAATCTCGCCAAACCACAAAATAACCACCATAAAGCTGCTACTTTGCAGCATCCTCACACTTCACAATCTACTTGATACACAAAAGCACAACCTATACTATCCTTCAAGTGCTGCTAACATTAGCAGAAACACTCTTATTTCTACATCCTATTTATGTCCACTCACATTTCACCTATGTCACTACAACAAATCAAATGCATAGAAAATTAACAAAAAAAACCATAAAATCATATGCAAATTCCTATAAAAAAAAATGAAACCTAATCACCAAAACTCACCAACATAATCTCCCATGAAGAGGTAATTAGTATCAGGAGCGTTGCCGCCGATTCGAAAAAGCTCAATCAGATCGTAAAACTGTCCATGGATATCACCGCACACCGTCACCGGACATTTCACCGGTTGCACATTCCATTCCTCCACTAGTATCGCCCTTGCTTGTTCACACAACGTCTTCACCTCCGCCTCCGATAACGGCTTGCACTCCATCAATTGCTCGATCTGCCGATCTACATCCGCGTGCGACGGCATTTTTTCAAAAAAAATTATCTTCTACAATCACCTATCTAAATATTCCTCACCGCTTCGATTAGCAAAAAATATCAAAAGTCCTCAGATCGAATCGAGGTAAAAATCCAATTGCTATGAAATTGACCAACAGAATCGCAGTTTCTGCGCGACAACAATCAAAATCAAGCAGAAAATAATGATTGGAACATTGATGAAGTAACTAGGGTTTCAATATCTAAATCATCTCCTGTTTCTGAAATTCGTCTCCATTCATGCGAAGCTTCTCTCTCCAATGTGAAAATTGCAGCAAAAAGGAAAGAAAAATGTAAACAATAGGCATAATATGCCTTGTGAACTTTGACACCTTTATTTGAGAAAATGAACAAAATAGACCTTTATGTTTAGACTACATTCAAAATAGTCCTTCAATTATTTTGGAACAAATAGTACCTTCTTTAGGTAATCCAAAAGTAATGCATTTTTTATTCGACTAGTAGAACCCGTTAGAGGTGGATAGTTATGACTTTGACCAAACTCTAACCCAATATCTTATGTACCCTCTTATTGTAATGAGACTTGAATTTATCTCTTACCCTCAATCATTAACATAATAAGCAAAAGAATTAATCAAAGGTTAATTAATAAAGTTCACAACCTTTATTTTACAGAATTATATGTCAACATATTCAAATTAACTTAGTCATTAATTACATAATCTTCATGGATATTGAAATTAAGATCAGTATGGACCACATCATTTACCTTCATTTTTTTCTCTAACATAAGACTTCAATTTTCAAAGAATCCCTAGTTGGTTTGTCCTTATAAGGTAGGGCAAAAAGATGATATAATATAACTAATAAACAATTAGCAAACCCTTAATGGTTTTGCAAGAACACAAATCATAAATATATTTTTATTTTCCAATGAAAAGAGCTCTAATATTCTAATCATCTTACTCTAATGTTACTTCAAAAATCTAATTATCATGGAACTCAAAAAATCTGCTTAAAATTACATAATATTTTAATTGTTTTTAAACTTTTTACAAAAAAACTAATAATAAAATTTTATAAGTTATAACTATTTTCATAAAATTACATAAATACAACTACTTTAATTTTTTAACTTTTTAATTATATTGTGTACTTTTTGTATTTCTAAAATAAAAATAATATCTATCCAAATTAAATATTGAGAGAACATGGTATTTTATTGTTAGAAATAAAATATTGTATTATAACTTATAAGCAAAGGTGCTACATGTGTAGTAGTTATGACTACATGGTCACTTTCAGTACTAGTGAGAAGTGACTATACTCTTGTAACCAAATTTGACTAAGTTATTAGCATAAATGAAGAAACTAGTCTGGTAGATGGACTCATGTTTTATCTGTTTCAAATCAATATTTGACAGCATCGGAAGGATCTGATAGACCACTACTAAAAAAATAGTGAATACCGACCTATAAATACCGACCTCCGAAGGTCGGTATTCCCTGAAATACCGACCTAAAACCGACATCCCAGCTTAGGTCGGAAAAAGCTTGGTCGCTATTCAATACCGACCTCTGGAGGTCGGTATTTACTGACCTCTCGAGGTCGGTTTTTATTTTATGTCGGAATATTCATATTTTTAAATTCCGACCTCTGGAGGTCGGTATTTTTATTTTTGTAATGTTGAAATTCCGACCTCCGGAGGTCGGTATTTTTATTTTTGTATTTTTGAAATTCCAACCTCCGGAGGTCGGTATTTTTATTTTTGTAATGTTGAAATTTCGACCTCCGGAGATCGGTATTTTTATTTTTGTAATGTTGAAATCCGACCTACGGAGGTCGGTATTTTTATTTTTGTAATGTTGAAATTCCGACCTCCGGAGGTCGGTATTTTTATTTTTGTAATGTTGAAATTCCGACCTCCGGAGGTCGGTATTTTTATTTTTGTAATGTTGAAATTCCGACTGCCGGAGGTCGGTATTTTTATTTTTGTAATGTTGAAATTCCGACCTCCAGAGGTCGGTATTTTTATTTTTGAATTTTTGAAATTCCGACCTCCGAAGGTCGATATTTTTATTTTTGTAATGTTGAAATTCCGACCTCCGGAGGTCGGTATTTTTATTTTTGTAATGTTGAAATTCCGACCTCTGGAGGTCGGTATTTTTATTTTTGTAATGTTGAAATTCCGACCTCCGGAGGTCGGTATTTTTATTTTTGTAATGTTGAAATTCCGACCTCCGGAGGTCGGTACTTTTATTTTTTATTTTTGAAATTCCGACCTCCGGAGGTCGGTTTTTTGCTGCAAAACAGGCAGCAAATTGCTGCAATTTTTAGTTGTCCACCTACATATTTATACCAAAACAACCCAAAGCCAAATAAACTTCATCCAACTACGATCAGGATTCATCTACACAAACAATAATGATAATTTTAATTCCATCAACTAAATAACATTTGAATTTATTTAAACAAACTTAACCACTTTCTAAGTCTAACTAGTTTTGACATATTTATTTTAACTTATTTAAACAACTTACAACTTTAACTAGTTTAGTTTTGACTTAATTCGAACAACTAAATCCACCAACTAAACCACAATATTTATTTTAACTTATTTAAACAAACTTAACTTTTTAACTTTAACTACATTAGCTTCGACGTAATTCCAACAACTAAATTCACTAACTAAACCGACATTATTTATTTTAACTTATATAAACAACATAACAATTTTAACTAGTTTAGTTTTGACTTAATATAACAACTAAATCCACCAACTACATTACATTATTTATTTTAATTTATCTAAACAACTTAACAACTTTTTAACTTTAACTACATTAGTTTTGACTTAATTCCAACAACTAAATCCATCAACAAAACCACATTATTTAATTTAACTTATTTAAACAACTTAACAACTTTATAACTTTAACAACTTTTTAAAGCTAAGTGTCAACACTAGATGGACACAAATCGATCTTCCAAGAAAATCAATTTTGTCATCTATAGGATCAACTAGTGTTGATACTTATGCTTAACAAACACATTATTCCTAAATTAAAGCTTAATAGCAACACTAGATGGACACAAATCGATCTTGCAAGAAAATCAATTTTGTCATCAATAGGATCAACTAGTGTTGATACTTATGCTTAACAAACACATTATTCCTAAATTAAAGCTTAATAGCAACACTAGATGGACACAAATCGATCTTGCAAGAAAATCAATTTTGTCATCAATAGGATCAACTAGTGTTGATATTTATGCTTAACAAATATATTATTTCTAAATTTAAAGCTAAGTGTCAACACTAGATGGACACAAATCGATCTTGCAAGAAAATCAATTTTGTCATCAATAGGATCAAATAGTGTTGGTACTTATGCTTAACAAATATACTATTTCTAAATTTAAAGCTAAGTGTCAACACTAGATGGACACAAATCGATCTTGCAAGAAAATCAATTTTGTCATCAATAGGATCAAATAGTGTTGGTACTTATGCTTAACAAATATACTATTTCTAAATTTAAAGCTAAGTGTCAACACTAGATGGACACAAATCGATCTTGCAAGAAAATCAATTTTGTCATCAATAGGATCAACTAGTGTTTTGTACTTATGCTTACCAAATATATTATTTCTAAATTTAAAGCTAAGTATCAATACTACATAGACACAAACACATTATTGAAAACAATTGTACTTGAACTTTAGAAATTTAGAAGCACCAACTTTATCTCCTACTTTGATGAAAGAAGCAATATAGTCTTATATCAACTTTTTTAGATGTTGAGCTTCCTCAGTTGCCTAGCACGAAAAGTTCTAAAATTAGTTATATATAAACTTCAAATCCAAGAATATTAGTTATATATATATATATATTCAAGTTTTAATAAGTTCAAGTTTTCAATTCAAGTTTATATCTAATTTCTAAAATTAATTAGTTATATATTCAAGCTAATTAGTTCCAAGTTCAAGTTCTAATTTCAAGTTCAAGTCTAAGTTCAACTTCAAATTTTAAGTTCAAGTTCAAGTTCAAGTTCAAGTTCTAATTTCAAGTTCAAGTTCTAAGTTCAAGTTCAAATTCTAATTTCAAGTTCAAGTTCTAAGTTCAAGTTCAAGTTCTAATTTCAAGTTCAAATTCTAAGTTCAAGTTCTAATTTCAAGTTCAAGTTCAAGTTCAAGTTCAAGTTCTACGTAGTTCTAAGTTCTAAGTTCAAGTTCAAGTTCAAGTACAAGTTCTAAGTTCAAGTTCAAGTTTTAATTTCAAGTTCAAGTTCCAAGTTCAAGTTCAAGTTCTAAGTTCAAGTTCAAGTTCTAAATTCATGTTCAAGTTCTAATTTCAAGTTCAAGTTCAAGTTCTAAGTTCAAGTTCTAATTTCAAGTTCAAGTTCAAATTCTAAGTTCAAGTTCAAGTTCAAGTTCAAGCTCTAAGTTCAAGTTCAAGTTCTAATTTCAAGTTCAAGTTCTAAGTTGAAGTTGAAGTTCTAAGTTCATGTTCAAGTTCTAACTTCATGTTCAAGTTCTAATTTCAAGTTCAAGTTCTAATTTCAAGTTCTAAGTTCTAAGTTCAAGTTCAAGTTCTAAGTTCTAAGTTCTAAGTTCTAAGTTCAGTTCAAGTTCAAGTCAAGTCAAGTTCTAAGTTCAAGTTCAAGTTCTAAGTTCATGTTCAAGTTCTAACTTCATGTTCAAGTTCTAATTTCAAGTTCAAGTTCTAATTTCAAGTTCAAGTTCTAAGTTCAAGTTCAAGTTCTAAGTTCTAAGTTCTAAGTTCTAGTTCAAGTTCAAGATCAAGATCAAGTTCAAATTCTAATTTCAAGTTCAAATTCTAAGTTTAACTTCAAATTCTAAGTTCAAGTTCAAGTTCAAGTTCTAAGTTCTAAGTTCAAGTTCAAGTTTTAATTTCAATTTCAAGTTCAAGTTTAAGTTCAAGTTCTAAGTTCAAGTTCTAAGTTCAAGTTCAAGTTCTAAATTCATGTTCAAGTTCTAATTTCAAGTTCAAGTTCTAAGTTCAAGTTCAAGTTCAAGTTCAAGTTCTAAGTTCTAAGTTCTAAGTTCAAGTTCAAGATCAAGTTCTAAGTTCAAGTTCAAGTTCAAGTTCTAAGTTCAAGTTCAAGTTTTAATTTCAAGTTCAAGTTCCAAGTTCAAGTTCAAGTTCTAAGTTTAACTTCAAATTCTAAGTTCAAGTTCAAGTTCTAAGTTCACGTTCAAATTCTAAGTTCAACTTCAAATTCTAATTAAGTTCATGACATTCAAACATTCATCTTCTACTCATAACACTTCAATTACTAATTTCTAACTTCAAATTAACACTTTACTAACTAGTCCTAAAATCAAATCCAAAAAAATCTCAATTTAACCTCAAATTACATATTCTCAAGTTTAAACTAGTTCTAAAATATGAAAATGCTAATTCTTCACTAACTAACAATGCCCAATTTAAAAATGCCTAATTTCTTTTTAAAAAAACCTTAAAATAAAAATCTTCAATTATCTATACCTAACTAACAATAATCAAATCAAATTAACAATTGAATAACACAACCAACAAACAAAAACAATAATATACTAACAAACAATCAATTATAATTACTAGCATTAAAGCCAAGTATTAATACTAGATGGACACAAACACATTATTCAAAACAATTGTACTTGAACTTGAGAAATTTAGAAGCACCAACCTTATCTCCAACTTTGATGAAAGAAGCAAAATAGTCCTGTATCAACTTTTTTACATGTTGAGCTTCCTCAGTTGCCTAGCACGAAAAGTTCTTAAATTAGTTAAATATAAACTTCATATCCAAGAATATTAGTTTATATATATATATATATATATATATATATATATATATATATATAGTTTCTCAAGTTTTAATAAGTTCAAGTTTCAATTCAAGTTCATATATAATTTCTAAACTTAATTAGTTATATATTCAAGCTAATTAGTTCCAAGTTCAAGTTATAATTTCAAGTTCATATTCCTAATTAAGTTCAATTTATAGTAAATTCAAGTTATAATTAATTATAAGTTCTAATTAAGTTGTAATTCAAATCCCTAAAATTCTAAATTCAAACTAGCTAGCTAGTGTCCCAACTTCAAACTATTAAATTAGTCCTAAAATATCAAATATAATTCAAACTATTAGTCCTAAATTCCAAATTCAAATTAGTCTTAAAATCACAAATTGAAAGTACTCCTAGAATTCAAAAATCAAACTATAGTGCTAAAATCCCAAATTCAAACTATTAGTATTCCTAAAATCTCAATAATAATTCAAACTAGTCCTAAATTCAAAATTCAAACTAATCTTAAAATCACAAATTCAAACTAGCCCTAAAATCCCAAAATCTAACTAGTACTAAAATCCTAAATTCAAATTAGCTAGCTATTCCTAATCCCAAATTCAAACTATTAGTCCTAAAATCTCAATAATAATTCAAACTAACTCAAATAATACCCAAGTTCAAACAACTCCTTAAATACCCTAATTCAATCTAATCTTACAATTCCAAAATCAAACTAATTAACTTAAGAAATACCGAATTTCAAACAAATCCTAAGATACCCTAATTCAAACTAACCCTAACATTAAAATTTTCAATTCACAATCAACAAACACAAACTAACAATCAAATAATACCTAATTCAAACTAACAATCAAAAACCCTAAATCATTCACTTACTAACTAACAATCAATCAAACTAACAATCAATAAAACTAAGTATATTAGTACTCTAATTTTGAGATACTTCAACTAAATAGAAACAAAAGTAATCTATTATGGAGGTTCTAAAAATTCACCTTCACTAAAAAGGTCGGGGATGGAGGCGCGCGACCTCCTGCTGTTGGGCATGACTTCCTCTGCAGCTGCCGCGACGTCCTCTGCTGCTGCGAATGTGGGTGGTTGCGGTCGGGGATGGCGGCGTGGCGCCGGTCGGGGATGGTGGCGTGGCGCCGGTCGGGGATGGGTGGGGATCGGCGCCGATGGGGGTGGGTCGGGGGTGGGTCTGGAGTGGGGAGTGAAAGTGGACTTAGGTTTTGAGAGTTAGTGTTTAGGAGTAAGACTTATATTGTCATTCTTTTTTTAAGAGAATTCTTTAATTTACCGACCACGGGATGTCGATATTTTTTAAAATAATTATCTATATTTAAAAATATTTAATAAATATTGGCATCATGAAGTCGATATTATTTAAATAAAATAATAATTTAAATATACCGACCTCTTTAGGTTGGTATTTATTAATTTATTTTAATATAAATTCACCTCTAGAGGTTGATTTTATATATATATATATATATATAATTTAACTACATATCAACAGAAGTTTAATTTAATAAATTTAAATATATATATATATATATATATATATATATATATATATATATATATATATATAAACTCACCTCTTGAGGTTGATTTTATTAATTAAACACACACACACACATATATATATAAACTCACCTCTTGAGGTTGATTTTATTAATTAAACACACACACACACACACATATATATATATAATTATTTTAATATAAACTCACCTCTTGAGATTGATTTTATTAATTATATATATATATATATATATATATATATATATATATATATATATAATTATTTTAATATAAACTCACCTCTTGAGGTTGATTTTATTAATTAAACATATATATATATATATAGAATAATATAGAAGTAATGCAAGATACAGAACGATAAAAAGAAAAAGAAAACTATGCTCCCTATTTTATCATTCTAGAAAAAAAAATCTATATATATATATAATTATTTTAATATAAACTTACCTCTTGAGGTTGATTTTATTAATTAAACATATATAATTTAACTACACATCAACATATAATATATGTATATGTATACATACATATATATACATCTATGTATATATATATACACACACACACACACACACACACATATATATACATAATTATTTTAATATAAACTCACCTCTTGAGGTTGATTTTATTAATTAAACATATATATATATATATATATATACACACATATATATATATACATAATTATTTTAATATAAACTCACCTCTTGAGGTTGATTTTATTAACGGAAAAGGGTCAAAATTGCCCCTGAACTATGTGAAATAGACCACTTATACCCTTCGTTACATTTTGGGATCAAAAATACCCCCGCCGTTATTTCAAGAGACCACAAATACCCTCAACAGTTAACACCCCAATTTTTTATTGACGTGGCAAGCCACGTGGGACTAATCCTTCCACCTAAGTGTTGCCAACTAGGATTCATTAGAAAAGAACTTGACCTTTAGCGGCGACAACAGTCGCCACAAAAGCCCATAAAATCGTCACTAAAAGTTTTTAACATTAAATTCTAATTTTGTGTTTTTTCCTTCATTGTTTTTAAAAAACCAAAAATGATATCGATTAAGTAGGAGTTTTAAGACACTGTATGTTTTATTTTTATGTCATATGTAAATGTATAAAATGTACAATGATGCATTATATAGTAGGAGATTTGAATCGAGAAGTAATTTTGGTGATTTTTCGTAATAATATTGGATGTTTTTAATATTGATATTGCAAGTATTTATTTTAGAAAATTAGGTTGCAATCGAAAATTAATTATCATATTTTTTTGGTTGAAAAAATAGGTTTTACTAGCGAATGATTGTTGCAGCCTTAGTCACCACTAAAAATCACTCATAACCTTTAGTGGCAATATTTTGGGATTTTGTGGCGACTTTGTTGCCACTAAAGGTCAAGTTCTTTTGTAGTGAATCTTAGTTGGCAATGCTTAGGTGGAGGGATTAGTCCCATGTGGCTTGCCACGTCACTAATAATTTAGGGTGTTAACTCTTGAGGGTATTTGTGGTCTCTTGAGATAACGGCGGGGGTATATTTTGATCCCAAAATGTAATGGAGGGTATAAGTGATCTATTTCACATAGTTTAGGGGCAATTTTGACTCTTTTCCGTTTTATTAATTTAACATATATATATATATCACATTAAATTTTAAGAACATAAAATGGTCCTCCGGAAAACGATTTAAATAAAATTAAATCAAAATAGAAAATAATACCGACATTAAGAGGTCGGTTTTTATTGTAATTCATTTTCTGGGAAAAATTCCGACTTCTTGAGGTCGGAATTTGGTTTACCCGCAAACCGCAAATCGACCTCCGGATGTCGCTTTTAAAAGTAATTAGATGAAATAAAAATACCGACCTCCGGATGTCGCTTTAATTAATAGTCGAAATAAAAATACCAACCTCATGAGGTCGGTATTTTAATTACATACTATTTAATTTTTACCGACATTCGGAAGTCGGTATTATGAAATATTTAATTGAGAAAAAATTCCGACCTCCTGAGGTCGGAATTTTTAATGAATTACAATAAAAACCGACCTCTTGATGTCGGTATTATTTTTCTCAATTAAATATAAAAAATACCGACCTCATGAGGTCAGTATTTTATATTAATTTATTTTTACTATTTAATTTTACCGACATACGGAAGTCGGTATTATAATTTTTTTTGTTTTTTATTTTACACAAAACCTATTGAGAAAAAATAAAACATTGTTATTTATATATATATATATATATATATATATAATTATTTTAATATAAACTCACCTCTTGAGGTTGATTTTATTAATTAAACATATATAATTTAACTACACATCAACATATAATATATGTATATGTATACATACATATATATACATCTATGTATATATATATATATATATATATATATATATATATATATATATATATATGTAATTTAATAAATTTACATATATATATGTAAATTTATTAAATTAAACTTCTGTTGATGTGTAGTTAAATTATATATATATATATAATTATTTTAATATAAACTCACCTCTTGAGGTTGATTTTATTAATTAAACATATATAATTTAACTACACATCAACATATAATATATGTATATGTATACATATATATATATATATATATATATATATATATATATATATATATATACACACACACATATATATATACATAATTATTTTAATATAAACTCACCTCTTGAGGTTGATTTTATTAATTAAACACACACACATATGTGTGTATATATATATATATATCACATTAAATTTTAAGAACACAAAATGGTCCTCCGGAAAATGATTTAAATAAAATTAAATCAAAATAGAAAAAAATACCGACATCAAGAGGTCGGTTTTTATTGTAATTCATTTTCTGGGAAAAATTCTGACTTCTTGAGGTCGGAATTTGGTTTACCCGCAAATCGCAAACCGACCTCCGGATGTCGCTTTTAAAAGTAATTAGATGAAATAAAAATACCGACCTCCGGATGTCGCTTTAATTAATAGTCGAAATAAAAATACCGACCTCATGAGGTCGGTATTTTAATTACATACTATTTAATTTTTACCGACATTCGGAAGTCGGTATTATGAAATATTTAATTGAGAAAAAATTCCGACCTCAGGAGGTCGGAATTTTTAATGAATTACAATAAAAACCGACCTCTTGATGTCGGTATTATTTTCTCAATTAAATATAAAAAATACTAACCTCATGAGGTCGGTATTTTATATTAATTTATTTTTACTATTTAATTTTACCGACATACGGAAGTCGGTATTATAATTTTTTTTGTTTTTTATTTTACACAAAACCTATTGAGAAAAAATAAAATATTGTTATTTATTTATTTTTTTAATACCGACATCAAGAGGTCGGTTTTTATTGTAATTCATTTTTTCCGAGAAAATTTCCGACCTCCAGAGGTCGGAATTTGGTTTTCCCGCTTTCCGCAAACCGATCTCCGGATGTCGCTTTTAAAAGTAATTAGATGAAATAAAAATACCGACCTCCGGATGTCGCTTTAATTAATAGTAATTAGATGAAATAAAAATACCGACCTCCGGATGTTGCTTTAATTAATAGTAATTAGATGAAATAAAAATACCGACCTCATGAGGTCGGTATTTTAATTACATACTACCGACATTCGGAAGTTGGAATTATAAAATATTTAATTGAGAAAAAATTCCGACCTCCTGAGGTCGGAATTTTTAATGAATTACAATTAAAACCGACCTCTTGATGTCGGTATTATTTTATCAATTAAATATAAAAAAATACCGACCTCATGAGGTCGGTATTTTTATTGTAATTCATTTTTTTCTGGGAAAAATTCCGACCTCCAGAGGTCGGAATTTGGTTTTCCCGCTTTATTTTGCATAAAAACCAACTACTTGTAAATACCGACCTCCATTTGAGGTCGGAAATTTTTAGGTCGGTATTCACTGTTTTTTTAGTAGTGGACACTAGATACACGCTAGATATATGTATATGTATCTGTATGTACCTATTGTGATTTGTATGTATTTGAGAATCAGATATATATGAGGGTAGTGAGTGACATGGGAGAAAGGTGAGGGAGGCGAGTGAGATTGATTATGTATCTCATATAAATGCTAATCCATTTGAATAAATTGTATCTAGAACAAATTTGACTCTATGTATCCTGAATACAATTATCTGAACATATCTGGACGTAGGGGTGGACATGGTACGGTATTTAACAATTTTGATATTGTAACTTCTGTATTCGTTATCTAAAGTACTATACCATTACTATACCAAATTAGCTCGGTATGGTTCGATATATTTAATTTCGATTTCGATATTTTATAGTATAGTATGCAGTAACCATAATTTATTTGACTTCGACTTACATATATTTTTATAACTCTCTATATAATTCATCTAGTAAATAAGTTAGAACCATTCTCTTTGTCCTTTAGCAAGTATTCTTGCAAGACCAATACGATGATCAACATGAATATGAGAAATTCAAAAGCATGAGTCTCAATCATATTAGATCAACAACTACTTTTGTTAAATAATTTCATAAAAAAAACATTTCAATAACAATCGAGTAGTCATAGATGCAAAGTTTATATAACATTATCTAAAATTATGCATAGCCTTATATAATTTTACACCACAAAAATCATTCACTAACGCGTAAACTCAAACTTGACAGTTGACATATTAGAGTCTACATGTTAGAGTCTCTCTCTCTCTCTCTCTATATATATATATATATATATATATATATATATATATATATATATATATATATAATTATAAAATCTATGTATGGTATACAATATTTTAAAATTTATTTTATAAATACCAAATATTGTATCGAATACCAAAAAATTTTAAAGTCAAACCAAATATCATGATATTCATACCGCGGTAAAATAAATTCGATTTCAGTATGCCATTCGGTATATATCGTACCATGCCCATCCATGGACGCATCAAAATTTGATAAGATACATAATATTATAAATTAAAGTGTATCTAAGTAATAAGCTCTTAAACTAGTTGATTTATATAAATTTTCCTATAAAAAAAAAGGGAAAATTTTCAAAACAACAATATTTTAGCTTTTAGTGGACTCCTTAGCAATAATTTCACTATTTATTTAAAATGACAATATTTTAGTTTGTTAAGGAATGAGTTATGTATTTATTTTATTTTAATTAATTTGAAAGAATACAAATAATTAATAACAGAATAGAGAAAATCATGGAACAGAAAATTTCAAAAAGGAAAAAAAGATTTTAAATATAAATCAGTTACGTTTTGAAAGAGCATATGTTGCCATTTTTTCTTTCGAGCGTTTTTTTGCCTTATTCTTAAGAATTCCAAAAAATTTTTTTGCAAAAAATAGTTTTGTCTTCCAAATCATTCAATTGATAATTTTCAAAGCTTCTTCGAGTTGAATTCGGCATATTCTTGAAACGGAGGTTTTCAAAATTCACGACTATAATGTCGTCAGTTCCATTGAATTCAAGAAATTTCGACATCAGGTATTTTTGTTTTTGTCGATTATTGTATTGTTTGGATGATATATTCGTATATCTCGACTATAATAGTGGATTGATTTTTTCTGATTAAATCGGTGAAATCTTTGTATGGTTTGATATTTTTAGCTTTTTTTTTTTAATGTTTTGTATCCAAACTATGATGTAGAACGATTGAAAGTGCTTGATTTTTTTTAGTCTCGTAGCTGTTTTCTTTTTATTTGAATGCATACAATATTTTTGTATCCCATTTTGTTAATGTAAACAGTAACAATATGGGATTTTCATATTCCATTTTTTTGGATGTTTTGTATCCAAATTATGATGTAGAACGAATGAAATTGTTTGTTTTTATAGTTTGAAAGCTGCTTTTTTTTTTTAATGCAGACAATATTTTGTATCCCATTAAGTTCATGTAAATAGTAACAATATAGGGATATAGTCATAAAAATTCTGTGATATACTGAACATAGTACAACTAGGGATTAAAATCATAAAGTAATTAAGAATTGTATACCAATATTTGTTGCCTTGTAGTAAGTTCTGGATACAATTAAATATTGGATTCAATTTGTTGTAGTTGAGCTAAAAGGTGAAACCTTTGTATGTAAATACAGATCAGTATGTATTGAGTGCATTTCTATATTTTTTCTTTTTGAAGCTAGTGATGTTTGAGCGCACATTACATTTATGTAATTGGTTTATTTTATTTTTGTGTATTTAACGTGTAATTACTTGTTGGATACATACAACATTTCAATTACTCCCTTACCTGATCAAAACGAGTGGAATGTACCTGGGTATATTAAGGACGACATAGTGCGGCCTCCAAAGCACAAAAAGCTACCTGGAAGACCATCCCATAAGTATCGTGACAAGGCGTACAACGAGCTATATGGGAAGAAGAGCAAGAATTCTTGCAGTACTTGTGGGTTTAAGAGGCACAATATGCGTTCGTGTAGGAATGAATCGCGTATTGTTCAGTTAATGATGCTTGAATTTTATATCTTATTAGAGTGGAATTGTTTCCCAATTTCTAATGCCCTCTGTTTTATATATTTACTTGTTTGGAATTCTTTGAATATGTGTTCAACCGAAATGTATTCATATTCATGTTATGAATTTATTTAATTTATTTTTATGTATTTAGCGTGTAATTACTTTAAAGTGTAATTGAAAAATTATGAGTCACAAATTTAAATGATATAAAAAATGGAATACAATCTATATTCTTAAAGATATGTATAACTTAAAATACAAAATATTGTTGGTATAGAATTATAATGAATACAACTCTTTTGGCATTCTAGTTTAAGAAAAAAAAAATACAAATTAGTAGTAAAATAAAATGATATTGAAAATACATTTTTGGTGAAAACATAAAACATAGAATAAGTTGTATTCAAACTAAATTGTATTTATATTTCAATATCCAGTCTTGTTATATTATTATTATTATTTCACTTTAAAATTGTAGTTACTATTTCTCTAGATCAACTTATATTCCAAAAATCAGGATGTATTTCAATATTAGTTTGTATTCCAAAAATAAGGATGTATTTCAATATCATTTTGTATTCCAACCAAATGAATACCAAATAAGTTTGTATTTCCCTTCTTATAATGTATTTATCACAATTTTATAAACTATGTTTTCATCAAACTTATATTGCTTTAACAAAATAAAATACAAAAATATGTCTTCCTAATACAGTTATGATTAAAACTGCAGAGAGTATACACATGAATACAAAAAGTGTCTTACAAAAAATAAAATACAAAAAATGTCTTACTAATACAGTTATGATTAAAATACAAAAAATGTCTTACTAATACAATCATGATTAAGACTTGTATAATATACACATGAATATACTGTAATTTTGTCATTTATAACATAAATATTTGATGATATCTAAACAAAATCTCATAAAAATAAAAAAAATTGACTGAATATCCGTAATATATACAATTCGAAATATACACCATAATTGATGATTTTAAAAAGAAAATCAAAATAAATCTCAGTAAATAATGGAAATTACCTTTGCCAATTGAGAAATTCTTGAATTAATATAGAGATTTCGTTTAACAATCGAGAAATTTCTTGAATTAAAATAGAGATTTTGTTGAACAATTTGTGAGAACCTTGAAGAAAGAGAAGCTGGTAAACGTGAAAGGTGGGGGAAAGAAAACGTGAAAGGTGGGGAAATAAGGGTAATGGGTAGTGGTGTAATTGTTTTTTTCTTTTTAAACGGTTATTGGTTTAGAATTTGGTCCAATATAGGACTGTTTTGATAAATAAAAGAAAACTTAAATATGAAAATCTGAATACAAATTATTTTCTAAAATATTGCCATTCTGACATTTTAAATAAATATTTTAAAGTGTTGTTATTTGACTAATTATGTTAGGTATTATGACTTGATTGCTAATTTTTCTTAAAAAGAATAGTTGTAGGATATGATTTTTTTCTACTTATTTGCTAGACTTCCCCTTTAGTTTTTAACGCCAGATTTGGGCTTGCAATTTAAGCCCACTGTCCATATATATGTCATTAAGGTAAAAGTTGTTGAATAAGTTGGTATGGTTCTCCTATGCTTCTGCTTGCCACCAATTTGGTTTGGGTTTACTATTTGAGATAACTAAATTCGATACACACATATACATATATCTAGTGTGAGATTATTGATTTGATTTAATTTATATTAAGAGTATGTTTTTTTAGCAAGTGCCTAAGGAGAGAGAGTGATTAGACATCAAAGTGCTTATTTATATTATTCCTTACTAATATAATGTAATTGGTTTAGATTAGCATAGAATCTAAGGCCACTTTTAATAAAATGTTCGCTATTTGTTCTTGCTTTTAAGCCCTTAAAATCTAGTCGAATTATGGAAGACGGGACAATGCTTAAAGTTGTTTTGTACGAATCAAGTAAAGAAGATAAGTTTTCTTTTTAGTATACAGTCGATCTGTTTGATATTAGTTATTCATCTTATTATAAATAGTTAATCTAAATTACTTGTTAATTAATAAAAAAATAATTATTTTTTCTTAATTTATCCTTATAATTTATAAAAAAGTTTTTAAAAAAGTTCTTAAGAAATAGATTAGTAAAATTGTTCTTCTTATTTATGATTTCTTAGAGCGATGTAAAGAAAAAATAGACAATTAATATAAAATGAAGAAAATACTTAATATTTTAAAGCCCATGTAATACGAAAATGTATACATGTCCTACAATTATTGATGCAAACTCGATCGAAGGAATATATATTATTTTTACACAAAACATCAAAGGAATAGTTGAACTTGTTAATTCTTAGCATATTTAATTTGACCCTTCGTCTTTTTTTTTTTATATAAGTAATAGATTTCCATGTAAGGGTGTGTTTGGGACGAAGTAAATTATTTTTAAATAAATATTCTTTTAATTTATTTTTTGATATTTGGTAAGTAAATAATAAATATTATATCAAAAATATTATATATAATTTAGGCAAACACTATGACGATATAGAGTTATGGTGGATGGGGTGAGGGGGAAATAGTCTTAAGTAGTGAGGAAAGAGAAGTAATCGAAGTACAAGAAATAACACATAGCAACAAAAACAACAGATAGTAACAAAACAGTAACTATAACAAAATAATATGATAGCTGATATAAAATACAAGTACTAACAAATAATACCATAAATCACTACACAAGCAATCTATGGACGGATAACAAAACAACACATGATTGCTACCTACTAATATCTTATACCCTTATTTGTGTCCTCCTCAACCTCTTATCTAAGATCGTTGCTCGATAAGCTGAAATTGCATCATGTCATGTCTAATCACCTCCCCAATATTACTTCTTTGATCAACCTCTACCTCTCCTAATTAACTATCCATAGTCCGTCAGCCTATCACAACTCTGCACAGGGCCATCCGTATACCTCTCCTCTGCACATATCTGAACCATATCAGCCTCGCTTCTTGCAAATTATCCTCAACTAAAGTCACTAATTCCACCTTATCCCAAATATCCTCATTTCAAATCCCCTCTCTTTTAGTACACCCACAAGTCCATCAAAACATCATCATTTATGTGACTTTCAACTTTCACATATCATCATAAAGAATATATTCTAATTTTCTATGCTCAAGGTATAATTTAGATTTCATCGAGTGGTACAACAACCTAGTGAAATTTTATTTGGTGATGCAAATCGTTAAAATACCTCAGGCAATCATAAGTAATTAATATTTTTCTCTGGATAATCTAGTTAAGGATTGGGGAATATTTATGTCCCTTTTATTCTACTTAATTATTGTGATTAGTGAATTGCAATAATTATAAAGACATCCAAAATATGATTCCAAAGAACAGATTCATAATCATTTGACTCTTCAATGAGACACATAAATTCAAACTTAAAGAATGCTCTTGCTTCTAGTAGGGATTGATACTCCACCATCAATAAATATATATATATATATATATATATATATATATATATATATATATGAACCATTTTTTTTGTCCAGCAAAACCATATAGGATGAAGTTAAGATTGAAATAATCAGATGTCAAGTAAAAATTAACAGAATATGAAGAACAATGATAATTCAGAAAATAAAAGAGAGATATACAAAATAGGACACAATAGTTTATGACGGAATTGAGAGCAATCCACTTTAGAAAAGAGTATAAAATATCAATAGAAATAATTAATTTTAAAAAATTCACTTTTTTAAAATTAAAATGTTCACACAAAGTGATAGAATAATACTTAAGTCTCACAAATTCTTTTTTTAAACAAGACTCTCTCAAGTCCCTTAATTAGGTCTACAAAAAATAAAAGCAACATTAATTATAGCGGTCAAAAATATTTTCCTAATAAAAAAAGAATTAGCCAAATATACTAAATTTATTTTTTCTTTTTAGTGATTAAAAAATCAATTATGATAAATATATTGTACTTCCACTAAACAAAATTAGAACCCAAGTATAATATTTAAAAAATCAAGACAAACACCTAACATAATGCATGGAGAAAAATATTGCAATCAAGTCTGGGAACTTTTTAAATTTGTTTATATTATAGGCATAGTGATAATACCTTCTCAAGTATTATAGTCCAATAATTCTAAATTAGTTGTGTATAACAGTTAGTACTAGATTTATTTTATTATATTAACAAATATATCAAGAGAATTGAAGTTTTCAAGTGAACAATATATTATCTAATTTATTTATACCCTTGAAGAACAATTCAGATAATATTTTTATACACTTGAAGAACAATTACTAGGTATCCAATCCTAATTTTTTTCTTTTCAAATTTTGACAAATCAAAATAAAATAGAAACTTCAAAACTTGACCAATAAATTTTCTTGCTGCCACATCTTGGCTTCTTCTTACAACCGAGCTAGTACATGATTTCGAATTTGAGTTTTGAATACTGTATAATAAGACTTAATTAACTTTCATAGTCGAACTAATATTTATTTTGTATTATCTTTTAAGTCGGGTCACATATATAAGTAATTATTAAAGAAAAATATTATGTATAGGCATATGTTTAACAAAAAATATAGTAAAGTAATGTGGAATCACTTGAATTGATGTTACATAACTCTATCCACGTGAATTATATATGATTTGACTGATTATATATCAACGTAAAAATAAATAATACTATGATTGAGGACTTGATATAGAGCAAAATGGATTATTAAAAAGGATTCATTAAATAGCCAAATTAAATTCTAATGTCTAACTAATTTGGGGTTGAGCCGTCACTCATTAAAATTTGTCATAACGAGAAATGTATTTAAATAATATCAATAAGACGGTAGTGGAATAGATAAGATTCTTTTACTTTTAATCAGAAGTTTCAAATTCGACCTAATAGACCCTTAAGTGATTCAAATCTGAACTAGTCCAGGATTAAGAAAATATATTTAATTAGCTCGTTCACATCACCGATTTCAAGCCCAATAAAGGAGGAGGGTTGTCGAGGTTATGCAACCAAAAACAACTTCTTCACCCTATAAAGGTAGGGGGGTTGCGTATATCTTATTCTCCCTGAGCCCCACTTGTGGGACACTAATTTTTTTTTTTTTTTATTCACTACCAGAAATCACTATTTTTCCACTGAAAAATATTTAGTTGTTATTTCCATAAATATTTTTGACTGAATTGGAGAGAAAATATTAATGTTTTTAATATGAAAAGATAAGGAAGTTTCTCATTAGTTCAGTGAGAATATGTTTTTTACCATGCATTTTTTGAGTGAATTGATTAGATGGAAAACGAGTGAGAAAATCATTTTCTATAACACAATTTTCTTATTGATTCATAATCGGAAAAATCTTTGTTTCTAGTAATACCTACTATTTAATTTATACATGATTAAAATAATTTTTTAGGTATATATAATAGATGTTGAACCCTCTTCAACTAGTTCATGTGTTTACTTCTTCAAATTCTGAACTTCCTTATTGAAAATTCTGGTTCCGCCACTGTTTAGCTTTGTGTTTTAAAGTTTATCTTTAATTAATTTGGCATGTTAATTAAGATGTTATTGTGCTTTTTAAACTTGTGATTGAAGCTATTGGCGTAGACATAGAGAAGAATTGGATTCTCCAACACTACAACTTTAATTTTATTTTATTTTAATAATAATGTTTGTTTCAATGTTTATTTTTTAATTTGGTGTTAGATACGATATGCATTGCATAGGACAAAATGCAAATGTTCCTTTATTCAAAAGGCGTGCGATATTCGAAAAATCGCAATAATCTATCGAACCCTCTATTCCCATGATCCAGCTAGAGCTAGTGCGAAGGCCGGAGTTAGAAAGTTACGAACTGATTTAATCGAATTCAATAATTTTAATCTAAATCTTCTATATTAAAAAAAAAAATACTCACTATAAACAAAATTTAAATTCAAAATCCAGGTCATGTTAGCTATATATTCAAGAACTTAGAATTCATAAAATTTAAATTTTAGCTCCGAGTCTAACTCGTAGAACTCTAGTTCATGATTATATTATGTGTATATATATAAATATTCTATTAAGAAAGAGAGCATATGATCCATTTAAAGTTTGAATTTACTTCCAACAACTAAGAGTGGTTCAAGTGATTTGAGGCATCTATGTGGACCATGAGCATCAGCCGTAATGAAAAGAAGGAACAAAGTATTTGTCATACTTATGAAGTTTTATAGTATTAAAGAATACACCAAGAAAATATAAAATTAGTTAAGGAATTTATCGATAATTTTTAGCTAATTTATCACTAAAATGCTCATAGTTAAAAAAAAATTCTTATAAATCATGGCTAAATAGGATTAGTATGAGATTTTTGCTATTTAGCATATAAAATTTTACCTGTTACTAATTCCTCGTTTTCTAATAGTGATAATTACACTTAATTACCATGCTCCCTAATTCTATTTCTTCTCTATGATATCTCATACTCTAGTCTAGAGGAGCATTAATTCCATGTGCTGAATACTTTTCTATGGGAATTTTGGACGTGATTGGGTACACACAAACTATTTCCATGCACCATATATGTACACGTGTGCGCGTATATATATATATATTACATGTATATTGTATATGTAGGGGTGGACTATTTTCATGCACCATGTATAAGTTGGATCCCTCAAATTTAAATTTTGAATTCGCTTTTGCTTAAAATAGTGGAAAATTTTAGTGTAGGTCAATGAACACCATGTGTAAGTCCCTCTTTCTCTTCCTATACTGTTTTTTATGAGATGTATGACTTCTGTTGTAGTCGGACACTTAGACATGAATCCAAATTTGGTTCTTGATGATAGAAACACCTCTCCTTATTCTCATCTCCACCCCTCTCTCCCACACTTTCATAGTGTGACTCAGCTGCTTGATACCTCTATAGTCGTATTGTAATTTTAAATATTACATTTGTTCTTGTACAATAGGATCAATGTACTCTACCTCCATTCTTCGGGATATTTTGAAGTCCTAAAATGACGTTAAACAATCCAATTAATCACTCCATACCTATTATAACAACGTTCTTCCAAAATTCCACCAAAATTTAGCGTGGCCTCGTTGCCTTCCGCTTCCTCATTTTATGAATAACCTTCTTAAATTTGATATCAACTTCTTCCCCATCTCCTGAGCTTTGAAAGTAGGCACGCTACACCACTTGACCCTCATATATTGCCATCCTCGTCAATAAATTTTATAAATTATAGTTGGATAAGTAGTACTCGCCAATCAAGATATCTTTCTTCTCATGGAGAGTGTGGCATTGCTAACTTCCTTTCTTTGGATGACATTCTGACAAGACTTGGATATACAATGCCCTCAAGGTCTCACACGCCTACAAACTTGAATGAGGACAGTCAGACTAACCCCAAAAAAGAACTCTCACTCGAGAAAGCGGCCCCTTTCTGCCTTTCTTGTTTGATTCGTCTTTTATCTCAGTGTCTTATTCGGATTGAATGTATACTATCCCCTATCGGACTAAGGGTTTTGATCAAATATTCCTCTGTTCTATTTTTCTTGGTCTTTGTTGACTTGACACTTTGCTCCCCTTGAAAACTATTTACAAAGGGTATGTTTTATCAAATTACCCTTTTGATTACGTTTTGAAAATTTAAATTTGACTACAATACTTTATGTAGTTACTTCACGATAAAAAATAATATTGAAAGAAAATAATAGATATCCTTGATTTGTTAAAATAGACACACAAAAAGGTATATTTATCATATATATAAAACAAGTAAAAAGGAATGAAGGGAGCAAGAAGTTTTCTTAGACTGGTCAAACAAGAAGATTTTTGTGGTCAAAAGGTAGCTTTAGACGTTGGCATTGTTGTAAAATAAAGGCTATAATCTATATATACTTTACTTGGAAGTACAGATCTAAAGCCCAAAATAGCCTTATTAATTATTTGAAGTATTATTTCCAAATTTGACATGACTTGATAGCTAGGGAAATTCAAGAATTCATTATATTTGGCCAAACTATCATTTAAAATTGGATAATTTGCCTTCTATATTATTTTTGGCACAAAAACTTGTTGTTAACCAAGTAACTCAATAATACGCGTCGTTAGTTAAATAGCTCAAAAATATCCTCCCACGACGTGCATTAGATTTATCGATAACTAGCGTTACATTTTTGCAATCCAACAACTTGTCAAACAAAGTACTATTCTAGTATTCCGACATCTAATTCCTTTTTTTTTGGTACTTTGTTCTAGTTAATGATAACAACGTGACCACCCCACCCAAAACACTCAACTCTAAAGGTATATATAATATACCAAAAAAAAGAAAGAAAAAAAGATACTTGATATTCATATTTATATAAAAAAAACAGTTTTTTCTACCTTTACAAGGTAGCAATAAGACTGCATACGGGTCATTCCCAAACTTTTATTTATGAGATTACACAATATATTATTATATATATAAGCACAGACGAATCTAAAATTTCTAGATATCAGTGCACCACTAAAAAGGAAGAAATTGACGCCTAATCCTCTAGATAAATAACTCAACATTCAACCAAGTGCGTTATTTAATCTTTTTGTAACTTGAACCACCAGATAATATTATATCAATTTTAATAATATACATCAAACACCTAATTTTACGAAGAGACCACAAGTTCACGTGACCCATATTCTCCCCGGTATATAAGTAGTATACTTTGCCACATAATTCAGTTATCAATTTAACGTACGTAAGGAATTATAGTATTGTATAGTGCATGAAAATACACAAAACCCCACAAAGCAAAAAAGCAACCTCAAAATAAAATAAATTAAAATACTGCCGTATAGAAGCCTTATTATACTAGAGTAAAAAGCAATTGGTTCCCTTCATGTCACGTTCAAAACCAACAATAAGTGGGTCCCGAGAGAACGGGATACACAGATCTTAATTCTATTTTGATTAAAAATATTATTTTCGAAAGACCTAAATTCAAGAAAATCATTTTTCAGTATAAATTTGAAAAAAGAACAAGAGTAAGTAAGCTACAATGAAAACTCTCTCCAAAAGTGAATATATATAATCTAAAATTTTAAATTTTTACGGCTAAATCTATTAGATTTTTGGAATTATGAGTTTAGAACTTCGTATTTATTAGTAAAATTTACTTTTCGTATATTAAAAAATTATTGAATTTAGTTGAACCTGTTAAAATTACACTGGCTTTGCGCCCCGTCACCCTCACCCCCCACCCCCTCTAGCTTCAAGAAAGTAATATAATCACTCCAACCTATAAAGAAAACCAACCACCCCTAGCCCCATGTAGTAAAATCCAAATCCAAAGCCAAAAACATAATACTTTGGCATCCCTTTCCTTTCTTTGCCTAACAAACATTCTTGCATTATTCCTTCACTTCACAAAAAAACTAATCATTGTAAAACATAACTAGTTTGATAATTTCCTCTTCTTTCCCTCAATAGAGGGCTAGAAGTTCAATTTCAAACTTTTATATATGGATAATATTAGAAAGTTCTCCAAGTGTTTTTTGAGTTTTTTTGTCTTTCTAGTATTTGTTTGGTTATTGTTGATTGAAGTATTTGAAAATGGAGGTATTGCAAGAATGAATTATGTTGATCAAGTTATGAAGAATAGCAAAGTAGTAATGAAAACACACAAGAGATCAAGTAGTAGTCATGTTCATCCAAAGATTGATTTCAATTTGGTGAGTAAAAGAAGAGTTCCTAATGGTCCTGACCCAATTCACAACAGGTTTGTCTTTACTTTATTTCTTTATGCAGCTTTAATTTCTGCTTAATTTTATTTTTGTTGCTTATTACACTATAAGGTGTATTAAGTTAATGGTCATGAATAACATATCCGAACTTTCGCATACTAATTATATATCAATCGTTCACTTTTCATATCAGAACTATCGCTATCTATTTAGTTATAAAACACATGACCTCAACTATCAGTTGTTCTGTTTTCTTACTTGAACTATCACCACCGTTCATGTGGGAAAAGGGAACCAGTGATAGTTGATGTGTGTTTTTATACAAAAGTGGTGATAGTGTCTGTTGGAAAAGGAAATGATTGATAGTTAAAGTGTGAAGTTCACGAAAAAGTGATAATTAACAACAAATAATACTTGTTAAAGAGACTTACTCGTAGAATCTTCTAAATAATTTGATAGTGTAAAAAAAAATATATACTAACGATGTATATTACCTAAATCCGTAATTGATATACATATATACCCTCACAAATCGCATCTTAATAGTTATTATTAAATATTTACATTATATATAGTATTGATCATATAATTTTTTATATTATTAGTGTAGTTTAACCCATTTAGCCGATTTTCTGTGTTATCAATCAATATTTAGTGACATGTAATGGCATGTCTTTTAAACAATTTGATTGTATAAATTATACTAATTATAATTATGATCGTCTAGTGAGCATTTGATGTTAATTATTGATATTTTCAGAAGTTTGGCTCACTTCTAGATGCAATTAGCTAGTGGAAGTAATAAAAAAACTATATTTTAAGACTTCCAAGAGATTTTGCCAATTATAAAAGTAAATTTTACGTTTTATTAAAACAAAGAAAGTAACTCTATCGTATAAATAAATAAAAAATCTCTTCAAAGCTATATATTGTTCTAATTATTATTATTTTTTTCTTCCGTTTTTGGAATAATTCATCAATTGTTTTGAATGAATTTTTTCATATTAATATAATTCCATCTTCTTTCCCAAAAGAACAAGACCAATTCAACTTTCTTATGAGGGAAAATTTAAAGGTGGAAAAATTAGCCAATAAAATCACGCTAAATATATTTAATTTTGGGTTAATTATCATCCCTCCATTTATTAGCTCAATTCATTTTTATTAATTCATTTTAGTCATCAAAATTTTGACTGATATCTTAGCCCAAATTAATCCATGAAAATCTTGTTAATTTTTTTTAAAAAAAATATTATTTTATTTGATATGTTATATATAGTCATGATAAAAAAATTAATATTTTTATTAGGTATTAAGAAATTATTTTTAAAAATAATAAAATAATTAAAACTGAGTATAAATTGGGTGAGTTATAATTTAACGTGTCTTTTTAGCTCATTTCAACTCAAGTAATTTTTTACTCGTCTATTTATTAAGTAACTTAAAACATTTTGACCCGTCTAAATTCAGTTTAACTAGTCTATTTATTTTACATTGAGCCCATAAAAATGTATTTTTGAGACAAAAGTAGTAGGGTTTGCATGCTTAACTGTTACATCAAGTACTCCCACTCTTAGATTCTGTTCAAAGTTTTTATTTACTGAATTTGTGTAACTTTACGTTATGAATAAATTAAATAAAAATATTATTTAGAAAAAGAAAAAGTATCTGTGTTCTGTTTTGTTGTCTTTCACTTTATTTATTCTCTTATAATTATAAATGAATAATAAAGCTTAATTAATTATCATGATAATTAATTAATTAACCTTTTCATTTTGTTTTCTATGCAATTTACGAGGCTCTTAATTAATTAACCTTTTCATGACATCTTCTCTTTTTCCCTTTTGCTTTCTTTTTTATCCTTTATCACTAAAAAGCTTTTTCATCACTATAGATGCAAATCATATAGACATCTTTACCTATCAAAATAATATTTTCTTAAACAAATTTAATTTCCATATATTAACGTCAGAGGCGGAACCAGTATTAGGTGTTTGAGAGTTCTAAATTTTCTTCCCCTTCCTTATTATTGCTATTAGTTTTGTTAGGGGTTCACAAATTAATATATTTACAATTTTCTAGTACAAATACAAAATATACGAAAAAGCTACTGGGTTCATTTGAACCCATAAACCCCACCTAGCTCCACCCCTAATTAACGTGTGTGATCAACTCATCTAAAAACTTACATTACTAGATTTATTTTTTATGACCATTGTAAAAAATAAATAAAAAATATAATGGGTGATGATGAGAATATATCACACTCAGAATTTTGTCTGCTCTAATACTTATTAAAGTATGTAATCTCAAGCTAATCCGTCACTAAAAAGCTCTAAGTTGATTGGAACTTCTCATAATTTGTCGCTAATCCATAACTAAATGAAGTTAACATGGAATTTTTTTTATTTAGCTACGAAATTTTACCCGTGAATTTATGTATGAAACTAAATTTATTTATCTTTAATTTTTTAACAGGAGAGCTCGGAGTTCTCGTAGGCCACCAGGTCAAGCTTCCCAAGGAAAACTCAACATTAAGCCATAAACAAATTAGGCCAAATTAGATAATTAAGGTTTGTGAGATGTTTTTTTTTTCTTTTTGTTGAAAAAAATATTCTTGTATGTAATTGTTGAAAAGGGAAGTCTCTATACATATTGTCAGAATGAATTTTCAGAAATCCCAGCAGCTTGTGAGATTTTTTTAAACTAAAAAAAAAAAAACTTATAAGGGACTTTAAGAAACAAAAAATTATAAGAAGAAAATCCGAAATTAAATTATTTTTCTCAGCACCACCATTTAGGGTGTGTATGTAGAATTTTACGTAAGCGATGTTATGTGAAATTAATTGAGGTAATTTGAGGTTGTAAGTTTTAGTAAGGCATTATTTCGGTTCTGAAATTTGTTTTTAATTTAAATTTGTACATTTTCCCAAACGATATTTATTGCATATTATTTTAAGTTTCAAAATATTTGTGTTTATATATTAATTAAATACTTTGACAAAAGAGGTGTCGAATGATACTATCTGAAGAAAGAAATGGGAATATTATAGGGTGGAGTACCTATTTGTATATTGTTAAAAAATAACAGAATTTACCGACGGATAAATTCTATAGTTAATAAGCAAAATCCATAGTTAATTCTATTCAGCGACAAATATATTATCACAATTTTTTTTAGCTAAGAGCAAATTTTCAACGAAGTTCATAGTTAATATCATTTTTTAGAGGAAATTACGCAAATAGCCACTAAAATAACTTAATTAAGCTTCATAGTTATACTTTGTTAATTAGGATTCGTAGCTACATGTTAGAGGGAGAAAAGAGGCGAGTGAGTTTGGGAGAGGGAGGAGAGAGGCAAGTGAGAGGGGAAAGAGTGGAGAGAGGTGAATTGTATTTGTATATCTAGCGAATTGTATATGTATATATATGTAATTGATATACATATGCACTTGTATATCTGTCGAACGAGATTGGAAGAGGGAGGAGAGAGGCGAGCGAGATTGGAAGACGGAGGAGAGATGCGAGCGAGAGAGGACAGAGAGTGGACAGAGGTGAATTGTATTTATATATCTGTCATATAATTGTATAAGTATATGTATAATTTGTATTTGAATATGTATAAGAGAGGAGAGAGGTGCACATAATTATAGCTAAAATAGGTTGTGAGTGGTAATTAATTCAAACTATAGCTATGTTAGCTAATTAACTAGTATATGTTTGCTAATTATTATCCGCGTAATTTCCCCTTTTTTTATAGTGGTTTGATCGGAGTAATAGAGAAAAACGAGAAATCTTATAACATGGATTGTCTTGATTTGGAATATGAAGGTTAAATTAATTAATATTCGTTGTGAATTCAAGTATTCTTCAATTATTATTTTTTGATATAAATTACATACTTAGAAACTATGTAAAAAGTACTATAAGTCACAATAGTTAACAATTCAAAATATTTTAAAAGTTATGATAACACAAATATGCGTTAACTGTCCAAATAGTAACTAAGACAATCTTTTTAAAACGGAGGGAATAATAAACAATTATTTAGAGAATTAAGAAGAGAAGATAATGGAGAATGTTTAACAGGAAGTGCATGTCTTAGCAGCCATGCATTTTTATAAGAGTACGAATCTCATGTCAATCTTGTCAAATTTCTAGTAGCTTTTGCTTGTAAATAAAGGAACTTTTTTTTCTACTTTTTTCAATTGCACTTATTGATTTGATATTAAGAAGTGGCATGTGCTCCTAAACTAAAGTAGCAAATGCACTTATTTGAAGTTATTTTTGAGAGAAATAGTGTATACTTATCACTTTTTAAGAATAATAACAGTAACATGTTTAGTAATCAATATAATCTTTTATGTGGTATTTCAAGAGTGTAGGAGATACACATATCTTATTTCGTCTATCTTTATGGGGTAAAAAGAGGTTGTTTCCGATAGTGATTTATAAATTTTATATGGAAAAAAGCATAGGATATACGCATATCTTATTTCTTCTACCTTTGTGGGGGTAGAAATAGGTTGTTTCCGATAGTGATTTGTAAATTTTACATGGAAAAAGTTATTCATTGTGTTTATGTTTTACTTGTTAGTTTCTTACTTAACACATACCTTAAGAAGCAATAAATCAAATGATCATTTTACTATATCACCCCTAATTATTAAATCGTATAAATATTGAGAAATGAATAGTAGGGTAAAATGATAAATTACCTCTTCGTTGTTTTCATATTAGACAAATAAGAAGAATATTTACTTTTAATATAGTGTACGAATAAAAATGGACGGACCCGAGAGAATAAAAGGAAAAGTTTTATGTTAGTCCTTTTCATTACAAGATTCTTTAGTGGGGGATGTGAACACTGTTTTGGTCTTTAGTCCATTCAAACTTGTTGCAAAACCAAACATATATTTATATTCTATGATTCTTTAGCATGGCAATAAAAATAAAATTAAAATTAAGTTTAAAAGAAAAGAGAAAAAAACAAAAAAGGAAAATAAAGGTACGTAAAGGCCAAGATGGTACTATCTTCAAAGTGAATTAAAGACAAAGTAGGCTCTTTTATATTTGCTTTCTCCTTTAACATTTATTGGACTCATAACAAGCAAAGTTATAAGACTTGGTCTAAAGTTTTTTTGAGATTCAAGTTGGGGCAAAATTTGCCTAAAAGGGTTAAAAAGGGAAAGAAATATTCAGTTGGCATCATTGGGCCACCACATCTGTTTTTTAAACTTTTTCGGTGCAAATTTGAGTTTAATTGATTTTCAATATGGATATCGTATAAAAAGTGAGAAAATGAATTCTTGTTAAACCATCAAACCATTCTACTTTTACGGGGGAGTTTGGTATGAAAGGAAAATATATTAAACAAGTGGTTTTTCTTAGTATTTAAGATTTATTATCCCAATAATCTTTTTATATAATCTACAGAAACACTAAGGAGGGTGAAGGTGGATTATATAACAAGGTAGTGAATATTTTAGTCCCTTGAACAAAGAGTTTTTCACGATAAAATTCTTTACTTTACTTCTTGTAAAGCAATTGAAGAACCAGGTCCTTCAGTGAATTAAGTGACAACATAAATTTAACAAGAGTTAACTTCTATTCATGTTAAAAAACAACAAGATTTTTTCCAGATTCTCATTGCATTATTATTATTCACTGCATAACAATCTGTACATTGCTGTTCACAGCATAAACATCCATTTAAACGAAGAAATTAAACCGCGATCATGTGGTTTAAAATCTCCTAAAGAGAAGGTACTTTAAAGCATAAAAAATCTCCTTAACAAAACTAAGAAAGTTATCAGATCCTTCCCCTTCTCCGTCTTCTTGAGCTGAGTTCGAGCTGAAGATATTGTTCTCTCTGTTAGAGGCTCCGTAAAACCTGGTTAATCTTTCCGATACAGATTGTTGGCTTTCATCCAATGATTTTTCATTACCTTCATAATCATCATCATTTTCATGTACTAAATGTATTCCACATTTCTTCAGTTCAATACCTGTAACGGGTAAGTTGCCCAAGCCCACCTGTATAATATCTCCGTCTTCAAGAATAGTTACTAATGGATGATAATCTTGATACCTGCATAAATAAACTTGATCCTCGGGTGTTGTTGGGACTCCTGCCAAGTACATACCAGTAGTAAATACTGGTCTATTTGCTCTAACGATTTTTGCAAAGATATTAGCCAGTACTGGCAGTTCATCTCGTAAATCATCTGGTTCAGCACAGTTCACAGAAACAACTATGGCAATAATCACTGCTTTGATTTCATTGTTTTCGTGCTTTGAGAAATGCACTTCGCTTGGAGTAAACCAACTTGGAATTTCATTGCTTGGAATACTAAAATTGTCCAAGTTCTTCAGAGCAACCTGAGTGTGAAAACCTTTTCATTAAGGTAACTGTTTTGACAAGAAATTGAATGAAAGAAACAATGTGTACTGTTTGGTATGACAAGGAAAAAAGTTTTCGTGAAATATTTCATTTTTTGGTATTTGTTTGCCAGAAGATATTCTCCACGGAAAGAGAAATAATGATTTTCCTCACTATTGGGCTAAGTTGCGTGAACTCTTTACTTTCAATGCCGCACCCGTGTCACATTCTCTAAAAACACACTACTTTTGGCGAATCAGACGCACATCATTTCACCTTTTTGAAGAGTCCGTGCAACATAGCTTTTGGGCAAAGAGTCTGTTTTCCTTCTTAATTACTATCATTTATCTCGACTTCTAACTTCAAATCACAGTTTAACCAACATTTAGAAATTATTATCAATCTTTTAAATTACGATGAAGTTTCATCAAAGACACGAAACATTTTTCACTTACCAATCAAACACCTAAAAAGCATATAGGAGAAAAAAGTACCTTATCAAGTTTCCTTCTAACAATAGAGGCACAAGTGACGTTGCATCCAACCATATGTAGCATTTTTAAGGATCTCAAGCATTCGACACCTTGGACGTCGACCAAATTCATGCAATTCGCGAGGTTTAGTTCGCGCAAGAACACTAATTCTGAGATATTGTGTATACTCTCTAGTGCCCCACAGTTTGCAGCATTTATCTCGAGCAAACTTGAAGGAAGAGGAGGAAGAGCTTTCAGCTGTTTGCAGTGGGGAATTAAGAGCTTTTTCAAGAAATGTAGTCCTTTCAGACTAGACGGCAAATGGGAAAAATCATTGTGACCGAGATCGATGAGCTCCAAAGATGATAGTTTCTCAAAATCATCAGGTATTTTCCCAATTATTCGCCATGCACGTGCATTAAGTTCTTCCAACAAGGATAACTCTGAGAAAGATGAAGGAAGCACAATAGGTTCGGTTTCCCTTTCTGCATCGGTAGCTGTTTCTGTGATTTCAGTACTTTGTGGTACCTGCACAAGTGTAATTTTTTGAAATTATGGATTCAAAATATAATATTTATACTAATTTTCACCGCTGTATACCTGACAGAAAGGCTTCTTTCCCATCCTCAGAATCATTAAGCTCGATAGCATCCCAAAAGTTTTAGGTAATACTGTTACTGCAGTCTCCTCCATTAGCAAGTGTACTAAGTTCTTCAGTTCCCCAATAGAATCTGGAAGTTTGTGCAGTCGCTTACATTTAGTCAATCTCAATATGACAAGATTCTGCAACTCTCCAACTGATTCTGGCAGCTCCGTGATAGCATCATTTCGAGTAATAGTCATTGTTTTAAGAGCTAATAATTCTCCAATGGAATCGGGTAGCGAGCCAAGGCGCTCACAGTTCCTTATCTCAAGAGTCTTCAGTGATTTAAGGGCTCCAACATATGGAAGACTACGGATCGGAACCTTCTCTATTTGAAGCTCAACCAAAGAAGCCAATCCTTTAATTGAAACAGGCAATGCAGTCAACTGCTGACAGTTTCCAAGCGATAAGGACCTAAGATAATATAGACAACCGATAGATTCTGGTACAATTTCTATTGCACTGCCATAAAGCCAGAGATTTGCTAAAGATTTGAGGTTGCCAACAGAATGGGGAAGAGCAGCAAGTGACTTACACCAAATTAAGTTTAGTGTATGAAGCTTCTCCAAATTTTTAATAGAATCAGGTATTTCTTCCACAGCAGAACCATTAAGAGAGAGTTCCTTCAAAGCACTTAAATTTCCTACTAACCCGGGAAGTTGTTTCAATGAGTAGCAGTGGTTTAAGCTTAACCTTTCAAGTTTTGTTAATCGAAATATACTTGAAGGCAACTTCTCTATAGCAGTCTTATCTAATAGAAGTTCTTGTAAAGACTTCATCTTGCCAATATCTTCAGGTAGCTGTTTCAATTTTGAGCAACCTGAGAGTATCAGCTTTTCAAGATTTTTCAGCCCAGAGACCTCACTTGGAAATTCAACAAGGTTGCTGCAATCTTTTAGATTTAGATGACGTAAAGTTTTCAGATTCCCAACTGTTTTGTGAATCCTTTGTAAGTTGCTGCAACGCTCAGCTATCAACTTTTCCAACATTTTATGCTTTGATAAATCAGGAATAGCTGATATTTTATGACAATCAGAGATATTCATAACTTTCAACTTGTTGGCCGCCTGCACAGTTTAGAAAAACATAGTTAAAGAATATATATTTGAGATTGAAAGAAATGAGACCATATCAGGACTTTCATCAACTACAGGATGCAATATATAGGTATTCAAATTGCATATAACCAAAGTTTTGTGATTCTGATTTTGCTTTGGGAGCTCTGTAATCCAATGCTGCTTCGTTTTTATAACAATAAACTGACGAGAAACTTTAGCTTCTTCTTTGCCAGATTATCACTCACCATCAGCAAGTTCGTGACATTAGTTTATTATATATGTGAAAAACGTAAAAGCTTAAGAATAGAAAAATGCCAGCACTATGGTTAAGTTAGTGTTTCATCAGCATGACGAGTAAAGCATACCTTTTTGTGACTCCAGGTCCATTCCCGGCTTCCAATCCTCTCTATTTGGCTCTCTGAGAGATCAAGTATGGCAAGTTCACTTGGATAATAATTAGAATAATAACTTGAAAGATTGCATCTTTTCCACTGGAGCCATTTTAGTGAAGAAGGTAACTTCCCCAAATTTCCCTCTAGTTTCACATTATCAAGTTGGAGTAGCCGCAAATTAACTATTCCATCAAATACTTCAGTATTCAATACTAACTCATTGGTTTCTTTTGCATCATTTTGAAATTGCCCTTTGTATAACTCTTTAATGTAAGCTAACGCAGAACTGAAACTGGGAACTTCTTGAAATTGCTCTCTAGTAATTGCTTTCGTGGTTTTGATCTTTGATGAGTACCTCTGCTGCTGATCCAGGATGATCCCTTGGATGTGCTGTGTTCCCTGTTGTTTTCATAACCCATTTCATTTTTCTAGTACAATATAAGTTTAACAGCAAAAATAATCACAAGAAAACAGCTAGAAGTTCTTGTAGCACATAAGAAAAGGACTTCAACTTCTTTAGGGTCACCTAATATAACTACAGGTAATTGTTCGTAAAAAGAGGGATCTGTTATAGGGAAAACAAGACAGGTTAGAAAATGCTGATAATATAAAAGAATTTAGTGGCATTGTGTTTAAGTTAAATTCATAAAGAAAGTCATACCTTCCTTCCTTGTAGCACACTTAAAACATCAGCAACATCCCACAGCCTGCTGCGTTTTCCAGGTTCGGAAAAGCCTTCTTCCCTAACAATCTGTCTTCCCATATCTCTTATCTGGTCATGCATCCACAAGTCCCCACCATCAATCACCTTAACCAATGATCTAGTGGTCAATGTGTCAAATGCAATCCTGGCTCTAAAACCACATCCTTCCATCACATCAATTACATTTTCGACTTTCTTATCTAGTTGATCAAGAAATAAACATGCAACATCCAGGAATATACACTTCTCTTCATCATCAAGACCATCGTAACTTATTTTCAAGATGTCTTGAAGACGGGGTAAGCGAATTTGTTTTAGCTTTCCTAGAGCATCTACCCATTCCTCCTCACTTCTTTTATCAAACAAGAAAGAACCAAAAACTTCAAGAGCCAATGGTAGCTTTCCAGTAATTGAGACAATTTGCTTGGATAAATTCAGAAAAGTTGGGGATGGGTCTGGTCTTCTAAATGCATAGTAACTGAATAGTTTTAGTGAGTCAGTATCACCCAATTCTCTCACCTCAAATGTCTCGTCAACGATATTTTCTATCAGAACTCCTTTGTTTCTAGTACTAATGACAACCCTGCTTCCTTCAAAAAACCAATTTTTATCCCCAATTAGTGCCTTTAGTATATTTACACCATCATTTACATAATCAACATCATCTAAGACCAGCAGGATGCGCTTTTCTCGAAGCATTCGCCTGAACTTTTCTCTTCCCTCATTGGCATTAGCAGGGGAGAAGGAGAACGCGTTGCTAGGGAAAAGATCCTGTATGATTTTCTTCTGAAGGGACATAATGCCTTGTTGAGTAGCTATTTCCTTAACATTCAAGATAAAAGTCCTGTGTGTAAAATGAGAAGCAAGTTTATTGTAAAGAGCCTTAGAAAGAGTTGTTTTACCAACTCCTCCTATTCCATGCAACCCCAAGATTTTGACACCGTTGCACTTGACATCCAACTGTCTTATGAGTTCTTTCAGACTGTAATCAATTCCAACAACAAACGGAGCTACAACCATTGGGGAATTGCTTAATTCATTCAAAACTCTTTGCACCACCAACTGAATCAACTGTGACTCGTCACTGTAGAATGGAAGCAAATTAATTAAGATCAAGTTAACTTAGGTGGTCTTGTATCTATAATTCCTAAAAATCATATTCGAGGAAGTACAGAGGTAAATGAAAATGATAATGTCACGACACAAACTAAGGGGTCGTGACAGGCATTCGACAGCATCTCCCTGCCCAATGAACCCTTCCTTATCCCTATACTAGTCTCTGGGTACGTGCCTTGCACGTGTGTTCCATATAATTTTATTTTAGATTGTTAGAACGATTACAATTCTATGAAAACATGCATGTAATGTAACGAGAAATAAAATGCAACAATTACAAATAATTAATCATTAAAATGCGACAAGAAACACCAAACAAGAGGTGCATTTTAATGTTTAAAAGCAATTCCTTATAAAGTAACCAACGGTACATCTGAACTTTGGTTAGTAGTAGCAAACTTTCACTAAAGTCACAAATAACTCATTTGAGCCTGATAAAAATATAGAAAATCGTAGAAAATTAAACTAAAGAAGTCTAATAGGGAGAAAACACACAAAAAATATACATGAAAAAAATACAATATACACATCCTTCTTAAAACTTTAATCATAACAATGCATATGGGAAAAAAAGGGAGGATAGAATTACTACATAATTTTCAGAGTTCTTGTATACACCTTCTCCCATAACCAATTAAAATTCAAGAGTCTTCTCATCGAATCAAAATAATTTTTTTATATATATAATGATTAACGGGTCACTTTGTTACTTACTAATGAATATGATCACTTTATGATTATTTAGCTTGCAATTAAGTTAGGAGGTGAAAGGTTCTAAAAACATTATAATTAATTAATATTTAACTTATGAAAGAATTTATGTAGCACACCTATTAAAAAAATACAAGTTTATCATTTCAAATGATACAAATAGAAGGATCTGCCTAAAAATGCAACATAAAATAAAATTATACATAAAATGTATTCATAGAGATAAGACCACACTAAATAAAACACTAGTGTATGTCTGTCATAGTTCTGATGTATCCATTTGAATTCCATACAGTGGAGGGTACAAGCCTATTTATAGTGATATAACCCTTTAAATTTCATACATAACTGATTATAGTCTTTTCATTTTTTATACACCCCTACGAATTTTCTAATTACGCACCATTCAACATGAATTTGTTGCTTCCTAGGCACCTACTCAAATAACCAGGGGTGCATGTTTAGATGCTTGCATTATGCACCAGAGATGACTTCATTATAAGTATCTCAAATACAATGTAATATAGTACAATCACTCTTACAATTTAAAATAGTCATTTTACATCTAACAATAAATTATTATATTTGAAATAGAACTATAATTATAAGTATGCAACACACTAAAAGATCATTCACAATGTATACCTATCATTTTAATTTGTTTTCAAGGTTTTTGGAGGTTAATTCCTTTCTATATGACGATAACATCACCTATTAGAAGGTTAAAATTGTTAAAAATCAAGCAAAATAAAGGGGAATAAATGAAAGAGATCCTATCATAGTACTATACCTAAGAATATACCTAAAAAGTTCTTACTTTTATTTTTCAATTTTTCACGGTCTTATATGATTTAGCCTCCAACTCAATTTACAAATATATTTTTTTCCATTTAAAAAAACATAAAATTTTTATTTTTAAAAACAAACATAATTAATTAGCACATAAAAAATTTAACCACATAACCAATTAGAGAATATTCTAGAAGAATACGTAAAAGATAAAAGCTATTCAATAAGGTGATGGTTACACTTCCCAACTTATTTGTCTTTCTGTCATTTAATATAATTTGATTACAAATTTATAATAATTTAATGGTAATATTTTATGAAATGTTTTCTTACAATTTTGTATAACTTGAATATTGAAGAAATAGTTCATGACTAATCAGTAAAAATGTCCTTCAACTTATTATGGACATTTTGGTAATTTATTTTTTCAACTTAAAAGGCTTCCACTTTCAAAATAATAATATAATATATGCAAAAATGAAAATTTAGAAATTAATATAACATAAAAATAAAAATTATGTTTTCGAGACTTAAGTACAATGAATTATGAAGTATAATATTATATTTTATCCCAAAGATAATATTTATTATTGAAAATGGTATTCATTAGTAAGTATATTTCGAGATTTTGAAATGTTAAAAACAATTGATAAATAAAAAAAAAGAGAAAAATAGACTTTTGCAATGAACAAACAATTGATAAATAAAAAATGAGAAAAAAAGAAAAGCAAACAGGAAAAAATTAGTTTGATAGTCCATAAGAAGTGCTAAATTATTGAATAGAACAATTACCTAAGATGCGAACTGAAAAGAAAGAAATTATATCTTTTCATTGCTTCAACCGTATAAAATTTGCATAAAGCAAAAAATATATAATTAATTGGTGTTGAATAGTTAAGTTGGCACTCTATTATCCCAAAAACCTTGTATAAAACAACAATATATAATCATACATATAGATATTCATGAAGAACACTAAAAAAAGAAAGAGATATATAATAAATCAATCCATGTTTAGAAAGATACAGCCGACTTTATGATATTTGCCATTTTAGAGCTGACCTTCCCTAAATTAAAATTTTGTTTTCATGTTGCCCAGAAGATTAAGCTGATATCTTTCTTCAGCATCGTCTCGTAATTGATTTTATTGATAAAATATAAATGTTTGTTGCCCTTTAAAAAAATTTAAAAAATACACACGACAAGACAAAAAAATCTTTCAATCTCAAAAATAAGAAAACAAAGAGTCGAATGTGGAAGATAAACAAACCTCTCAATTCTGAAAAACTTATGAGGGGTTATCTCTTAGGAGGTCATTGAATTCCCAGAAAAGAAACGGTTCTTTATTAAATAAAAGTAATGACTTTTGGTCTTTTTTGTAAAAATAAATTCAAATTAAGAGATTATTTTAGAGAAGTGCAAAATGATAATTCAATTTTGAAGTTAGAAGCTTCCCACTTATATTAATATATGATCAGTCACCGTAGATGTGCTCTTTACGGCATCATCACATCAACAAACATGGATTATATCCAACAATAATAAAAGAAGGAATTTCCAAGTCTCACAAACATTACAACCCAAAATAATGCCAACATAACGATTAATCATCAAAACATAGTTCAAATACACTCGGGTATCCAAAACATGATCATGAGCTTCATTGTTGTAATGCATATACATAAAAAACACTTAACATGTCGAAACTTGCACCCACTCACTCCCACAAGAACAAGCTCACAATTTAAATCATAAATATCAATCATGAAATTTATCAAACACTTAAAATGCATGCTTTTAAAAGGATTTTTTTAAGAAGGTATGTCTCCACTCAACTCGATTGAACTACGTCCCACAATAGTCAATCTTCTCATAAAGTAGCGTACTTTTGTCATTAGAGGCTCAACATGATTAAATTGACAACTAAAACTCAGCTTACTCAGGCCTACAAATAACCATACAATTGGAAAACTAAAATTTATCTCATCTCTTCCAACTTTTGCCCATTGTGTATTACTCATTTATATTAGACCTATCCATCATCTACCACAATTACACATTTGAGGTTCATCCCCAAATCAATCAAAATCACCCCCAAACACCTCAAGATGAGCCCATGGTTCTAACCTCAAACCAATAGGTCAATCCCACAATAATTCATCTATATCCATAACCAATTACTCCCTTTGTCTCAATTTAACTGTCTTACTTTCCTTTTCGGTCTGTCCCAAAAATAGTATTTCTTTCTATATTTAGTAAGTTCGTCAATAATTTCAACATCCTATGTAGCAAGTTTACATTTTTCATTTAATACAACAAGATTCAAAATACTGATATCTTTAGTCGTTAAACTCCGTGCCCAATTAAACTAAAATACTTAAATTGAGACGGAGGAGGTATGATTTATATAAATAATACTCAAGTGAAGAACATACCTCATCTTCTTGAAATTTTATGTTCTTACTTCTTAGATGAAACTTCGGATTTTAGACAAAAATGGTTGTACTACGAGGTTAAATTTCTTGTAACTGATCAAATAATAAGCCAAATAGTTGACCTTAAAAAAAGAATAAAATGAAAATAAAGTTAGGCCGGCAATGTGTCACTTTAAACATTTATTTTCCTACTTTTTTTCAACCACCTCAATCTATTTGTTTACATTTCCATTCATCCATGTCTCTTTCTAGACATAGGTTTAGGGCACGTAGAAAGTTTGATTATATAAATAAAATCATGACACCTAAATAAACAATGGAGCTCATGGTGCCGGCCGTTGCTGTTAAAAAAAGTTGTAAAGTTCTAGCTATCTAGATTAGAACTTTGACCTCTTACAACTAAAATATTGACCACATCAAGTGGTACAAAATCAGACTGACAAATATTGGAAAGAAATTTCTAATTACACAAATATTACTATCATATTTACTAATTTTCTATAGTTTGAAATAATTATATTTTGTTTCACTACTTAATATTTCATATCAGATTTCAAGTCAAATACACCTAGATACATGTTTTTGCTATGAGATACACTTAATTAGGGAGAAATGTGAGCGAGAACAAGAGGGAGTCGAGGGAGATTTTTTTATGTATCTTAATTACATGTGAATCACACTAGATACATGTATTTCGAATACCAGATACACGAGCGAGATGGAGGATAGGCGAGCGAGATTTGTCTACATGTGAATCCACTTGAATACAATGTATCTAGAACAAATTACACCTAATTTTGACCCATGTATCCCGAAATACATATATCTGGACGCGCCAAAATTTGGTAAAATACGTAATATTATTGCAAACTCGCATGTATTATGCTTCCTAATTAGTGGATAAGGACATATTTGGATAAATCTTACAATTATACAGGTCCATTTAGGAAGACTTAATCGAAGTGGGCCAAAATTAAATTTGTTAAATTTTAAAGAATAAGGCCAGGCAGATGATGAGTTTTGAAGAAAAACAGGCCCAAGCCCATAAGTATTACTGATTCATTTCATGTATCGATCTTTGTTGCATGGAACATATTAGAATCAACCAACTCATGAACTTAATAATGTGTTTTTACCATATTATAAGTGTTTTTTTTTAGTTTTCCACTCGGTGTTCGGAGTTCACATTGGAGCCCCGAATAAATTTGGATCTTGCACTGTGGAGCCCATTCGGGGGTGGCGCTCCGAACAAGATCTTTTTCTCCATACCCAGAGCTCCATATTATAAGTTGATTAATTCTCAAGAGCAGCATATATATGGGTAGACATATAGTCATTAAACTTAATCTACAGCACTAAATTATGGAATTATTCCTGTGTTTCGGAATTTCTTTTATTGTTACTTTATATTTGACGGTAAGATAATTTTTAAAATAATTTAAATATCAGTTTTTTCTATAAAGGACCAAATATATACATTTTTGTTGATTGAAAATTATAGATGCTCAGTCAAATATATTACGAGGATCAAAGGTTTAAAAATTATCAATAACTAAGAAGTCAAAAATGCAATTAGCCGTAAAATTAATCAATTTAGAGAGAGCAACCAATAAAAAAAAGAAGAGATAATTAAGCTCTAATAATATAATGTACACTAGCAAGTCAAAGATTCTTATTTAATTTGTACGTGTTGAATAAGGGAATAAAATAATGGAACCACATAATTGGTGCTAGCACAACTTTTCAAGAATAAGTACTAATTTATTGAGTTAATTATTCTGGTTTACACAATGTATTATTCGTTAAGTACGTACGTAGACTTGTTGCATGCATGGGGACAGTGCATTTCCAAGTAATTAGCTAAATACGGAATACCGTAACATTATATCATTACTCTCTTCGTCTCAAATTATCAGTCATATTTTTTAAAAATAATTATCTTAAATTATTTATTATTTTAGAAATTTACAATAAAATTCTTTATTCTTTTTTTTTATTTTACCCTTAGTAGTAATTGTTCTTAAAAACTACAAATACCTCCATGAGAAGATTACGCATAGATAAAAAAAAACACCACATATAATTTAAGACAGAAAATAGTATATTATATTAACATGATTGTGTTAGATTCATGTTTTTGGTTTAAATAAGGTGGATGATAAAATCCCGATATTTAATTAAGTAGAGAAGTGTATAAAATCAAATCTATTTATCATTGAGTATTGAACCGTAAGCTATTTATTCTCGAAAATTTCTCGACTATCAAATAAAATTATTGCAATTACGGGGTCATTCTCATTAATAAATATTAACAGGAAAACAAAATTTATGATACTGGTAGTCCCTCTCTGGTATATCCGCTAGTTTTTCAATTAAGGGTAATAAGGTGTCTTTCACTAAAAATCTACCTAAATTATGTTATTACTTGTTTGATCGAATTTTTAAAATATGTTTATTGTTTCTTAAAAAAATAATATTTTTCAAAAGAATACTTTTAGAAAGTATTTATTTGTTTATGATTAATCAATTAAAAAAATATTTTTATCAATATGAAAATAGAATTTGCTACGATCACGATCTTGAAAGTACTTCTAAAAATTCAACTTTTAAACATAGTTTTGCTACTATTCAAAATCACTTTAACTTTTTCCTAAAACTTTAGCCAAATACTTCAACTCTTTAAAATAAGCATTTTCTAAAAAAAAAATTAGAAAATAATTTCTTTGGAAATGAGAAAAATAATTTCTTCCATAAAGGTAAAGAAAATAAGTTTCAATAGTAACATTCCATGTTGATTGTGTCTTCTTCACCCATAAACACACTTTATCATCACTCCACCTCCGCAACTTCCATCTCCAGAATCTCACAACTCTACTCCCACTGTTCATGATATTTATTTAGATTATACATAAATAATACTAATATTTTTTATTTACATATAGAAATATATTTTCCTTCAACAAATTTTAGCTCAGGTGATATAAGTGAGTAATTTTATATTGAAGGAATGTAATCTTTAAGGGGAGTTTTAGGCTCTTCAATTAATTCAGAATTGTTTGAGTCACATGACGATGTTGGATTTTTGTATCTTACTCTAGAGAGGACAAATAGAGAGAGTTACTACTAGATTGGTGAAGACTATACCACCATAAATTTGAATTTTCTTAAAAAAACGGAGATAGATCCGCAGCTGAGCCTCACCCTCAATATTTATATATTATTTTTAATTACTATAATTTATGATATATTCACCGATAAAAATTGCACACCCGAAACTGAGACCAAATAAACTCACCATCACCTACCTATGTAGGAGCTCAACAGCTCCACCATCAAGAGATCGATTTAGATTCTCAGAACTCAAACCCGAAACACCACCTAACAAAATCAGCCTTAATAATTCTAGGGTTTCTTCAATTAGATCTATTATTTAATTTGATTCCAATTGGTTAAAGAGAATAAAAAATTAGAAGATTTAGAGAGAGAATTATAGTTACCCATTATCGTAAACCCAACCAGAGACCCCTCCAACTCTTTCCATGGCGTTTCTCCATCTCACCATCTTTTCCGGTGAAAACTTCCTTTCCAAATCCCTAAATCCATCGAGAAATGGACCTAGCTGCCTCCGTACATCCGATGGGTCAACTCCGTAGAACAGAGGCAAAACGAGTTTACCCAGATCATAGATCGTTGCTAATTCCTCGAGGCACCATCTCGAGGAAGCATAATTTGGAGAAATTATAGCAATTACAGCAGCAGAGTCGTTAATTGCTTCTATCAGACCTGTTGAGATCTCATCGCCCTGAGTTAACCCCTCGGAGTCTCGAAAAACTCGAATGCCTTCTGAGTATAAGGCGTTGTATAAGTTGTTTGTGATGTTGTTTCGAGTATCTTCGCCTCTAAAACTTAGAAAAATATCGTAATACAGCCGGAGTGATGGGAGTGAAGCAGTATTTGCCTGCTGCTCGAATTCCTCCATTTGCTAGTTGTGAGGTTTTTGGGGGTGGATGGGTGAAAAATCAGTTTCGATCACTCACAATAAGTGAGGGATAGAAGAAGGATGCTCACCAACCAAGCAACCTTCTGTGTATTCTGTAAAGCTAAAGTGCTTTTCGCGTGCTGTACGTAAACGTCTATGTATGTATGTGTATGGTATATATTTCGAAGGAGAGGGTTATAAAAGGAATTTCGTTTTCTATTTATTTTCCTTTCTTTTTTCTCATGTAGGTTTGTTTTAATATCCGCTTTGATATTTGATTAATTCAAATTTTAAAAAAAATACTTTAGGGATAACACACTCCTTCCTTAAAGCTATTCAATTCTTCAAGTTCAAACCAGGAATATTCATAGTACGATATTATACGACTTTAAAATTTTCAACATGATAATATTGGCTTAATTAAAAAATATATAATATCAGACGATTTTGAAAACTTCGACAGTACTCTACCAATATCATATCAAATTAGTTTGATATTATAAAGTTTAGTTTTAATTTTATGCAGTTTAATAAATCAATAATCATAATGATTAATTTATTAGATTTTAAGAATTAACTTTAACAATAATGAGAACTCTTTCTCGAAGTGAATGAAAATTATTTAATGTTGATCGGAAACAATATAAATGTTTGTGTAATAAATATTATTCTTTTTAAATAAGTGTAAGACCTCATTTATTTGTCGTTTGTGAATTTCTTAATTTTAATCATTCAAATTTCAGTTATTAAAATTGTTTGTTTTTAAGGTTTAAATCTTAATTATTAGATGTGTTTATTTTTCTTTTACCATATATATTCTGAATGATCAATTTGATAAGTAATGAACATTGATGGTATGTTCGGTATGAATGAATTTTTTTTATAATTTTTTCATGTTTGATTGATCAAATCTTTTTAAAAAATCATTTTTTCTAGAAAAATATTTTCTCCCGTAAAAGTACAGAAAAAATAAGTTTTGAGTGACATTTCATATTGATAGTATCTTTCCTTTAATTAATACGTATTATTTACAAGAAATTTCTTAGAATGATTGATCGTCTGTCTTTGACCATAAATTTTTAAATACTTTCTAAATATTTTGGATTGTCAATTATTGTCACGACTTATAGTTCTTTTTACATAATTTACAAATATATAAAATTTATTTAAAAAACATAAAAATACGCTTTGACTTTCAAAAAATAAAATATATACATATATTTTTAACAAGGACGATATATAAATAGAAACGAGAGAGAATGAAAAGTAAAAATATATAGAGAGGTTATAGAGAGAATTATTACCCGTTATTGTAAACCCAACCAGAGATCCCGCCAACTGTTTTCATGGCGTTTCTCCATCTCGCCATCTTTTCCGGTTTAGACTTCCTCTCCAAATCCCTAAAATCATTGAAAAATGTCCCTTGCTGCCTCCGCACATCCGACGGGTTAACTTTGTAGAACACAGGTAGAACGAGTTTACTCAGCTCACAGAACGTCGCTAATTCCTCGACGCACCATCTCGAAGAAGCGTAATCAGATGAAATAATAGCAATTACAGCAGCAGAATCATTGATTGCTTCTACCAGACCTGTTGAGATCTCATCGCCCTGAGTTAATCCCTCAGAGTCTCGAAAAACTCGAATGCCTTTTGAGTCCAAGGCATTGTATAAGTTTTTCGTGATTTTTTCACGAGTACTGCCTCTGAAACTCAGGAAAACGTCGTAATCCAGCCGTAGTGATGGGAGTGAAACACTAATTTTCTGCTGCTCAAATTCCTCCATTTGCTAATTTCCAGCTATAGTAATTTTTTTAGAGGGAGGAAATCGGAGGATTACTGTGAGTGATCGAAGGATGCTAACCAACCGAGCAACCTTTTGATAATATATTATGTACTGTCAAAATGCTTTTTGGGTGCAGTTCATATAGCAGGGACGGAGAGGGTTATAAAAAGGGATTTCATTTTCTATTTATTTTCTTTTTCCCTTTTACTCATTTTAGAGGTGTGTTTTGAGTTTGTTCGTTAATATTTGATATTTATTTTGAGATTCGATTAATTTAAGTTCAAATTGGAAAAAAAATATTTTAGAAATAACGTGCTCCTTATTCAAAGTTATTCAATTCTTCATGCTTAAACAAAGGATGTTTGCTACGTTAAGATTGAGTTTCGATTTTTAAAAATGCTACTAGCTCTACCAATATCATATCAAAGTAGTTTGATATTTTAAAGATCAATTTTTGATTTTATACAATATAATAAATCAATAATCATAATGATTAATTTATTCGACTTTGAGAATTAACTTTGACAATAATGAGAACGCAACTCTTTTATGCTTGAAGAGAATGAAAATTATCAAATGTTGATAAGAGACAATACAAATGTTTTAGTAATAAATATTTTTCTTTTTAATAAGTTACGTTGTCTTTGACAACAAAGGATAATTTTGTAAATAAATTAAAAAGCGGCTCTTTAGTATTAATCGTAAATAGAGCATTACAATTTTGAATGAAACTATTCATGAAATTGTGTATTGCGTAAAACACATATCATCACTATTTTAAATCGAGATTTAAGTTAAACGCCGTTTCAAAAACTTGTGGTGTTAGGAATAAAGCATCTTTATGGTTCTTCTTCTTTTTTCTTTCTCAACAGTAATGGTAACAAGTATTTAATCTTACGAATTTTAGGAATTCAGCCTTTTATTTTGTTACGACCACAAAAAATAAAATTAAATGATAAAAAGGTTCAAATTTCAATCAATAAAAAAACACGTACAAATATCTAAACATAAATATAAAAAAATAGTTGTCATTACTGACTTTTGAAAATTGTTTGCTTATTTTACTACTACTATGTTTTATTTAGAATTAATTGATGCGTAAATTTCTCTAAGAAAGGACCACAAATTTACAAAAAAAGTTGATCGATTCAATGAGATTGACGATTTAATTTTGGAATCTAATAGTAATATTTTATTTTATTTTAGGCATAAGATGAACATAGTTAGTTGCATGCATAGTATATTTTTTTCGAATTTTCGTTTCAGTTGCTATATTCAATAAATAAATATGAACCCGATTCAAGAGGCAAATTAATAAGCTGATTTTTAACTACTCCTAAAAGGTATACTTGGAGAACATTTCCTAATTTTAGAATACGTGTTCAAGGGAAAGAAGTTTCTTTTCTCTAGACAAATTTAAGTTAGGTAGCTTACAAAAGTTTTCCAAAATTTTATTTAATATTTTTTAGTATACCAAAAAATCGAAAAATCTAGGACATAATCATATTTTGATTATCATCTTGCACTTATTTTATTTATTACCCTTACTTCACTTATTGATAACCTTTAGGGGTAATGCATTTTCACTAGTAAAGTAACTCTACTTAGAACTCAAATTCAAAATAATTAACTAAAAATGAACGATATTGCCAATAATTTTTCTCTGAAAATCATATTGGTAAACAAGTAAATTAACATCGCAAACTTATTATTCAATTATTATAATTTGTGTGTCCTTAAACCACTAAAATAAATTCAATTATTATCTTAAGTCCCGGATTTAGGGGTAACAAGTTTTTTTTTCTATAAATAATTACATGTGGTGTACATCAACATCAAAAAATAATTATCAATTGGGGGAAAATTGACATTACTGACTTTAAAATTATTTACTTATTTTGCTACTACTATGTATTAATTATTGGAGTTAATTGGTAAGTAAGATTGTCTGAGAAGGGACCACAATTTTATAATATTAAGTTGATCGATTCAACAAGGTTGACGATTTAATTTTGGAATTTAATAGTAATATTTTAATTGTTTTTAGGCGTACGATGAACATGTTGGATGCAATGGTATATTTTTTTCGGGTAATGCTGAATGATCAGAAAATTTGGCCAGAATTTGATCAGAAAATTAAAAAAATTATAGTATTCTTTTTATTTAAAGTTAAACTGATTTGTTTTCCATTTTAATTAAAATATATTAAAGTTAAAAGAGTAAGAATATTTAAAAAGGTAAAATAACATTTTTTTTTAAAATTTCTGGCCAAATTTCATGCCAAAAGGATTTTTCCATTTTTTTCGAACTTTCGTTTCAATTGCTATATCTAATAAATAAATGTAAACCTCGATTCACGAGTAAATTAATTAGAGAGAGGCAAATTAATATGTTGATTTATAAAAATAATTGAAGATGTACTTGGAGAACGTTTCCTAATTTAAGAATACGTGCTCAAGTGGATGGAGTTTCTTTTCTCTAGACAAATGAGTTAGGTATCTTACAAAAGATTTTAAAAATTTTATTTAATCTTTTTTAGTGTACCAAAAAATCAAGTAAACTATATATTCAAAATGTCTGTCAAATTTATTTCATATTAGTAAGCTATCTCTATGCAAGAATTGTTGGTTTAATTCAATTCAAAGATTTCATGTCATTATAAAGAGTATCAATATATCACTATACTTTTTAGGTAAATATGATTAATTTTTAAGTTTATATTAAAATTTACTGTGTTCACCCACATTATCGGAATATTTTGTGACCACAATGTATGTATGTATGTATTTCTAAACTCTTGATAAATATAGTAAACTGGTTCGTAGATGAGGCAAAATTAGTAAATCCGATTCCAAAGACTACTTTTTTTTTAGATAATAATAGGGGTCATACTTCTAGTAACGTGTATTGTCCTTTATTATCATTTCATTATTGTGATATACTCAATAATCAGCCGTTGACATTCATTATTAAATGGTCACAAGTTGCTTTTTATCAATTTTCCCAATCTTACCTCAATATCATATTACAAATGGACTATTTGAAAATGAATTTTAAAGATTAGAGAATGAAATGATTAGTTATGACTATTAATTAATGAATGCAAATTAGAAAATAAAGAATTAGCTAACACCATCTAGTTACTAATTAACAATAAATTAGCTAGAAATTATCGATAAATTTCGTAGCTATTGCCCTATATACTAGTGGATACAGAGGTACCGATGAAAACCATTTGGATAAAGCTTCACCTATATTTAAGTTTGAAGGTGTACACACTAATAATAAATTAACCCTAAAAAGAAAGCTAATTAATTTAGCAAAATTCTCATAATTTATTTGCAGTATTTCCATGTTCATTTTTAATATAGAAAACAATACTAGTACGTTATATATTGTGTATTCGTCTGAGAGAAATTCTAGAGATGTCTACGCTACAATATTAGGAAATATTGCACATATATAATGTTGGAATTTTTTTTATTTTTAAAAAAAAACATGCATGGATAAATCTTTACACAAAAATAACTGTATTTCTTCTATAAATCTTTGACACAATTTTTTAATAAGAAAAATCTCTTATATATCAATTCTTTTTTTAAAATGTGTCTAATATCATAAACGAAGTCAAAATTTGAATTTATATTCTTAAAATTTTAGTCTTCGATAAATTTTCTTAAGATAAATATAAAATTTGAATCACGAAGTCAAACCCGTAATGTACACGCTAACTCCGCACCTACTTAAATATCACACACAAGTTAATTCAGTTCTTAACGAAACATTATCTACAATAGGTGAATTCGTTTTTCATTTTTCTTTAATTCTACTATCGTGAAGTGTTGTAACAAACTGTAAAACTAACTTCTGGAAAAGGAGCTCATCCATTGGATCAAAAAATTTATGCACAACATATAAATATGTTTTTTTAACTTGGTTATAACTGAAATTTATGCTTTCCAACGTAATTTTGGGAGTGCATAAGATGTGGCGGAGTCAGAAATTTTATTGGCTCTTTCAAGACAACACTTTGTTCTGTGTACTCAGAATATGTTATTTAATAACTTTGTTTATCATTTTTCTAACGAAGGGTGTGCATAGCTACGCCCCTGTGCATAAGCAGGACTTATACGTCCCCTATATGACATTTTATGTGTAATTTTCATCCTATATGATATTTTACGTGTAATATAAAACGTAAGAATGTGTCTACTTGTAGATATCGAAGCAAAGTTAAGGGGCCAAAAAAATTATGAACGGTTGATATTGAACCATTCATGATTTTCCCGCTGTCAGGTCCGTAAACCGTACTATATAAACATACATACAAATACAATTTCCAGTACTGAGCCAAAACGAAAAGGGGAATTTCCGGCAATGGCGGACGACGAAGCGGAGGCGTGGTCCATGACCTCAGGGCACAGATTCCGTTGGGATATATTTCTGAGTTTCAGAGGAGAAGACACTCGTCACGGTTTCACTGAGAAACTCTACAATGAACTCGTACGGAACGGCGTACGGACATTCATCGACAACGAAGATCTGGATCGCGGCGAAGAGATCTCTAAGACGCTAGTGGCTGCGATTGAGGATTCAGCGGCTTCGATCGCCGTGATTTCGAAGAACTATGCTGAATCGAAATGGTGCCTCGAAGAACTGGCGAAGATCTGGGAATGTAAAAGGCTATTGCTACCGGTTTTCTATGAAGTTGACCCGTCGGATGTGCGGAAACAGAAAGGTACGTTTGAAAAGCATTTTAACGAGCATGAAATTTTGCTGGAAGCGGCGCCGGAGAAGGTTTCTCGGTGGAGAGAAGCTATGACGAAAGCTGCTAATACCTCCGGTTGGGATTCTAGGTTTTGGTACGTACAGGACACTTTAATTTCATCCCTATTTAATTTTTATTTTTTTTTAAAATACTGTTGGTACATGCGTTCGAATTTTCTACCTAAACCATGATTAAGAATTTTTATGATGATGATAGAGTTGTGTTGTGATAAAAAAAACTGATGATATTTCAGATAGAAAATTAGCACACATAATAATTTAGGTATAAAACTTACAAAAATAGATAGGCTAATCCAAAAATGTTTAAAAGTTGATTGGACTAGTTTATATAAGCTAATCCAACTCCCTTTTATAATATACTTTATCATAATTCATAAGTAATTTATAAATACATTTGCTATTGATCCATAACTTTAAAAATATAATAATTTAATTAATTTCAAAAATCATTAAAAGTTAAATTCATAATTTAAATTTTAGAGTCGAAGAAATTTAATAGCCTAACTCCATTCACATTCATCAATTTCTGCTTTGTTTGTTGTTGATGGTCAAGTTCTTTTCCTTTCATGGTAATCAAAAGACACCTTCAGGTAAAATCGTGATATGTAATTTTGAGTTTCTTTTATATACTCTATTGTCCCAATTTTACGTGTCATAGTTAATTTTGAGATTCAAAGTTTTAAATTTTGATGGTGAATTCAGATATAAAAGCTTTTAAGTTTTTTGAAATAAAATTTATATATTTAAAAATTACGTAAAATATTATAAGTCACAATAATTAACTTAAATTATTTATAAAACATATAAAGAAATTTTGATTAAAAAACTTGATTAACTCTTGATCGAAAATTTGCTCAAGAAATCTTCAAATTTCTTAAAATGAAATTTATATATTTGCAAACTACGAAAAAAGTACTATAAATCACAATAATTGATAATTCAAAATATTTAAAAAATATATGAAAATTCACAATCAAAGTAGACTTGTTTAAATCTCGAAATTCGAAATATGTCACATAGATTGACACACATGAGTAGTATATTGATGGATTTTTAGGTTAATTCATCAACGGAAAAGGGTCAAAATTGCCCCCGAATTATATGAAATAGACCATTTATATCCTTCGCTACATTTTGGGATAAAAAATGCCCCTGCTGTTATCTTAAGAGATCACAAATACCCTCAAGAATTAACACCCCAAATTTTTGTTGACGTGGCAAGCCACGTGGGACTAATCCTTCCACCTAAGCGTTGCCAACTAGGATTCACTACAAAAGAACTAGACCTTTAGCGGCAACAACAGTCGCCACAAAAGCCCAGAAAATCGTCACTAAAAGTTTTTAACATTAAATTCTAATTTTGTGTTTTTTTCTTCATTGTTTTAAAAAAACCAAATATGATATCGATTAAGTAGGAGTTTGAAGACACTATATGTTTTATTTTTATGTCATATGTAAATGTATAAAATGTACAATGATGCATTATATATATAGTAGGAGATTTGAATCGAGAAGTAATTTTGATGATTTTTCGTAATAATATTGGATGTTTTTAATATGGATATTGCAAGTTATTTATTTTAGAAAATTAGGTCGCAATCGAAAATTAATTATTATATTTTTTTGTTGAAAAAATAGGTTTTACTAGCGAATGGTTGTTGGAGCCTTAGTCGCCACTAAAAATCACTCAGAACTTGTTGAAAAAGTCAAGTTCTTTTGTAGTGAATCTTAGTTGGCAATGCTTAGGTGGAGGGATTAGTTCCACGTGGCTTGCCACGTCACTAAAAAATTGGGGTGTTAACTCTTGAGGGTATTTGTGGTCTCCTGGGATAACTGCGGGGGTATTTTTGATCCCAAAATGTAATGGAGGGTATAAATGATCTATTTCGCATAATTCAGGGGCAATTTTGACCCTTTTCCAATTCATCAATATAAGATTCTTTTTGTATTGGTTCAATCATTTCAGTTTTTCTTCAATTTCATTCGATTCAATTAATTTTTGATATTTTATACTACAAAAATGGAGAATATATCATAAACTTATACTACCCATGTCAGCTTTTTTGGGTTACTTTATTGTGTATAATTAAAGCTTGACTTTTATGTACAGTTCACTCAATAATTGACTTAACAAGGTATATTTATAAAGTTATTGAAATGTCCTAATACTTTTCAAAGTAAAGTTCAAAATACTTTGTTCCAATTATTATTATTATTATTTTTATTACTTTTTAGTTTTTAAAAAAAAAAGGCCACTGATTTTAATTTTTTTTCTTTTTTTCTTAAATCTTGTGTCAAATCAAATAATGTCACATAAATTGGGACGAAGAAAATAATATGTTATTATGATAATTTATATGTGTAATAATATTTAAATGTATATATACTACTAAGTATATTTTTGTTGGTTCATTAATTTTTTTTTCTCCATTTTTTATATATATGAATATAAAAACAACACATATACTTTGATTCTGCCCTTTTAAAAGGAACACCGGCTCTTACAATTTCATTAGCGAACGTGGAGATACTACAGGAAAAAAAAGAGAAAAATCCAATCTATTTTATTATAATCGATTAGATGACATGTTGATTAACCGTATTCTAAAACACACAAAAAAATCACTTACTTTATGTATGCTAATTATTTGGTATGGTTGTAGCCTATAGGTTCATAGCAAAACCCATGTATTGATGGGAAAAAAAAATACTAAAATTCGGTTCAGTTTGACTCGTTTTGATCAATTTAGTCGTTTTTTTAAAAATAAAAATAAAAATTGACACCCCTCATACAAACTACCAATAGAAGTTTAGGCCACGACAAGAATTTGGGTAGCACCAGGGGCGGCTGGCATGGCTGGTAAAAAAGCCCTTGGCCTTAGGCCCCCAATTTCAGGGGCCCTCATTTTTTAGTTAATTAGGTAGGATTAAATTAAAAAATAATAATATTAGAACTAAGACAATAAATGCAAAGGCCCCATTTTTTAGTTAATTAGGAAAGATTAAATTTAAAAAAAATAAAATTGTTAGAGCTAAGTCAATAAGTCTAAACGGCTAAATGAAGTGATAGTCATAGATATGACTATGACTTTTTAACTTTCCCATAAAAAGTTGAAAAGTTGTGTACTTTTTTTTTTAACTTACAAGTTATCTTCTTTTTTTTACCTTATTTTTTTTTCTAATTTTATTTTTATATATTCTATCCTCCTCCCTTCTATTTCTTCTCACTTTCTCTTTTCTAATCTTACATCTCTCTCTTATTCAAAGCTAAAAAAAAATTACTTGTTCTATTGATAATTTATATTTTAAATTTGGAGAAAATTATATTGCAGCAGCCCGATTCATTTTCGAAAATCAAGTCTTCATAGCTTTTGAATTTGGTAATATCATTCTAATTTCTAATATTATTTTTGTTTTGTGTCTTATGTTTATTATATTTTTTATTTGATATTGTAAATAGTGTTTAAAATATTTGTTAGATTTTAATATGTCAACTAGAAAATATGAATCCGGTCATTCAAAACTTAAAAGAAAAAGAAAAGTCGATAACTTGATAAAATCTCAAAAAGGTGCTCGCGATAAATTTTTGGAAAACAATGATAAAATTAAATCAAAAAAGGTAGGGGAATGCTCTTTAGAAGAACAAGTTATAAACTTAGTTGAAGTTGAGTTAGATAATGATATAAACCAAAAAGAAGAAGAAGGAGAGGAAGTTAGTGAAAAGTCGGATGTAGATTCCCAAGAAAATCAAGAACTTATAAATGAATTAAATAATCATACTCCTAAAATTATCTATGATCCTAGTCAATGGAATATTGTTGATACAAAGTTAAGAGAGTTTTTAGTAGAAAAGGGACCAATTAGAATTACCGACACATGTTTTACGAAGGATAAATTTTTAAGGCACTTTTCTACTACATATTATTTTCAAAAGTTGGCAAATGGAGAAAGACATGAAAGAAGATGGTTAGTTTATTCCAAAGATTTGAATAAGGTATTTTGTTTTTGTTGTAAGTTATTTAATACGACCTTTAATGCAAAGAATAATAAGTTAGCTAATGAAGGTAGTAGAGATTGGAAAAATCTTACTACTAAGCTTAGAACCCATGAAACAACTAGCCAACATATTATTAATATGAGTTCATGGATTGATTTAGAATTTAGATTGCGTAATAATAAAACAATCGATAAAAACATTCAAGACCATATTAATAGAGATAGAGAACATTGGAAAAATGTATTGTCAAGAATTATTTCCATCATAAAAACTTAGAAGAAATAATTTGGCATTTAGGGGGAAAAATGAAAAAATCTATCAAGAAAATAACGGAAATTTCTTGAGTCTTATTGAAATGATTGCAGAATTTGATCCAATTATGCAAAAACATATTCGACGAATCAACATAATGAAATTCATAATCATTATCTTGGACATAATATACAAAATGAATTAGAGCCTGTTTGGATGGGCTTTTAAGCTGGTCAAACTGGCTTAAAAGCCAGTTTTTGACTTATTAGAGTGTTTCGCAATTATCAAAGTGACTTATTTTAAGCCAAAAGCTAAAAGCTAGGGGAGGGGAGTTTTTTTTTTTTTTTAACTTAAAAGTCCTTTTATGTTGACCAAGTATATTACCTTTTTGCCTTTAATTATTTTATACAATTTCCAAATTGCCCATATTGAATTATTATTATTATTATTATTATTATTATTATTATTATTATTATTACTATTATTATTATTATTATTACTATTACTATTATTATTATTATTATTATTATTATTATTATTACTATTACTATTACTATTACTATTATTATTATTATTATTTTATTATTATTATAATAATAATAATTATTATAATTATAATAATAATAATTATTATTATTATTACTATTACTATTATTATTATTATTATTATTTTATTATTATTATAATTATAAATATTATTATTATTATTATTACTATTACAATTACTATTATTATTATTATTTTATTATTTTATTATTATTACTATTACTATTATTATTATTTTTTTATTTTTTTTTATTATTATTATTTCTGAAATATGAATTTATATTCCTCTTATAAGGTGGTAAAGAAATATGTGAATGATAGAAAAATATTATTACTTATGGATGTAAAACATAAATTAATTTTTTTTTAAGTATAAAAACCTTAAATTAATCAACTTTTTATCATGTTAACAGCTTAAAGGGTATTTCAGACATTTTGATAAAAAAAAGTGTTTACCAGCACTTATTTGCCAAACACATCAACAACTTTTTTTTCAACTGCAGCACTTTTATCCAAACATATAACTACTTATTTTAAAAATAAGTTCCAGCACTTTAAAAAGTTACTTTTTGTAAGTCAATCCAAACGGGCTCTTAATAAATTTATTGGCAAGTGAAATTAAGAACAAGATTATTGAAAAAGTTATAAAAACAAAGTATTTCTCTATCATACTTGATTGCACGCCAGATACAAGTCATCAAGACCAAATGTCTTTTATAATACGGAGTGTAGATATTTCGAAAACTCCAATAAATGTAACTGAATATTTCTTAGAATTCTTAAAAGTGGATGATACAAGTGGAAAAGGTCTTTTTGAAGTTATTTTAGATGAAATAAAATGTATTGGACTTGATATTGATAATTTAAGAGGACAAGGATATGATAATGGGTCTAATATGAAGGGAAAACACCAAGGAGTGCAAAAAGACTTCTTGATATAAATCCTAGATCATTTTATACACCATGTGGTTGTCATAATCTAAATTTGGTACTTTGTGATATGGTTAATTCTTGTACGAAAGCTATATCATTCTTTGGAGTGGTACAACGTATATATTCACTATTTTCTTCGTCTACTAAGCGGTGGAAAATTTTAAAAGATAGTGTACCTAGTTTAACTCTTAAATCATTGTCACAAACACGGTGGAAAAGTCGTATTGAAAGTGTTAAAGCAATAAGATTTCAAACTCCACAAATAAGAGATGCTTTATTTAAATTAGAAGAAGTTAGTGATGATCCAAAAATTAAAAGTGAAGCTAATTGTTTAGCAATTTTTGAGCTTGAAAATTTTAAATTTTTATTGGGTATGACTATTTGGTATGATGTACTATTTGCTGTAAATTCAATTAGCAAAAGTTTACAATCAAAAGATATGCATATTGATGTCGCTATAGATCAATTAAGAGGTTTAGTTTCTTTTTTTAAAACATATAGAGAAGAAGGATTTACAAGTGCTATGATTTCGGCTAAGGAAATTGCATTAGAGATGAATATTGAACCCGTATTTCGTAAGAAACGTGTAATTTATAGAAAAAAACAATTTGATGAGAATGTTGATAATGAAATCACAAGATCTCTTGAAGAATCATTTAGAGTTGATTACTTCTTATACATAGTAGACCAAGCCATCTTTTCACTTCAAAATAGATTTGAACAATTTGAAGTATATGAAAATATTTTTGGTTTTCTATTTAGTGGGAAAAATTGAGATCATTAGATGATGAGAATTTAAAAAAATATTGTTTTAATCTTGAATGTTCCTTAAAACATAATACTCACTCCGATATTGACGGTTTAGACTTATTTTCTGAATTAAAAGTGTTAAGGGAAATCATAAAAGTAGAAGACAATACTCTAATTGAGATACTCAAATCAAATAAAAAGACTTGATTCTTTTCCAAATGCTTACATTGCTTATAGAATAATGTTAACAATTCCCGTAACAGTCGCCTCAGCCGAAAGAAGTTTTTCAAAATTAAAAATAATAAAATCTTATTTAAGATCGACAATGTCTCAAGAAAGATTAAGTGGTTTGGCTATATTATCGATTGAAAAGGAATTATTAGAAGAGATTGACTACACAAAAATTATTAACAACTTTGTATCTCAAAAAACTAGAAAAATAGATTTAAAATAAAAACATTTATAATTTTTTTTTAAGGCCTCTAGTTTGATTTTGGCCTTAGGCCACCAATGGGTTTGAGCCGCCCCTGGGTAGCACATACATATTTTCTAGATATGTGTACTTGCATTTATTCTTAGATCACAAGTTCGAGTCATGAAAACAATCGTTAATAATTATATTAATTAGGACATATTGTCTACATCACACCTTTTCCCAAATGCTGTATGAACGCAGACTGATCATGTCTACTTGCATTTACCAGCTGCATTTAGAATCATATTCTAACTCGGGAAAATTACCGCCAAATACCATTCAATTATCTAATTTACAAAATATATTTACATTTATAGATAGTGTATATATATATACCGTCAAAGTGTATAGATAATGTACACTTCGACCATATTTGTAAACTAATTGAACGAAAAATACATTTCCCTCAGTTGCCGAAAATTACTAATTATATGTATTAATAATCTGAAAAAAAAGTGCTCCATTAGTTTTGTTATAATAACTAGTAAGTTGAACTATACTTGTGGTAAAGAAGAATTTCACTACACATATAAAGGTCGTTTAGTAGAGTCTATAAAAAAATATTTAATAGAGTATATTAGAGATTTTGGGATTAATAATGTAAAGATTAGTTATGTTGCCATTATGCATTCAATAATTTCTAAAAGAAAATATTTTTCACAAAAATTTCCTCCATATTCCTTTAGTTTTGTATACTTTTAGGGACAATTGTGTTTTAAATCATACTTATGCATCTATCAAAAACTGTTGTATTGTTAATATCATGATTTATTATGTATTAATTATATATACGATAATACCAAAGTAGAATGTATAACTAATGATATTTGTATTGGTTATACATAGTTAAAAAGTTGTACCAAACAAAAAATTTGTAATAACACTAATACATGCATTATTTTTTCTAATATCAATAGCAACGACCCCTTAGAAGTTGTGTAAGTTGGGTCTGTTCTAGGATGATGGTGTGTGTGTGTGCTGAAGGAGTAGGCTGAGACAATATGGTTGGTATAAGCTAGGTTATGCCAAAGGTAACAAATAATCTTGTGAGGTGTTGGTGTGGTATAGTTGGGCGCAGGGGCGGAGTTACCCTTGGTCTGCCCCTTGACCGAGGGTAGTACTTTTTGACACAAAATTGACTCCACCACTGGTTGGGGGTGTCAGTCACAATCCTTCACTCCGGAAGGATAGGTTTCATACTGATAATATCTCTTTTTTCAGAATTTGTTTATTTCATACCAACTCAATCGTAATTTAATCACCAAAGTAGAGTTTCATAAAGCTAAGTGGAAAACCTGAGCTAAAACCTTATGTGATGTAGTGATGAAATTGCAATATATAATCAATCCTTTGTAGTACCCATATATAAATCCTATGAACATGAGTGGATTTATAGCTTACCTAATTTAATGGTGGTGCACGTGAACTCATGGTCTCTCTATCAAACTAGGTATTTTACGAACATATATCCATGAGTTGATCAAATATTATCTTTTGACTCTCATGCTCCAAAAAGGCTAAGTGGTGCACTTGGTTGAATCATAAGTTTTGAGTTATTTACTTGGAGGAACATGGATCAATTCTCCGTTTTTTAGTGGTACACCCATGTTATAGAAATCCTAAATCCACCTCTGTCTATTAATCATTTTGCACTGGAAACTATTCTAGGAGAAGTTCGAATCTGTTCTGTTCGGAAGAAATGGTGGAATTAGCCTGCATTTGGTGGACTATGTTGGAGGAAAAAAATTCTAGATGTTTTGAGGATCAAAGAAATTCATACAAAGAACGGAAGTGAATTTTATATTGCCTTCTTTATTCTTGTGTAAAAGAAACCCTGTAAATGATTATGAATCTATACTCGAAATCATTTATTCTAGGGGCTGAAAACTTGCTCATCTGACTTCATGTTATCATACTTGTGCCAGGGAAGAAGCAGAGTTAATCCAATCTCTAGTCAAGAAAGTTCTGGGGAAACTTGATAATACACCTATAGGTGTGGCAAAATACCCCGTAGGACTTCATTCTCGTCTTGATCAATTGCTCAGGCTACTGGACGTTAAAGCAAATGGTGTGAAAGTTGTAGGATTATACGGAATGGGAGGAGTGGGCAAGACCACTCTTGCCAAGGCTTTGTACAATCAGTTTGTTGTTTATTTCAAGAAACGTAGCTTTATTTCTGATGTTCAAGGAACTGCAAGGCAACAAAATGGTTTGGTCTCTCTTCAAAGAAAACTCATTGGTGATCTTAACTCAGGTGCTTCGCCAATCATAGACAGTACTGCTAAAGGTATCCGATTGATAAATGAATCTGCGAATAATGAGCGAGTTGCTATTTTCCTAGATGACGTGGACGATGCAAACCAACTTCGTGAATTGATTGGTGGTAGAGACCAGTTTTGCCAAGGAAGCAGAATCATTGTCACCACTAGAGATCAAAATGTCTTAGATCCAAGTATTGTAAATTGCACTTTTGAGGTAGAAGTGCTCAACTCGTCCGATTCACTTAAGTTATTAAGTTATCATGCATTTGGAAAAGAGCAGCCTCCTAAGAAGTTTTTGGGTCTTGCTGAAGAATTTGTAACACTTAGTGGGAGATTACCTCTGGCTCTGGAAATTTTTGGATCTTCATTGTTCTATAAGAAAGGATTGAAGGAGTGGGAAGATGTAGTGCAAAAGTTTAGACAGATCCGTCCAGGTGAACTACAAGATATCTTGGAAATAAGTTTTGGTGCTCTAGATGATCAAGAAAGGTGCATATTTCTTGACTTAGCATGTCTTCTTCTTAATACAAGGCTTGAAAGGGAAGATGCAATTGCAATATTTAAAGGTTGTGGTTTTGCCGCTGAAACTGCAATAACAGCACTCACAGCAAAATTGCTTCTTAAAATAGTTGATGGAAATGTTTTGTGGATGCATGATCAGCTCAAAGATATGGGAAGACAAATCGTACAACGTGAGAATTCTGGAAATGTTGATAAACGTAGTAGATTGTGGAATCATGATGATATTATGACTGTCCTAAATAACTACAAGGTATGGTTTTATGATCTAGTTGACACCTTTTGCATTGCTGTATTGTTTAACTTGAAGTTAGTACCTACTTGTACATTGAGATGAAATTTGGAGATTCCTGTTTTCTACTTGATGGTTAAACGGCTAAACAAGTGTTCTACTTGCTCGTGTTGCTTGTCCGGTCACAAGTATCAACATATTTTTTTGTAAAAAGGATTATATTATCAGTGTGATTTAGTTGATCGTAGCAGGTAATTCACTATCCTTTTCTAGGTTCTTAATCCACATACCGTTCAAATACTTGCTTACAATTGATTTTTCGAAACATCTATTTGTATAAAATCTTTTTACTGCATAATTTCCTCTTTTTTTCTAGTGAGCTAGTTGTGGTATGCTTTTGAAGAAGTATTGCCAACTGTAAATCTTTTAGTAATAGGAGTTAAACTTTTTCTTTTACAAAATACTACGTGTATTACTATTTATTAATTTAGTATAAAGTAACAAATTGCAGCCAAAGATACCTTCAAATAGGAACCAAGAAGCATTTTGCAGTTCACCTGGCTTATTCACTCATTTAATTAAGCTTTTAACTTTTGTGAGTTGTCTTCTAGCTTCCCCTCATGATTTTTTTTTATCTGTTTTGATAAATTCAAGGACACAAGTAACATTGAGGGTATTGTGTTTGACTTTGAGAGGAATCAAGATCAAAATTCTGAGGAAGTATCCTGGATCTATTTGATTTTGAAGAAAGTACTTGAAAGGTATATTGGACAAGGTAGGACGGCAAATGGTTTAACATTTCACACTAGAGCTTTTCAGTGCATGGTCAAACTGAGACTCCTACAAATCAATCATGTCAAATTGGTTGGAGATTTCAAGCTATTACCTGCTGACCTGAAGTGGCTGCAGTGGAAAGGTTGCCCTTTGGATATTATTCCTCCAGAGTTGTTGTCCCGAAAGATTGCAGTTCTTGATTTATCGGAGAGCAAGATCACACAGGTCTGGAACGAGAAAAAGTGGAATTTATACCAGAACAAGGTAAGAATATTAGTTCAACCAATATCCTTATTTACAACTTTGTTTACTGGTAAGTAGGAAGAACTATATCTCCTTTTTGACAACTTTGTTTGTTGGTAATTAATTAGGAAGTACTACATGTCCCCTTAATCATCGATAGATGATTTGTAGATTCACAAGCTTTGTCAGGTAAAGAGGGGTAGAGGTAGGATGAAAAAACTTTGTTAGATGCTCCGATAAGAAGGTGTGAGAGGTTGACAGAGGTGGGTTTAAAGAGGAGTAGAGCTAGGCCGATAAAGCTTTGTCAGATGCCCCGGTGAGGAGGTATGAGAGGTTGATAGAGGTGGGTTTAAAGAGGGGTAGAGGTAGGCCGAAGAAGTACTGGAGAGAGGTGCACGACTTCAGCTTATCGAGGACATGACCTTAGGAGGATATGCAGGTCACAATTAGGGTAGAAGGTAGTTGAGGGCTGTCTCACTCCCCTACGGGGTAGGCTTGGTGGGTAGATAGTATTAGCGTTATTCTTGTAGTTTCTTGTTCTACGATTACTGCTACCACCGGTTGTTTCTTGTGCTTTGTTTACCAAATTATTCTGCTCTGTATGCCATGTTCTTTCTCTATATTGTCTTTTTCCAACTGTCTTGTTATGAGTTACTTGAGCCGAGGGTCTTTCAGGAACAAACTCTCTATCTCCAGTTCTCCACGAGGTAGGGGTCAGGTGTGCGTACACTCTGCCCTTCGCATACCCAACTTGTGGTTATAAGTAAATGGCTAGTTATTTTTCAGGCTCTATGAATCTGAAGCACACTAGGAATGAAGGAAACGGTGCAATTTTTATTGTATTAACATGAAATGTTTGTTGGTTTGTCATCCCTTTATCTCGCTAGGCGCTATCAGCTCCTTTTCCTTAATGTTTAACTTTCTGGCTTTACTGTCTACTGATCTCAAAGGGTTATTCTTCAAACCATTTTTTGCAATGACTGATAAAAATCTTCATTTGATAGATGTCAGAGCAGCTGAAGGTTATGAATCTACGTAGGTGTCGCCAACTTAAGGAAATCCCTGATTTATCTGGACTTCAATTGGAGAAGCTGATTCTTGAGGACTGCAATGAACTGGTTAAGATCCATCCATCAATTGGAGACTTGACTATGTTGACCCTTCTAAACATCAAGGGTTGTAAGAATCTTTTGGCATTTCCAGACGATGTGTCTGGATTGAAACGTCTTGAAGTACTTATCCTATCTGGTTGCTCTAGTCTAACAAAATTACCAGAGGACTTGAGTGGCTGGAAATCCTTGAGAGAGCTTCTTCTAGATGGTACCGCAATAACAAAGCTACCTAACTCTATCTTTCGCCTGAAGAATCTTCAGATGTTGATTTTAAATGATTGCCAGTCTTTGGAGTTGCTGCCTACAGCTATTGGGAATCTAAGTTCGCTGAGCTCTCTATCTCTTAGTGGATCTGCTTTAAAGGAATTGCCTGAGTCCATTGGAAATTTGAAAAATCTTGAGGAATTAAGTTTGAGAATGTGCAAGGGACTCATCTCACTTCCTGATTCCCTCGGAAATCTTAGATCATTAATAGGACTTTATCTTGACCACAGCTCCATAAAAGAATTGCCGCCTTCCGTTGGTTCATTATCTCAATTGAAGTTCCTTTCACTCAGCAATTGCAAGTCCTTTAGTGAATTGCCCAATTCCGAGAATAGCTTCTCGTCATTGGTTAGGCTTTGTCTACAGGGGACCTCAGTTAGTGAACAAAGTTTCCAGTTAGGAAGTTTCGAGTCCCTTGAGATTCTTGAGCTGGGGTACTGCACTTCAATCAGATCTTTACCTAGCTCAATTGGAAATATGTCATGTTTAACTACTTTGGACCTACAAAATACATCAATTTCTGAATTGCCAGACGATATACGCTTATTGGAAAGACTTTGGAAGTTGAACCTGAACAACTGTTTGAATCTCCAACATCTTCCCGCTTCAATTGGAAGCCTTAAGAGGTTGTGTTACCTCTATATGGCGGAAACTGCTGTCTCAGAATTACCTGATCAAATTGGAATGCTTTCAAGCTTAAAGCTACTGAAGATGAGAAAGACACCACAACCTAGAGAGGATGAACTGCTGCTGGATATGGAAGATGGAGAAAGTTCTAAACGCGTTACTCTTCCAGAATCATTTTCGAATCTCTCATCCTTGGAATTCCTAGATGCTCATGCTTGTAAAATATCTGGGAATATTTCTGATGATTTTGAGAAGTTGACTGCTTTGGAAGAACTTAAACTTGGATACAATGACTTTTGCAGCCTCCCTTCTAGCATGAAAAAACTTCGTGTTCTCAAGCATTTGTTTCTCCCAAACTGCAGAAAGCTCAAATCTCTCCCTGAACTTCCCTCAAGTTTGAAATGGTTAAATGCTGCAAACTGCTCCGCGTTGGAACAGATAGCTAGCGTAGCGAATTTGAAATACTTGGAAGAACTTCTAATCAGTAATTGCAAGAAGATAACAGATATTCCTGGCCTTGAAAGCTTGAAATCTTTAAAAAGGTTGTATACAGTCGGTTGCAATGCGTACTTGCCTTCTATAAAAAAGATTATTTCTAAGGTTCTTTCTCCTTCGCTCCTCCCTCACCCTCGAAGACATCAAGATTATATTTACATTTCTATATCAAGTTAACGAAAACTCTGAATGCAGGATTCTCTAAGGCATATGCAGTATCTCTGTGTTCCAGGGGATGACCTTCCAGATTGGTTTATTCATGAAGTACCTAACTTCTCAACTCGTAAGCACCGTGATCTCAAGGCAGTGATCATTGGCATAGTTCTCTCTCTAGACCAACAAGTAGAGGATAATTTCAGACACCAAGTCCCAGCAATCGTGGATATACAAGCAACGTTTACCACACCAGGTGATGCTAAACCTAAACATACAAAGACTTTGAAATTGTTGGGGGTTCCTGATACGGATGAAGATCAACTATATTTATGTCGATTTCAAGAACACAGTTTTACGTTAATGTTGAAAGAAGGTGACAGACTGCAGGTTGTAGTTAGAGAGTGTCCGCGTTTTAATGGCCTCAAACTGAAGAAGCATGGAATGCACTTGGTTTTCGAAAATGATGATGACTTTGATAATAATGATGAGGATCTGTTTGATGAATCTCAGCAGTCTGTGTCAAGGAAACTTGCTAACTTCTTTCATTTCCAGAAATGAATTCAGCATACAGAGAGTGGATGAGTCCAAGAAATTGGACTTTATAAAGATATTTGTAAATGTGTATATAATAAATGTGGATCGTCTGTCAGAAACAATCTCTCTACCTTCTAAAAGTAGGAATAAGGTATGTGTATACACCACCCTCCCCGACTTCACTTGTGAGATTACACCGAGCATATTATTGTTGTTGTTGTTGTGTATATATATATATTAAATGCTTCTTTTCTGTTTGTGGCTTGGCAAGCTTAAACATTGTTGCAGATGGATTGATTGTGATAAATTGCAACTCTAACTAGCTGCTGGGCAATTTATTTCCTACTCCAACTCCAAAACTTAAAAGGGATCGTTTGGTTGCTGGTTAGAGTTACGTAGGAATTAATTAGGTAAAAATTAGTTATTCATATATTACTAATTCATATTCATGTACTTCCATCGTTTCAACTTGTTTGTCTTACATTTCTTTTTAATCTCTTTTTTTTTAAAAGAAGTAATTTTACTAATTTAGCAACCCCTTGATTCTAACATTTCACTCTAAGCACAAAGAAAGTCATGGAGAGACATTAAAAGTGCACGTAATTTTTCTCCATATCTATTTTCTTTGGTTATTACAACAATAAAATATATGCATAATAATTTTGAAGAAAGGTTTTATTACGAGAAATTTTAGTAGCTCGGTTAGTTGATTATCTGAGAATATTCATTTTTTTTAGTTATTCGTCTTTGTTTGTGGCCTGACAAGATTAATTTGAATAAAAATTTTGTGCAGATGGATTGATTGTGATAATTAGCAACTATAACTAGCTAATGTGCAATTTATTTGAAACTTGAGTTAGGTAGGAATTAGTTAAGTAGAGATTAGATATTCAAGTATTACTAATTCATATCTGAAGTTATTTTTCATTAGAAGGTGGGTAAAGTAAAATAATATCAAGTTTAATGGAATAAGGTATGATATTTAGGGATTAATAACTTTTATTTTATTTGGTTGAAGGTATAAATTTGTTCCAGGTTATATTTATGGGAAAATTGTATATAATAACAAACTATTAATTCAAATTAAATGTTATAAATATACTTTGATTTAATTGTATCCTATAGCAAACTATTGCTATTTTCGCCACTCTCCCTGGTGGAATCTCACTCGCCACTCTCGTTTGGTGGCAGTCTCGCTCGCCTCTCTCGCTTTTATACAAACACAAATGTATAAAATGTGTTTGTGTTTGTATAAAGCGAGAGGAAATTGTATATATACATATATTTTCGTTCCCCTCTCCCAGATCTCGCTTGCCACTCTCCCAAATCTCGCTCTCCACCCTCGCCTCTCTTGCTTATACAAATAGAAACGAAATGTATAAATTGCGCTTCTGTTTGTATAAAGCGAGAGAAAATTGTATATACACATGCAAATACATATATCTTCGTCCTATACACTTATAATTATACAATACAAATATTTCCCTGCCCAGTTTTCTTTTGTCTTTCTCTCTTTCTCGTTTTATACATACACAAATTATACAATTGATCTTTTGTATACAACTACTTTCTTTTGTATATGTATAGCGAATTATACAACTGTTTTTTTGTATATGAATAGCAAATTATACATATATATGTTTGTTATGGAGCTCAATTATGCAAACTTTGCTATAACATACAAATATGAATTTTGTGTTTGCTATATGTGAAAGTTGCTCTAAATTTATTCCTTCAACCAAACATAATATAAATTTAATCTTGGAATATTCGACCTTATTCCGTATATTGAAATTCATTATTTTGAGTAATTCTAGTTTGTTTGGAACGTAATATATAAAATTATTTATCATATATTATTGCACAGTACTTTCTTTTTGTTAGGTTATTATTATTGTTTTTTCATTCTTTCCTTTTTTAAATCTTTTTTTACGTATTTATTTTCAAGTTCTTGTTCTAAACTTTTTATTATGGTAATCGTAAATAAAAAACAATACAAGTTCTAGAAGGAAAAGGAGAAAAACAAGTAGTTTCCAATAAAGTTTGTATATGGAAATATTCTTATTTAAATAGATGAATAATTGATACATACACATAAAAATTCCAAAAAAAAAAAAAACTAGCTGAACATAATAGATGGCCTTTCTCATGGAGATTCCTCAAGATATTATTTTTGCTATACTCTCTAGACTTCCTGCCAAATTTTTAATGCGTTTCAAGTGTGTTTCCAAGTTATGTTATTCTCTAATAATAGATCCCGACTTTATTGACTTCTATCATAGTCACTCAATATATCGTCCTATTCCTAGAATAAAGTTATTCCTACGAATATGGGGTCGAGAAAATTTCTACACCTTAGACCCAAAATCGAGACAAATCAAAGCTTGCATCACTTCACTTGAAAATTTAAATGGCCTACCCTATACAAAGTTTGGGTACGTTAAAGGGTTGTTCTGCTTATGGAGTTCATGTTATCGGATTGCAGTTATCTGTAACCCGAATACAAGAGAAAAAAGATTTCTTCCTCATCTAAATGTTGACACCAATTTAAGTTATCAATGTCACTATTCATTAGGTTTTGACCCGGATAAAAGAAGACATAAAGTCTTGATGACACTTTACGGTACAAGAAAGTCAACAAGGCAATGGGTTTTAACTCTAGGCCCGGATGAATCATGGAGAGAGATTAAAACTATACCATATAATTTTCACCCATTAATGCAAGAAGGAATTTACATCGATGGAGTTATCTATTTTTTCATTGGTTGTTCTAACTCGAACGGGTCGGAAATCAAGATAGCTAAGTTTAATGTTACAATAGAAGAAATTAGAACAATTTCACTATGGTGTGATGAAGAATATCAAGCTAATATAGAATGGTATTTTAGTTTGATAGAAATTAAGGGAAAATTAGCAGTTATTTATTCAAAATATGGTATAATCAAACTTTGGATTTTACAAAGTGGTGATGAATGGGTGCAACAACTACAAGATCAAGTAGTACCAACAAATTTATCATCACCACTTTGTTGTACTAATACTCATGACCTCGATAAGGAGGAGATCGCGATAGTAGACTCACCAACATCGATTTTATTATATGATTTGAAGAAAAAGACATGGAGACAAATTGATATCAAAGGGCTCACGAATGATGACAAAATTATCGGTATATATAGTTATGACGATAATTGGATTTATTCGTTAGGACGAATATGATTACTTCTTTTTAATTTTTAGTTACCTTAAATTCATACTTTTAGTAGAATTATGCACTTTTGATCTATCTGCTTGTGAAGTTTTGATTATTAAACTGTTAATCTTCTTGCATCCCTACACTAATACTCCATGTAATCTGTACATTGATTCCAGATTAGTCATCTAATGTATCTATGTATAGTATAATGTTTCATACAAAAAAAATATATATTAGAACTATCAATACATAGATACAAGGTGAAGTTGGCATGTGTAATTTACATTCTCCTCAGTTGTTTTTTGCTACAATCTCACTAAACCCAACTAGTATATATATGCAACTGTAGAATTAACTCGAAACGGTACGAAGAATGTGAGTGAAATAATAATACGTACACAGCTAATTCTACGTATCTGTTAAAGTTGTCTAGGAGAGAACAAAGGATAAAGAAGAAAATTTGTACAAAATTTTAGGGAACTCAGCTCTTTTTAGGTGCCTTTGGCCGTGATTTCATCATGCTTGCTCTCCGAGCCACGTCCCACGCCTTTTGAGGTGCCAACACGCCAGCCTGAGATGCAAAAAATGACTCATAACCGGGTGAATCAAAAGCAAAACCAGTATGCTTTGATTTCTGTCCAGGAAGTTGCATTATGGCGTATCTCCTTTCTTCATCTGGAGAAAGCTCGTTACGGATCTCCAATAATCCAATCCTGCTATTGTCAATCTCGTGCTTGTGAATTTCCTGAATAATCTGATAATCATATGGGGAAAACCATCTTTGTACCCTGAAACGAAGCAACTAGATACGTAAGGAAGTAATTGACTAGAGATTCGAAGCAAGAGTAAATGGCCAAAATAAATGAAAAGAAAAGTGAAATTTATCAATATAAAGTTCGACCGGTGAGTTCCCAAACATCCACCATGTAGGTGGAGTTGGACCAGAGAAGGTTTATTTCAAATGTATCAAGCAGGATGTGCCACCTAGGGACTTGCTGTATCATGTTCCTTGCAACGTCAGTGGCGATGGAGTGTTCAAACACTCATTCATCTGAACCCAGTATTTTTGACCCAAAGCATAAATGTGTGTGTGAAAATTGACTAAAATTGCGACAAATAGTATGTTTGAACCCAATATTTTAAGAATATAATAAGATTGAGCCCATAAAATTTAAATCCTAAATCCACGTATGTGCAGCATAGAAGAGAACAAACAGCAAAAAGTAGATTTATGTCGACAATGCGAGTGAGACGAAATTATAGAGGATATTGCATCTCTGCTAACTGTCATCTGTTCCTCGTTCCTTAAACACAATATTAAGGTCAAGAAGTTCTGGTGCAGCTTTCATAGAATCATAATCAGTAAAACAGAGTGACACTCCTTGAGGCAGAACAAGGCAAAGGAGAAATAACAAATATTGGTCGTACAATGACCTTCCATGTGAAAAGTGAGTGAAATGAAAATAAAGTCGTTAGACATAAAGATGACTCGTGGAACAAGATTTTTCGCAAATTTGCTGGCATTAATTATGGGGACACGTTTTCCTGTGGGGAATGCAATTGCTTTCAGATATTTCAGCAGTCAGTACGTTGTGAATTAAAAAATTTATTCACAGTTTTATTTCGACAGAGATATATCCTTGAGAGGCAGCCTATTTGTGAATTTGGAAGAGTTTAAATAAAAGAACAATCTAGCAAAATATGCTATGCTGCAATGTAATACATGATATTAATTACAAGTAGTTTAAGAAAATTTACTCCAGAGACTTACCCCTGATATAGGAAGTCAACAAAAAGTGCAGCAACTGGTACAAGAAGCAGCGCGAGGTAGAAATATAATGTGCTTATCAGAACAATGATAACTAAATAGATACCCTCCTGTGATGAATACAAATCAACCACGTTAGAAAGTGAATTGATCTTAGGAACCTACCAAAACATGTGCGGAAACTCACCTGTTCTTTGTGCAAGTGGATACCCGAGTAGATAAAGACAAAAATGAACCACAATAATATGCTCCCTCCAACGCTAATGTGATGCCATCTTGTAATTGTGTTGCACATCATAAGGAGACGCAAATTGACAGTTACAACAACACAGGTGTAGGCCATTGTACTGACATCCCATAGGCCAAACATCTTGCCAGATGAATTTATTCCCTTCGTACTCGAATAGGTTACAAAATTATACAAGATTAATGATTGATATACTGCAAAAAAAGCCCAGGTGGCCACAACTCTCCATTTGAAGAATGTATTTCTAATTCCTTCTTTGTATAACTCAGGATATTTCCTGGAGAGAGATGCACTGACATCCTAAAAGCACAATAGATGTGTATAAGCAACAAGAAACTGCATCGTAGTTAGAGAAACAGTCATCACTGTCATACATCCCTAAAGCTGACAAAACTGAAAAAAATCAGATACCTTCTCAAAAAGCCCAAGAATAATAACAGGAAGCGCTGTGAAGATCACATTGTAGAGAGACTGGAACCAATCATCATAGAACCTTTGACCAGAGAATCCAGTGCCGAAGGTAAACCAGAACTGAGTGAGTGTAAACATCAGATTCTTGTAAAAGAAATAAGTCACCACCTGCACATAAAACTTCCAGATCACATAACTACCCGTACAGATCATAAAAACTTGCACACAGCAGACCAGATGAAGGTAAACCTTGCATATTCTAAGATATGACCAGCGTCCATGGACAAGCAATAAATCGGTGAGAAAGCGGAACTGAGCTATTGCAAAATCACTAGACATCACTGCTTGCATTCCTTCCTGTCCACTTATTCCAACACCAACATGAGCAGCTTGAATCATACTCACATCATTAGCACCATCACCAATACTAAGTGTAATTCTCTGAGCCCCCTTCCTAACCAAGCTGGTTACCTGAAAGCAATTGGGAAGTTGATAAATGTCTTCTGCCTACAAGTTTTGACAATCAAAAAGCTCATCCTAACTTCACAAACATTACAGTATCTTTTATTTGTAACTTCCAAGAATATCACCAAAACTCTGAACTGTAAAGGTGCCTCTTGAAGAAACCAAAATTGTTGATAATGAAATGTAAACCCCAAAAGAGCATTTCAAGACATACAAATATGCTAATGTTATTACAAAGTGATACAGTGAGATAAGGAACAGATTTGATGAAACATATTATAATGCGTATAAACTTTTGAGCTGCCAGGCAGATGTGACAGACAAACTAAGAATGCTCCCATTTCATGAAAGGGACAGATAAAAATTGGTGACTCCATCCATGTTTATAGTTAAAAACACATTTTGACGTGAAGAAACCACAAGCCAGTTAGACAATTTCCAAGGAGGCCTAAGGACCTCACCTGAGCTTTCTGTAAAGGAGAAACACGACAGCAAACCACTGCACTGCAATTCAAGCTCAAATTCAACAACATTACACGAAGACTTGGGTCTAAGGCATACATTAAGACCTTCCCATCAATTACTAGCGCTAACTTTGGTCTAGATGCTGAATGGAGAAGCTCTTGCGCTTCATCATAACATCTCCGCAGCTCATTCTTGACTGTATCTTTCATAAAACGAGCAAGCTCCACTTGGTCACCCTTGTGAAAAACAAGTAATTGTTAAATGTTGTGGATTTGTCAACTGACAAACAATAAAATCAAGAAATGCTGCTCAGTGCTCACTCTCTCTTCCACTTCTCTGATTTCATCAGTTTCTGAGCTAATAACAAATTGCTTCATGCTATTATTGATCAAATTGCATGCTGCAATACACAAGTGAATCAGGATAAGATAGTACACGGAAAGTAATTATCAACAAATTGTAGACTGCCTATTACTTATACCAACCATAAGCAATGTTTATTGCTGTTTCCAGTTTATCCCCAGTAAGCACCCAAATCTTAATTCCAGCCCTTGAAAGAGTCTCTATGCAGGCAGGTACACCCTCTTGAAGCTTGTCTTCTATAGCAGTGCATCCAATCAAGACAAGATCCTTTTCTATCAGTTCTGACACCTGCGTAAAGCTACACATTTAGAAAAATAATGACACGTAAAGAAGCACTTAAATCTTAACCACCAGTAAAATTCTGGATGAAGTAAAGTAAAAGAAGAAGAGCTCTAGGGAGAGGAGGATTAAACTGGGTGGCTGAAGAAAAGACGCTCTGTGGTGAACAAACAACAAAGGAGTATATCCTATCTAGTCTGTCTACAAGGGCACTAAATGCTACACCAACAGTAGACTGGCCATGGAAGGCTATCTGGAGAACTAAAGTTCCTAAAAGGTGGCTTGATTTGGGTGATTGTTCCTTGGGAAGGATAATATATTGAAAAGGATTATCTCTCTGTGCAACAAGTGCTATTGCATGAAAGGGAGACAGATTCAGTAAGCCATATTTTTTATTCATTGCTTGGTTGCCAAGGAATTGTGAAACCTGGTTCTGTTCATCTTAAGATGGACCAAAGGAGTTAAAACATGTTCTTTGGTGCTGGAAGGGAACAAAGATCCAGAAGAACAGGAGGAACTTATGGCTATAGCTATGTGCATTCTGTGGGTGTTACGGATAGCAAGATACAACAGATGCTTTGAAGGAAGAAGCTCCTCGGTGCATCAACTGAAATACTCCTCTCGTTTTTTTTTTTTGGTTTGATCTTCAAAATGTGAACAATGTAGATGAGTGTTAGATTTTATCAACTCCCTCCATTTCTAACAACGGTTACTCTTTTCAGCTTGTATATATCTGCAAAACTACAGTAACTCGGTGCTATAAGGGATAATATCATACCTTCTTTTAATGAAAAGAGAGGAGAGAGAAAAGAGCTCCAAGCTACAGTACATTCTTTTATTGCTTATTAACCATCTGTTATCCGAAGCCCACTGGCCAAGTAATTCTTTTATCGGTAAAAGGACCAAAAATACCCCTAGATTATCGGAAAAGGTTTAAATATACCCTCCGTTCATCTATTTTGCTAAAAATACCCTCCATTCACCATTTTGGGCTTTTGGCTCACTTTTGCCCTTAAAATTAACAGACTTTTCTTAAATCAATTTTTTATTATTATTATTTATTACGTGGCAGATATCTATTTGCTGAAATTAAAACCCCACCTTCACCCCTTTATTTGACCCGCCCCATGACCCGATTCCGATAGTCTAGGGGTATTAACCATGGTATTCGAAGCCCACTGGTCAACTAATCCAGATTCATACCGAGTAGGACCACTAAGGGGATAAAGTGCTCCATACAATAAAAGTTTTCCATTCCTAGGGCTTGGGAATAAATCTCAACCATCCCACCACATCTCTCGGTAGTAAGCTTTGAGTACATAGTGATAACAACCGGCATCATTATTAATGAATCATCAAAAATGTATCTCTTAATATACAACCTCCATCCATTATACTCATATGATTTAAGAATATTGTTACAGCTGATAACAGTTGGCAACAATACCTGAAATCTTCTATGAACTGTTAGTCTGATACCAATAAGCTTCTTCTTCTTCTTCTTTTGATAACTGAGAAATCCCTGAGGGTCGCTAGTGCACGGTTTGAATCTCGGTGGATATTGGGCCCACCCTCTACCCTTCTCCACTTAAATACCAGGCTTTTGTTAGCGTCAGGGTACGAACTTGTGACGTGTTCCTTAGTCCTAACTCACACCTCACAAGCTGCGCTCGTACCACTAGACCAAAGGCGTTGGGGGCATTACTAATAAGCTATTAATGAAGTTTCATTTACATCAGCCGTTCTCTGGAATACATCAAACTATACTTTGAAAACAATTTTGGAATCTGTGTCTGGCACCTTGAACCGGAAGGATAACAATGAAGGGAACTATTGATACTCTAGACTACATGCTCAACAAAAACAACCCTTGCCAAAAGGGACTAGCAGATTTTCAAGAAAAGAAGAATTTAACTGCCAAACAATGAATTTACAATCATTACAAAAGATCTCCTTAATGTAACAAATATGGAAAATACAACAGCAGTGTTTTCTTTTGATAAGGTAATATAAGGAAAATATAACAGCAGTGTGAATTACAGATACACACCTCATCCAGTTTCTTTTCTCGATCTCGAATAGAAGATTTTGCTTGAATGAATTTTTCATTCCAACTTTCGTACAAATCAGGGTTTAGTTCTCTATAAGCCAAGCAAAGTGTACGAAGTCCAGCAGCACCAAATTGCTCCAAGTGCTCCCTAGTTCTTTTCTTCAAATCACCTTCTCCATCACGCAACCTCTCATAAATAACATTATCTGCACCCTGTCAAAAGAAGGTTGTCTGATATTTTCTAGCAAGTAATCCAAGTAAAATATCCTTCTTTGTAAGTGCTTACCTTGCAATAGAGTACCAATCTACCATCAGGATAGCGACATACAACAGACTGACGCTTTCTCGTACTGAATACAAAAATAAGGATAACAGTCAAACCTCATAGCTCATACCATCACACAGATAATGCACATAGAAAGTGAGAAAGTCCAAACACCTGTTGAATTCAAGGACATTCAAAATCTCATAGGGAATATCTTGAATCTGTCCCATCCTCTCAACGTGTGATTCACGCACATAAATCAATGTTGGAGTACGCCTGTAAAAATGTAAATTTAACAGCGGACCAGAAACAAATAGAATAGCAAGCAGTAATAATGATACAAAATAAGCAAACCCAACTCTTCACATAATTTGATACCTTAACTATGTATTAGCAGACAATGACTTCTGCTAACTGATCTACCAGATAATTACTCTTTCAATCAATCAAATACCAATAATAGTCTCTTACCTAGTCTTCCACCCAGAAAAATAGCATGTGATTAAAAAGTTGACACCTCAAGAAAATAAATGCCAATAATAAGTTCAAACCATCACTAGATTTCTCCATTCTCTGTTCACTCTACAATTTAATTCTCCTACCCCCACTACAAACAAGTCAACCACCCACCAAAATGGTGATTATTATCCTTATCTAACCTGGACTATTCTTGGACTTATAGTTAGTGCAACAGAATATTCTGTAAATGTTCTTAATAGTTAGCACCAGAAACAGAATTTCACTTTCAATTTGAATCTCTTCTTTCCATGCCTAAAGAAATTAAGAACAAGATTTAAAAGCACAAGTTTACATGCACTCTACCATACAATGGTCATTGGTCTCACCACTTAGACTTGGAGAAAACAGTAATGCTCAAGTCTTTCAGCCAAATTATCTATGTTAGTTACCTCCTAGGCTTCCATATATATTCACATTATTAACAGATTCACAACGGAATTATATCATTTCCAGCAGCATAAATTCTACTTTATCTTTCTGATAGGGAAAACTAAAATTGTAAGTATCCACGCACTTGTAAAAGAAGAAGCCAAAGTTCTTTGCTGCTGCAACCAAAGCAGCCTCATCAGGAGAAGCTGCCTGATATCGTATTTTTTCTGGGGTCTCCTCACCTTCAGGAAGCACGGTATGACATATTGCAAGGCATCTGAAAAATTCCTGAACAAACAACCTTGGTCATTGTTAGGTTAGAGGTCTGTGAGCGCTAAATAAGAAATCAGACAGCATTTTTGTGAAAGTTTGCACCATATCAACTCTAATGTGAATGGGATATTCACATGCAAAAGTTACTAACCGAGTTATATATTCCCAAGAAAAATCCATTTATAAAAGTTGTTATAACTGTTCACCTTTTCCTTAATATATGGGCCCAACATATTCCCCATATAAAAGGAAACAACAATCTTTATCAGTTTATCATGTCTTCTCTTGATAATGCGGGAAAGACGGGCATTGAGTTTATATCTAGGAGTTGTTTATAACTTTACATAAATGTTCACCTTTTCCTTAATATATGGCCCCAACATGTTCCTCATATAAAAGGAAACAACAATCACTATCAAAGATGGGCATTGAGTTTAAGGCCAAGGAAAGAGAAAGGAAATCAATACCACAATGAGTTGCATACAAATATCAATGAAGGACACAGAAATAACTAAGTATCAAAAAAGCATAAACCAGAGGATAGGAATAGAAGTTTTTAATTTACTTAACAGTGTGACTTACACTTCAGCTATATCTGATTTCAGTAACTAGGTTAACAATAACAAAAAAGGTCCTAAAAATAAACAAAAGAGACAGGGGCAATTCACTACAACAGCAGTAACTTTCTGGTGTTTTCTTTAACAGCAAGTTAATGATATTTCATTGTTCAAACAGACACTCAGGCACAAACCAACTGATTTTCGTGATTTTGTTCCACCATGATAATTCAATAATATACCTTGCATGAATCAGGATGAGGTTCATTCCTCCAGGCACCTCGCATCAGCCGAGCATCATCAAAATTGAAACCTTTTTCTCGTGCCTCATTTGATGAATTTTGTACCTATCAATTCTCTAAATCAACACAATGCAAAGCCATGAATCCTTTTATACATTATCCCTAACTTAAAGGCTGTTTACCTCAACTCTTGTTCCACTTCGTTGTGCAGTTCCCATCTCAATTTCAGTAATACCACTGCCATATATCTCTCCTCCAATAGAACACTTGAAGAACTCCATCAAGTTCCTCGTAAGAGTTCCAGTTTTGTCAGAAAATATGTATTCCACCTACCCGTAGAGATCAATGATCAATGATTCGAGATTGAAAGTTAAAAACACAGCATGAACTAGAGTCAAGGGTAAACAAGGACACATTGCATTGCGAGCAAATTAATTTCACCATACTTCTAGTCACTGACTCAAAATTACCTGCCCAAGTTCCTCGTTCAAATTAGATGTCCTAGCCTGTGCAGGGGTGTTACTCTCAGCATGGTACATGTGTAAGTCATTGTTGATGAACTTTGTGGATTGAATAAACTTAACCATCTGTAAGTGAAAACCAGAGAGAAGATGAGAAAAGGAGAAAAAGATACTTCAAAATCAAAATTCTGCATAATACAACAACAAAAACTGCCATAAGATCCACCTCAACAGAGACATAGAGAGAGATGGGAATAATCGGTGAATAGAGAGTGATTAAGGTGAACATGGTCAAAGCAGCAACCTGAGCACAAAACAAAAGAGCAATTAGAAACAAATACCAAGAAAAGACCGAAGAAACACTGAGAAGTTCCGCAAGTCGAGAATCAAATAGTTACCACAAATCTATTGTCAGGATTGGATTGTGCGTCTGAGCTGCTTTCAAACCGTAAATAAAAATATTTCTTATTTATGAATACACCACTGCAAAGATCCAAGCAACCTTTTCAACACTGATGGGAATATAAAGCAGTGTTCTAAATTGGCAGGTAGGTTGTAGAAACTAATCGAACCTGCATATAGCTCCCAATAGACACATGCTGAAGAGAACACTAAAAAGAGTTAAAATAAGCTTATCAAGTTTCTTCTCCAAAGAGCTTCTCTTGGAAGGAATCTTCATGGAATTCATCATAACCTGCAGTGAAAACGCAGTTGACAATTTACTTAGAATATAAACCTAAGCAAAGGAAAACTCAGGTCACAAAGCAAAGCGATAAATATAACCCAAATGAATATTCATCGAAGACAGGATGTTCCTAAATCTTTACACAAAAATATCCATGAATAGACTAGAATTGTTACTGAACTACTTAATGGCATGAGTAACCTACTTTTTTAAATTATTTTTTAAGTATGGCCAGCAAAATGAACCTGTGGTCCCAAGAAGAAAAATAAAAGAGGGAGAGGGGCAGAGAAAGAGAGAGATAGTGTATATGAGTGTGGTAGCTTATAAGTTAAAATACAGAATTGATACCTTTGTTTCATGCCCTGTGAAAATGACAGCCCCAACAAGATACTGTGTGTTTCTCAAGCTGCAGCCCTGTAAAATAGAGATAATATCAAGAAGGAAAACACTAAGCAAATTCAACAAGTATACTTTCTCTGCATCAGAGAAAAAGTATAGCAAAACAGCATAGCAACTCCAAATGTAATGCACAAAATGGAAAAGACAAGGCCGCAGGTCATCTTATCATGAACCACCAGTAAGAATCAATAAACCATAAGTTTTCCGATTTGATAGTACTTATCACAGTATATTGTAAGAACAGGAGAGAGAGAGAGAGCAACAAAAGAAGAAAAATAAAAACACGGGAAAAGACTAGGTACCCTTAATAGAAGTTGATTTGGACCGAGTGGCAAGGTTTGCTTTTGAATTATCAGATTGCCAGCAAAAGTGTATAATGAGTTATTAGGTTGCTCACATTGTACTTCTCCTGGAAATAAGAAACGTGAAAGGAAACATCATACACAACATCCATCAAAGGTATATCCGTGTGTGCATTAGAATCAAAGAGTGAAGATTTCACTTAAGATGTAACGTAACAAGATCATCATTATGTGATATAAACGATAAACCAATAGCATATCTGTTGATCAGCATCTGCAGGAGATCACAGATAAGTTACCAATCTAAATATTATAACTTGATCGTTTGCAGTAACATATATTTAAACATGAGTCTGTGTAGTCATTATGTGGACAGCATGTTAACAATTGTTCAACTTTTAACACCAATGTCAGAAGATAAGTATTCAACAGTGTATGACCTACTGAACTTACATGCTAAGTAAATAAAATTAAATCACTATTGGTGTTAACAGTCTGTAATCAAGATAACATCAAAAGGCATGTTTCACCAATTCTGATGGTTGTTGTTGGTTCTACCTAATCTGATGCTTAGGAAACAGGAAAAGAAGGAGAAAGATCGATTGAAGGAATTGCATGCCTATTTCAGATGCTAAATTACAATAAAATGTTTGCAATTTAGGATGATGGCATTTGGACATCAGAAACTTCACATACATGCATGATTGTGCAGAGACATTAGACTGAGCTGCAGCTGCACAGAAGACCAACCTGTAAATCCAGAAACTTTATCGGGAGTCACATAATCCCAGGTTTTCTCTAGTGCTTTTCTGATCTTTAAATTAGTTTCACCATCCAAATTTGCAGTCTGTGGTAATTCATGTAGAAATAAAGAGAGAGATTGTAGAGATAAGAGACCAATGCATTCATTTATTTCACAAGAGGAAATTAAAAAAGATTGTATTGATGCAGACCAAGTACAACCTCAATATAGCAGACCCCATCAGGGTTTGTGCTGGCAAGAAAAAGAAGATCTGCTGGAAAGAACTCATCCTGCTTAACCTGCACAAGAATAGCCAGCTTATACCACCTTAAACTCTTCATTGAAATAAAGAGTATTTCCTATATTTTGCAAACTTTCACAAAACAAATTCTGTTAAGTACTGCAAATATTTCTGAGAAGCAGATTTGAATTCCTTCCCGTAAAATTTTCTTAAGAGAGAAAGAGTAAAGCCAGATAGTCATATCCCTAAGGTGGGAGCTCACTGACTGAGCTGAACAAGCAGATCAGTGTCTGTCTATAACTCTTCAGATTCAACCCCACAAATATATGGACTTAACCATTATAAATTTTAGAGATTAGATTCAAAGTTATCAGCTACTAGAGCTTACCGCTCCTTCAGTAAATGAAGTATTTCAGTATTTATCTTAGGTTTTGTTTAATTATGTGTAAACCAGCATTCTTGAATTGTGTTCTACCAATTCCATATAATGAGAAGACAATCTTAAATTTATGATTAGGTAGGTCTGCCTCTATTCACAATGCAGTTTTGGAGCTCATTAAATAGAGGATTTTTGGTCTGTAACATGGCAATGCTCAACCAAGGATGGAGTAGAGATAATGCCAGTAAGGGGCAGGTAAATCAATAGTCTAGCATCTTTCTCAAAAGAGATTAAGAGGATGCCAGTACCAACTATTCAGCATCTTCCGCAATGCATGTGAATCCATCCACCAAGAGAGAAATGTACAGTAATATGAATTCATATATTTTAGTAATTAGCTATAGCCACCAACATAGCTCATTCAAAACCAGCATTTAAAAAATCCATGCATGTGACTAACTGGTGTCACAACCAGACATCCATCTCTGACATCATCAACAGCAGATTCTCACATTTATGCAAAAAGAAGCATATCCACACAGCTTTGACTTAATACAAACTTTCTCCTTTGATGACTTAGTTCAAGTGTTTGAGGAGTGGAAACAACCTCTTTCCAAAATTGCAAGTAGAATGTTGCTTCTTTTGCTGGTATACGACCACACTCTCCTACCTCTTATTAAAGCATTTAACTAAATAAAATTTGATTAGCTAGATGCTTTTTTGATTGAACCTAAAGTAGTTGGAACTTGGATGTCTCTCCAGATTTATGATCAGAATAAAATCTCTGCTGAAACTATGAGATCAAAGAGTCGTTAGAGTTGGGAAAAAGTAATATGTTGCTCAACAAAATGACAACAATAAAAATGTGCATTCCAATACTTCTTTTTATTATAACTGATATCGTCTGTAAATTCCATTTACTTGGGTTACCCTAGTACTATCTCCAAACATGTCAGTCAACTAGGAAACTGGTATATATGGATCAGTCAAAGCAGAGAAGAAGCTTCTAAGATATGATTGGACCCCTGTTGAATACATAATTGATAATTAAAAACAGATACAGGTCCATGTGAAATAGCCATTAACATAATAACAAAGTAACAGAAGATAACCTTCACATAACAAGCTAACAAAAGATGTCTTATGTCAGAATACAGACAAAACAAAAGTTGATAATGAGAGCCACAAACAAAAGAGCTCAGCCAAGAAAGCTGCATAGCTTGTTGGATATTGAACAGAACGCCATCTACCCTACAAACCCTAAAGCAAAAGAGAGAATATAATTGCAATGACTGCTTTGTAAATACACTTACTCTCACAATATCTCCAGCTTGCAACTTCTTCCAAGGTACACTGACCCATTGCTGATCTTGAAACACGTCTATAGAAGTTTTGTTAATTAACAAGTCATTCTGAAAACGCTTCTGCAATAGTATCAAAGGAATAAGAAAAGAAAATGTAAGTGAATAGGTCAAATGCACAAGGGAAAACCCAGTAGTCTGTTAGTCTATCTTAAGAATGTCATAAAAATGGCATTTTACGAATTATAAGTATGAAGGAAAAGGAGCAACAGTACTCACCCAATCCTCCCAAGCCTCCTTAATAAGAGAGACAAGAAGCACCAAGCTCAAAGGAAGCACATTTGTTATAGGACTTACAGGACTGCATTACAGCAACACTTTTCAGAAGTAAATACACAGGAAGCATAGCTCATCTAATACAATGTACCGATTCACTTGTAAAACAATTTTTGAGAATGCTTTTCCTTTTTTGTGAGAATGCTCCTAAAACAATTTGCAAGATGATTTTTATCACCAGATCACCAAAATAAAGAGAAATTTTCTTATTATAGGCTCAATTTTCATTTCTCGTGATACAGTAATCCCCCAATTACTTTTTTTTTTTTTAAGGAGGTTTCACCCACTTACTCTCATGAGCACATCCCCCTTTTAACTTTTTGGTGTTTGGTGAGACAAAATAGAGAGGATAAGTTAACCCACATAATAGATGGAGATAACAGAAATTCACGTACCTGACTGGAGTGCATGACAAAATTGAGATCATAAGGAAATACAGATTAGCCACCCGCCTGAACTGTCAGTATAAGAAGAAGGGTGAAGAGATAAGATAAAGATAATAGAAAAAACAAGCATTGAATAATATAGCTGATTGGGCTCTTCATCCATACTTACGGCTATGTAATAACTACTCTAAAGAGAGGAAACATTTTTACTGCTTTTCTTTTTTTTAATAGATACAGTGGCACTATATCTTATTCTAGTTTTTCATGAGCTTTTTCTTCACCACACCAGTACCACATTGCATGTATGAACCTACTTCAAATCTTTATAGCTACTCAAGAAACATCTCTCTACATCTTCTGTTGATATATTTCAACATGGCATACATGATTTGGTCCTTCCAGGGAGTTATTGCAGGATCATGTGACCTCTGTATTAAACATCCTGTATAATAAGCCATGTAGACCTGATTTGACTAAATTTTGTGTTTCTGGGAAGTTTCCAACTTACGAACTAAAACTTACAGTTTAAGCTTGGTAGAGATAGAGAGAAATTAAATGGCTGAAAGAAAAAACAGTACACAGTATGGGAGATAAAATAATTTACCTGTTCAAATAACCCTTTTGGCAAGAATGTTATGACGTCATACTTTGTAGTCGACACAGAATTTCCCTGAAAAGGAAAAAGGAATTCTCCACATTGGCTCAGGTGCAATTTAACACTTATAAGGAATATAATGGAACGTGATTGTATATGGACAGCACTAGACAGCATTTGGGAGCTCCTTCATAAAGGATTTAAGTGACCCTGATCAGTGCAAGGCAAGTTTTGTTGCTTACAATTTATCTCTTCACAGACAACGAAACTGAAAACTATTTTTATATGGACTTCATTACGCAGCTTAACTTTGAGAGCTTTCTTGATAAAACAATTAAGTGATCTTTGTCAGTGTTAAGGCAAGTTTAAATTGCTTCCTAGTGGACCTTGGAAGATTCACAGACAAAGAAACTGAACTACATGTTTCCTTTTTTCTCCTATGTCAAATTTACTTGGATAGTTGACTTACATCAACAATGAGCTCCACAGGAAGATGAGCACACTTTCAAAAGACATTCTAAATGATTTAACAGCACTGGTTTGAGGACATAAGTAACAGCTAATCCATATAAGAATGCGATGACATTTTCATTGTTTCTCTGTAATCAGATAAAGTTACCAACAAGGACTTGGCTAGACACCCTTGGGATGAAATTTAAGTAGTAAAAACAAAATAGCAGCAGAAAATTGTCTAGTCTCATTGCATGTGTAAGTTGTAAATCATAGGTAAAACCTGATGTATTAAAAAACAGCACATACAAGAAACACCACAAAATCTAAAAAGCAATGAGAAACATGGATTAAACTAGAAATTGCTTGGAGTGCCCAAATACATCCTGTAGTTTGCAGCAACTAAAAGCATGCTAGTAAAGGAAAAAGGAAAGAAGGATTTAGAGCCTGTTTAAGTAAGTTGATTGTACATAATTGATAATCATTAAGTGCTAAAACTAATTTATAATAAGCAGCTACACATGTGGCTAGAATGCGATACGGATAATAAGCAATTGATATTTCATGGATTCTTCATTTGCCTTGATGTAGCCATGTTGAATTGGTATGATAACAGTTTTGGTACTTCATGCAAATTCTTGAAGAATACACTAAAAATAGTAAAAACCTAGACACACCATACTGAATACCTTCCACGTTTCCAATACTCATAAACAAATCCATGTAACGAAGTCCACCATTATAAAACAATGTATTTGATTAAGAAAATACAAATACAAATACAATTAACAGAACCAAAAATTATGTGCGCAAGTAGAAACGAAATGGAGTTTCCAAGTAGTATCTACCTATCCATCATTTTCCAGTTATTGAAAAGGAGCCTTTTTGTTACAAAGTTGTCATAATGTACCCAGGAGACCATGGGTCAAAAAGTGAAAGCAGTTTCTTACAGAAATTCAAAATAAGGCCACACACAATAGAACCAATGTAATCCGATCCTTCCCCCAACACGAGGGTAGCGGAAACTTAGTGCACCGGAGTTACCTTTTTGTAAAACCCCAGAAAACACAGTAAACTCAAACATTTCAAGTCCTTACCCATCGACCAAATCCTAGACCAGTATTCACCATTCCTAACCCATGCATTTGATTTGATGATAAACACACAAATAAAACAAAACTTCAGATTATCACTGTTTCAAAAACATATAGTACCATAATTAGGCAAGTAAATGAAATGAAAAGAGTTCATAATGAAACACCAAGTCATTTTGAATAACTGATTCACTATTCCTTCATTCTCCATTCATCAAAAAAACTACTTTATTCATCATAAACCCAGAAACACAGCAAACTCAAACATTTCAAATTCTAAACCCATATGCACCATTCTAAACCAACGCATTTGATCATAATAAGCAAAAAAACAAAAACTTTAACAATAACTAAGAATAGGAAATAAAAAAAACCTTGAATTTGGCGAGAGCATTTGCATCACGATCATTACAAAACACGGTTCGATGACCAGGTGCTTGTGGTTGTACTTTACCGAGACGAATATTTTTAGAAGAAGCAATACGATTCCTCATCGCTGCATCTGCACCTCCCGCCGATCCAGATCCTCTCCATCCTCCCGGCATCCTTCTCTGATCTCGGCGGAACAAATATCTCTTCTCTGAACGAACACAAACGTTTTGATCTCCACCGGAAACCTACAGTCTTCGCCTTCTTCGTTGTTATCACCGGACAGATTAGTCCCCGTCTACAATTATACCGATTTCGCCGGAACTACGTCGTCGCCGGTGCAATTCTTCTTCTTCCTCCTCCTCTTCTTCTTCGTATATTTTGAAATTGTGAATTAAGTTGAAGGAAGTTGAAGAAGATGAGTTTTCAAATGTTGAATTTTTCATAAATTCAAACGTTTCTTCTTCATAGGCATCAAGGACTTCTCAACCATTTTTCTTTTTTTCCCATTTTCTTAACCGCGTTGAAGAAGAGAATATTTTTGGGGAAAAAAAACGAAAAAGGAAAAGAAAAGAAAAAAGGAAATATTAATTGTTTTATATATATTTTCTCAATTTTACCTATAGAAATTCACGTGAGATATTTTGTATATCAACTTTAAATAAAGGAGGAACGATAAAATGATCGAAATGGTATTTAGTTTATGCGTTTTGATTCGATTTGGTTCTTTCTTAATGTACAAATAAGAAGATAGAAGTGAATTGTAATATATTTTAAAAGTTATTAATTTAGTCCAAATCAAATAAATAAAAACAATTCTTATTAGGTCTATTAATATGTGTAGTAAACAATTAAATTACAAAATAAAGATAATTTTTATATTGTTTAATCTGATTTTAAAATTTCCAACTCTTCGAATATAGAGGAGAAGTTTGAAGAAAACTATAAAATTATAATTTTATAGTAAGTATATATAAACTATGTAGGCATTGTATGAAGGAAGATGGCAAGGGTCTTGCTTTATTTTGACCAAAAGAAAAAGTAGCATTGTATTTAGCTAAGAACCATACTAGTCATATTTTGAAATATATTAATAAAAATAATTTTGTTTCTATGATCGATTAGATATTAATTCTAACTTTTGTTTATTACTTGATCAGAGGTTCATTGTAAATATCTTAAATTTCTATCTTATAAGCAAAATTAATTTATATTCCATATGAAACAACAGCTTGCCTAGCAAATTTCCCTATTTTTTATTGAATTAATCAAATTCAATTTTTCTCATCCTATCTCGAAATAAATTCACTTGAAATTGCTAGGCTTCCTATTTCTATATTTCAGTATGTATAGGGAACTGAATTATTATTATTATTATTAGCAAGGACTTGGCAAGAAACAATGACGTTTCAGTAGTGCTAACGTGCGCACAAGGTGCATTGTAACTGAAAGACCGTTGAAATTTTCTGGTACGTAGCAGTTATTGGCTTTTTTCTAATAGTAAACATCGTGTTGGTTAAGGTGTCGTCAATTTTCATTTCTACTTGGCTTTATATTAAAATAAATAAATGATTTATTTAATTATTCTAACAAATAAAGAAAATTGTATTATTTCCTTTTAATATTTTTATTATTAAATAACTACATAAAAAAATAAAACAAATCAATTTAGATTTAAATTATTAAAACATAATTAATAAGATTAGTTTAATAAATACTCCTCCGTTCAATTTTATTTGTCACATTTTGACTTGGCACACTCATTAAGAAAATAACTATTGATATAAGTATTTTATCAAACTATTTATATTAAATGATATCTTGAAAAACAAGTATTTATTGTCTTTTTCTTATATGCCAAAAGTAATAAATAAAAATAAAAATTGATTTTAGAAATAAATGACAAGTAAAAATAAACAAAGCGGTAAATTATTAGCAACGAATCGGCACCGTGACGGCTTAAAAATGGTAACAACTCTTAAATATCGCAACCCTTTTCCATTTTTCATGGTTGACTCACTAAAAACTAGAATTTTTGCCACCTTTCCACGCAATGCAATATAGTTTATAACGAAGGTATGCATTTATTTTTGCCACCCTTCCACGCAATGCAATATACTTTAGAATTTTTGCCACCATTCCGTTATTTTGGCCAAAAGGATTTTTTCTTATTTTAATTTTTTTATTTCATTTAAGACATTCTACTATTTTCTCCGTCTCATTTTATATGTCATCTCTTTCTATAAATAGTTGTACCACAATACTTGTCATTTTATAAAATTTATGCATAAATTGTCATATTTTGCCTATTATACCCTTGATAGAATAGTTAATTAATCTTGTCATTTATTAATAAAATTGACTTAAGAAAACATTAAATAAAGATAGAAAGGTAAAGTTACATCATTTCTTAATGCAAGTGCAAAGTAAAAAGATAACATATAAAATGGGACGGAGGGAGTACAATTTATTTCACTCAAGCACTTGAACACATGATAAAATCAGTTTAAATTTTGATTATTATTTTTTTGTCTATGCTCTCAAGTGTTTCATTACATATAGAGCTGTCAAAAAGGGACGGCCCTGCCCCACCGGGTCCCAAGCCTCACGGGCCAAGGAATTTGAAGGGCTAGGGCGGGCCGGCCTTTCATTTGGTAGGGCCTGAAAATGCTCAACCCAACCCAACCCTAGAAGGGCCGAGGGCTAGGGCGAGCCAACTTTTTTTTTTCTTGTCAAACTTGTAATTCTATAACATCAAGAAAATGAGAAGATTTTCAAATCAAATATGGTAAACAATGGTGTTGTTTCAATAACACTAGCAAAAATTTAGTGTAATTAGCATGTATCTTGCATACCAAATATGCTAGTGAGATAAGAGAGTGACAAGCAAGATGGGAGGGAGCAAGGGCGCGAGATTTGTATATGTATGCTAGATACATGCAAATCTACTTTGATAGAGTGTATCTAGGACAAATTAACCTAATTTTGAGTCCATATATTCCGACATACATGTATCTGGGTACGAAGATTCATAATATTACAACATAACGTGTATTCAAATAATTAGATTATATACTAGTGAGATTATTGTAAATTACTCTTGAATAAAAAGTTTTGGCCCATGGCCAACCCCGACCCAACCCTGATCAAGCCTCAAGGGCCAAGGGCTTATATGGGCAGGACTTATAAGCCCTAATTTTAAATGGGCTTGAAAAATCATATCCCAACCCTACCCCAATAACGGGTAAGGTTGGGCCAGCTCCATGGGCTAAGCCCATTTTGACGGCTCTAATTACATAGATAAGTTAATAACTTAAAATAAAGGGCATTAGCCTCAATAAATCATAAAATCTCATACATGTTCTAATTGAGACTAATGTGTATAATTTAGAAAATGACATTCTATGGGGTTAACTTAGCTCCCTAATAAACCCTGAGAGCAAGCGCAAAAGTTTATTTAAAACTTTAAATCAAAAAGTGTTTAATAGAACACTTTATCTAAATAGAGTAATTGCCAAGTTTAAGGAGTTGTGGATGTTTTTTCATCTGAGTTTACCATATCTTTAAATGGTATTGCTAGAAACTTGAAGATCCAACAACTTGCAGGCATCATTCATTTGGTATAAAGTACTATATTGTCTTAACTCGTTGTGAACAATCGAAACACAGGAACATTGATTTTCCCTATTTACAAGACTTGATGCTATCTATTAATGGTTTTAGGACGAGACAGACCACTTTATTAAGCTAGTATAGCTACAACTTCAGCATATTGATACACCCAATTCTGTACCTCTATTATTAAACAAGCACTTTCACAATAATACTTATATGGTGCCTTCCACAAGTATAACAAGATAGACGAACGAAGTGGAAAACGTGGTTGTCGGTCTATCAGCTGTAATAGACATTCAACAATTTTGTGCCTGATAAAGATACTGGATATAAGCTTTCAAAGAAACCTGGACTGGCCATGTGTTCTGGCAATCGCCAAAGGCATGAACCTCCCAATGAACTTATTATTAACCTTTTGATGCAGATTTATGTTGTTCTTTCAAATCCTCCACCAAGCTGCATATGCAACCAATCTGGTGATGTTCCCCTGGCATATTCCCTAGTAGCTTGTGAACCGAATGTCATAGCATTTGTATCAAATGATTGCTGTCCGAACTAGAAAAATTAAAACAATGTCATTTGTTTCGTGTAAGAATTGAAATGTGAGAAGGAAAACACTTCTCCAAGCACAAATCTTTGTGTTATCTCACTAATATTTTCCATTTTCAGCTCAAAGAATAGAACTCCTCCCCTTGCCTAGTTGTCTTTACAATTATTGACTTGGTTTTTTCTTTACACTTATTATTTTATCAGAAGCTAATATTCAATGCACTGCTCCCCGTAACCTTCTCTGATCCACACAAATTGGCAATCCCACATGGATAAAGTGTTTAAAGCGATTTAAATAACAGACATCCAGGATAAAGGATCAAATTCAAAGAAATGAGTACACCACCAGTCATTTTATCAGAAAATGTTCATGGCCACAAATCTTTGTATCAGAGTAAGTACTTTTGCTTGCCCATAAACTTCAAACCAGTCCTAAACATATTCAGCTAAGTCTCAGAAATATATGGTAGCGATGAAAGATGTTTATCCAGCAAGTATTACTTCAAGGTGCTAATGACGAAACATTAAACAAGAACAGCTTGCTGAATGCAGCACAATCAACTCATTTCCCCCAAGAACAAAAAGGTGGCCTGTTAAGTACTATAATCAAGGTTGCCAGGTACATATTTATCCACCCATTTGCTGAAAAAGGACACATGTCAAATTAGGCACAGAATCACCCCTACATGCAAGTAAGCAAGAAGGTAGGTGAGACTGCACTGAGTTGACGTTGCTTCGACAAAAAAGGTATGGTGCAGTTTAAGAAAGGATACACATGACCAAGGTGGTCACACTACCAATTAGTCATTGATGTATCCTAGCACAGAATGAACCACAGGACTGACTTCATACAAAACTTACATCTTTAGATGGATATCCTTCTATGCTTGGCATTTTTGAATTAACCGCTTCAAGCTTCATCGATAAGAACTGCAGAATCAAGAACATGAATTACCACAAAATTCTCACAATTAGAACACTCCAACAGCAAACAAGACAGATGCTGATACATTTTTTTTGTTTTCCTGGGGGAGGGGGGGCAACATACCTCAACCTGGTGTTGTAATGATTGAATATAATTTATTATCTCATCAAGAACAAGAGCTTTGCCAATAACCTGTAACCAAAACAATCAAACTAAGTTTCTCCATCTCATTTCAACCAAAAACATTAATTCAGCTTTAGATGTTTATTTATTACAATATATTTTTCATGGGTAGCTTCTTTTTTTTTTATCAAGTAAAAGTTTTATGATAATAACAAGGCCAACTTGGCTGTATACAAGTGATATACCAAAAGAGGAGAAACCTACAAAATATGGTTCTCTACAAAAGACACTCAATCCTCTATACAAACAAGAACTACATGGGTATTCCAAAAGAAAATAAGGCATGGGAGATTACTCTTCAATTGAGCAAAGCTCATTTCGACCCCTTCAAAGGCTCTCTTATTCTTCTCTTCCCAAATGACCCACACGGCCACACCAAACCAAGAGGAATAACATTCCAAGCATTGTGCCTTCTTCTCCTTTGTGTTGTATATCATGAACAAAGAAGTTTGAATCTCCACCTTCCCATCTACAGTAATGTGGTGAAAGCCAGTTGCTTTTGAGACATTTCTAGGTTCACTAGACTAGATACTGTAACCAAAGGAACACCATTGGTCTAAATTTTTTTATAAGTAGGAACATTTGTTGGTCTAGTAGTGGATTGTTTGGTCAGTAATGTGATAACTCCCCAAAATACCAGACTCATCATCAACGTCATGGATGTAGCAATCAAGAGCTTTGAGTCAAGAAGCACAAAATATCAAATTGGGCTGACTGAGCTTTTCAATTAGGATGTAGCTAAAGGACATTAAGCTAATTATTTGTGTCTTGTGTAACCATAAGTAAAAATAGTTTATCTTTAGGGTTTTGGTTCATTAGTTTTTGATCATGTGAAGATACTCCTTGTGAGTTTATGGAATTTTCCAAACCTCCTCATTGGAACCTCTTGAATTCTTCCCTAGTAAGAATCCATGTATGAGAATCAATTCCCGTCTCGCTTGGATTATTAGTTTGTAACTGAATGATAAGTTGTTTTCATTATTTGCTATTAATCCTTTCTTTCTTTCTTTTTAATCTATTCCCCCTCCTTTCTAATTCCAATTGCATCTTCTCAATTCTATCTAGTTTTGAATAGATTGTCTCAGTTTATACATTCTTACACTTGTGCTGTTATCATAAATGAGAGGAGCATGGTCTGATACGTAAGCAACTAAAGAGCGTGGGCATGGAATATACAAAGAAATCCATGTGCTTTTGTTAAAGAAATTAGTTCAAACAAGGTCAAGTTTCAAGAAATTAACAAAAATTGATAATTTTTGGATCAGACAGATTCTTATTTGAATACGTCAACCAGAAAGGCAAGAAATACAAGTTCCAGTGTTCCACCTAAATAATAACATGGGACAAGTGTTTTACTTATCAACGACAAAATAAACACCTAAAATTACATGGGTTGGCTTTACTTGTCAAAATAAAATACCATGGTACAAGAGCTTTGCTTGACAAGTAATTCATCACTAAAATGCTAAAGCTAAATCTTCTCTAGAAGAATCGGTGTACTTGAAACATTATCTGTTGGAAGTTGGACTCTATCCTTCACTCAATTAGTACTTCCACAAAAACTGAAAGAAAAATTTGTGAGGCTTTGTCTGAAGTTCACTATTGGGAGCAGGCTTTGCTAGTGAACCTAAAAAGTATGTCATCTCGCCTAAAGGTGGGCACTCCCAAAGTTTTGATGTCAGAGACAGAAAGTATTTAATCAAGTACCATTAGAAAACAGAAAAAAACAGCAGATGAAAATCAAGCACTTCAGATTTTAAACAGTGAAAAGAAAACGGAAGGTGCAATAGCGCACCTTATTACAACCAGGGACTATATCTTGGAGGACTTTCATCCTCTCACTTATCTTCTCTCTTCTAGCCTGCAAAACAAAAAGTTCAATCAGCAAGACCATATTTTTCATCTACAACCAGCATTTCATATCATGTCAAAGCTATTTCAACAACAAAGTCTAAAATTGACACTTGACTTAGAAGAGAATAAATTAGCCAAATTACTCTTTCTGCTAGACTGTGACTATCAGTAGCTTGACCCCTCCTTGCTCGCACGTGAATGTAATCTTTTGGTGGTTCAGCAGGCTTTGCAGGTTGTTCTGCAGATTTCCCTGAATTCCCTTCCCCATCACCTCTAGATTCGCAATTCTCATTTGATCTTGTAACCTTCATCCGCTTACTAGCAGATTCAGTCTGCTCAAATCACCAAATTAATATTAGAAGTCAAAAATTAACAAGGCAGAAAAAAATAATCAATTTCTCACAACGCACGGTTCAATATGAGATATTTGATTCCACATCCAAACAATCAATTAATTTCAATCCACACTAATTAGAATCTGCAAATGGATCCTCCACATACACCATTCTGTTCGAGCCCATTTCATCCCAATACTGACAAATACTTTGTACTTTGAATGAAGATTCCGGTTCTCTAAAACTGGAGAATAATCAAATGTCTAATCCCCTCGAAAGTACTTCATAAACAAGAATTAGGGAGAATAATGAGAACAAACCAACAACGACGAAAAAAGAATCAATCAATCAATGTACTCTACCCGGCCTTCTCAAGTTATCTTCAGTTTTGCTTTATACTACTCTACTTATAGACTCAATCAGGAAAATAACATAAGCTCAAAAATAAAATTGCCTAGCATGACTTCATGGCAAATAAATATCAACAAACTGTACATTAGAATTTAACTTACATCACAGTAGTTTCTACAGCTAATTTAGTAGGAAAATGAGGTAATTCGATAGAATACCAAGCTATAATAGATTTCACTAGCATTTAGGCAGTTAATACAGAAAATTGAGGTAAATTAGATAGAACACCGAGCTACAATATAATTTACAAACGTTTAGGCAGTTAATACAGCTTAATAGAAGAAAATTGAGGTAAATAAGATAGAAAACCAAGCTATAGTAGAATTTACAAACATTTAGGCAGTTAATACAGCTAAATTAGTAGAAAATTCAGATAAATAAGATAGATTACCAAGCTACAGTATAATTAACTAACATTTAGGCAGTTAATACAGCTAAACAGAAGAAAATTGAGGTAAATTAAATAGAATACCAAGCCATTGCCGCTAGTGGAAACTCCTTTAGCTGATTCATCATCCTCTTTTCGCTTCCTAGCTGAACCACCACCACCGCCGCTGTAATTAGTTGTTCTCCGGTCTAGAACCATGGGATCATTATTCCGAACATCATTCACATTCTGCTGCGCCGCCGCCGTAGACGACGGAAAACTATACGGCGTCTCGCCTTCACCTGCATTGATCGGAAACTGCCAGATCTCAGATAAATTAAACGGCGGAGACTGAAAACCTCCGGCGTGGTTCATCATGGAAGCTTGTGGATCCATTTCAATACCCAATCCAAATCCGAAGCGAATGGTGAAGTATTAGGCATTCACGTAGTAAATGTGAATGAGAGAAGATATATATAGAAGCTCTGCGTGTACGAAAATGGAAGTTGTTGGTGCGTACTGTACCTACTGGCGTATAATAGCGACCACCACCATTATAGAGAGAAGAAGAAGAAGAGGGAGACTCTTTGTGCAGTTGAAAAGAAATGACTTTGAATGAGGTATTTTCGGAGGGTCCAGTTACAGCTTTTATTGTCTTCCTCTTATAATTGTTTGCAGGGAAAAGGCTCAAATATGTCATCGAACTTTCAGAAAAGACTTATTTATGTCATCTGTTAAAAGTTTGGTTTATCTATGTCATTACCATTTAAGAAAAGGCTCATTCATGCCATTATTTTTTAACGGTGGTTTTGTAAAACCATTTTTTACACGTGGCCAATTATAATTCGGCCATGTCATTATTTTTTTTATAATAAAAAATCAAAATTCTGAACAAACATTTTTTGCAAAACCATTTTTTACATGTGGCCAATTATAATTCAGCCACGTCATTATTTTTTTATAATAAAAAATCAAAATTCTGAAAAAAATAATGACGTGGCCGAATTATAATTGGCCACGTGTAAAAAATGGTTTTGCAAAACCACCGTTAAAAAATAATGGCATGAATGAGTCTTTTCTTAAACGGTAATGACATAGATGAGCCAAACTTTTAACGGATGGCATAAATGAGCCTTTTCTGAAAGTTCGATGGCATATTTGAGCCTTTTCCCTTGTTTGTACCATACTAGTTGTCTACGTTATTAAAAATATTTATTTCGAAGTATCGTTCTTATTTACGATTTTTTAAGGGACATGTCAAAAAGAAAATGAACAAATAACATAAGACGGAAGGAGTATTGTATTTCTCCTTTGTATGTCTATATCTCGACTCCGTACCATTCAATTATCACCGTTTGGACTTACTTTCCTCCTTAAGATAGCTCGTTCGATATAGGCTTACCATGCTTCACGCATGCGGCATTTTGGCTAGTAGTGTTTTTGTCCTCGTTGATTGTATGGGCGGCTTGTTCTTCATTGTTATGTTCTTTTTTAAAGTATGTATTAAGGAAATAAATGTAGTTGAATGGAACGAAAAGGGGTAGCGTTCATGGAGGTGCTCGAGGATTACAATGTCATTCAAGATCAGAATAAGTTTGAATTGGCGGTGGACTACTGCCTTACCATTCTTGAGTGAGTTAGAGAGCAACCATCTTATCTATCGAACTAGTCAGAAATTAGCGCTTCGAATCAAAACACTAAAAGAAAAGGACCATTTATTGTATTCAGGAAATCTTGCTTCGTGGCGGAGTATTTAGTAATGTCACCCGCTCAGAGAGGGTTATATGTCTGAGGACAGGTTAAGATTAAGCTTGTTTCTCATAAGATTGGGTGAGAGAATCATAACGAATCTAAAACATCAGGCCAACTTATATTTGGGCTCACAAAAATGTTACTAATATTTCCATATACGCTTATTTGTTTGATAATTTATATGTCAGATTGATTATACTAAGAGGCATTACATAGTTAGATATTTAATAGTTTAAAATAAATTAACAATATATTTGAATAAAATCTTTTTATGGACAAGTAAATATATTTTAATGTATGACAAGTATATGTGTACATTGCAAGATGATTTATGTACCATGATAGTAACTATTAAGACATAATTAATCATATATAATATCATAATCTTGAATTAGGGTTAGATATACATATTATTCAACTTCATTGAATGGTAGCAATTAACAGTCAAGTTTGAGATTGAACTTTCGCGATTTACTAGTTATCATGCCTTTATCAACGGTGAAGTCAGATTTTTTATTAAGAAATTATAAAATATAAAACAGTGAATATGCAAAAAAATTAGAAAATAATATCTACTTTATATATGTATAATATTTTTCTTTTGTATAATTTTTCATCGGAGGGAATTGTGACGAAAAAACGGAAAATACCAAACTTCTTGAATTGTCAAGAAATTAAGGTTAGGAGGGACCTAACGGCTAGGATTAGAGCTAGTGGTGCTGCTGTCAAGTAATAATCTAATTAGAGTATGTGGGTCTCATTTAATTTGTTAAAATTTGCGAGGGTCATTTTCTCATGTATTAATCTTTTGGGTTCGGTTTAGGTAGTAATTAAAAGATTAGTACTAATCATTATCATGAAAGGGAGGTTTAATTAACATTTTGGCATAACTAAATTTTCATTGACTAATGATTGTTATAACTATGATTACGTAGGTCTTAGTTCTTACCTGTGTACAAGTTATAGATAATGACAATTTTGGGTTAAATATCATTTGCTTAATTTTGCTTGATTTTCCATATTTGTTCATTTCTCCTTTTCAATGATTTCTCTTTGTTTGATTTTAAGTGGTTAGTTATTTGCTTATTACGTACTAATTAAGGTCACGTTATAATTCCTTGATATAGTCCAAGTTAGCTCGTGACATGAGTAGAGACTCACTTATGAATTCACATGATTTTAATAATAGTGTTTATTTTTATTCATATGTATATTGAAAATTTTGATGAATATTAATAAATACTTGATTGTGAGTCAAATTTATTATTATAATATATATATATATATTTATTTTTTTTATTTTTTTATTTTTTTTATACCCTCCCTAGGAGCTCCTCCCACCCCTTTTGTTTCCTTGGTGACTCGAATTCGCAATCTTCGGGTTGAAAGTGAGGGGTGTTTATCATCCGAGCAACTCCCTCTTGTCAATTATTATTATAATATTTACTTGAGATTGAAGTAAAAAAATTTAAACTTTAAATCATGAATCTGTCCCAACACCTAATCAAAATATGGAGATTCACAATAGTAATTCTTCTTTTTTTCTTGTGTGTGATTTGAGCATGCAACAACAATAATAACAATATATTCAATACAATCTCATGCAAAATGAAGTTAGAAGAGGATAGAGGGGTACGTACATCTTCATACTCCTACTTCAAAGTTAAGGTAGAGAAGGTTTGTTTCCGTTAGACCATCTAGTCAAGAAAAAATAGCCAAATCAATCTAGGAAAAGAAGTAAACACAGAAGTACAAGAAATATCAAATAATTATAACAAAAACAACATATAGTAACAGAACAGTAACTACAACAAAATAATACAATAATCGAAGTATTAAAAATAACATATAGTTATAACATAAATAAGAAACTAGATGAACAATATTATAATTGCTAGTATGAACGTATAAAAAGACAACACACTATATCCTAATCAGTGGCGTAGCCACCCTTACGTCGGAAAGTTATACCGTATATATAAGTAAAATGATAAATAAAGTGGCTAAATAACATATTTTGGACACTCATGACACAACAATGTGATGTAGACTAGTGGTTTCAAGCGCCTTAGAAGATTAAAGACACACGAACTTAAAGTATTCGTGTGTTTGAATCTCACTAGTAGCAAAAAAAAAATCACTTTTTAAGAAGAGCAGATTCACTTTAGCACTTGGACACCCTTCGTGAAATCTCTGACTCCACTACTGATCCTAATTAGTTTTCTTCACAACCTCCTATCTAAGGTCGTATCCTCATTAATTTGAAACAACGCTATAATGTCCAGCCTAATAGTAGTTGTTATTATTCTACTTTGCATGTACGTAGAAATTACGTAATTGATGGTTTTATTTATTTATTTATTTATTTAAATTCCTTTCACTGTAATTAACTAGAGAATAAATATTTATGGCATATGACCAAACTCCTTTTTTTGCTATCGACCAATACCAATTAAACCTTCATCATAAATGGAAATTTGAGAGCTGCTTTAAACTGTTTTCATGCCTAACTAATTATTGAATTATTCAAAATCATATTATCAGTTTTAGTCTATTTTTTAACTTAATGGGTGTGCTCGGTCCGAGGGAAAATACTTTTTAGAAAAATAAGTGATTTTTCTTTGATATGTAAGTAAAAAAATATTAACGGAAATAATTTGTATATAATTTTGACAAATACTTTAGGTGGTGAGTATAGAATATTGTAGAGCTGTTGAATCAAATATTTCAATTAATTTTGAAACAATATATTTGATAAGAGTTGATTTTCACATTGAACGAATGTGAATTCATAAATTTTATTCTCGTAGGGATTAATCCAATGTAGGAAATCGAAACACTACGATTATAAAAACGAACGATGTTGTGTTTGATATTAACATGATAAATTGTAGTAATTTGTATTCCTACATTAGAGTAATGTTGTGGGTAATTGAAAGATGAGAAATATCTCGTAAAATTAATTGAGGTGTACAAATTAATCCAAACACTACGATTATTTTTTTTAAAAAAAAATTATTCCTAACCAAAGGAACCCTAAGAGGACAGTACAACATTTGTCACAACTTGAATCTTTAATTAAGCATTACAATTTCGAACATACGTACTTGCTCCAATTATTGATCATCTCTTCCTCCAATAAATACTCGTTTCAATTTGTTTGTTCAAACTTTTTCTTAGTCAGTTTTAAAATGATTGTCTCTTTCCTTTACTGACAACTCTTTAATTTCAACTTTTCACATGACATGTTTATAAAGTCAAAAGACATTTTAATATATTGTGATTTGTGCACATCTTTAATTTAAAACTACAAGATTTCATCTCTGTGTCGAGTCAAAAACAAAACGGAGGAGGTGTGTTATAGAGCTTAAACATGTAACAATATGCAATTATTATTACTCAAAAGTCAAAACAGTTGGATAAAACTGGTCCAATCAACTAGCTAGTACTGTTTGGTTTAAGATGTCAAATATGTTGTCATTTTCTAAATCAAAAGATGTAAACATTAAATAACATATAGTACTATGATTACCTCACTGTGGCTATATATTCTTTACTCTTTAGCTTGTTTAGGAAAGTTCTGTTTTTACACGAATCATTCATGTCCATTTCATGATTTGAAAGCATGGAAAATAAATTTTCTCACTCCTATGCAATACCTCGCAAATCACATAAGAGGTAACTCGCACAGGACAAGTTTGGTACGACAAGCTCGAGCCAGAAGGCAAAATCTTTGTTTTCGCTGGCAAAGGGTTTCGAACTTAAGACTTCCAACATGGAAGTTCCAAGCATAAATCACTGGGCCACACCGAAGGATAGTTTGTGTTATTCTTTTTATTATTATTATAATGAATAGTGAAAATAAAATAAAGAGATAAATTAAAGTTATGATTTAAGAGGAGTATTTAGGAGATTACAAAACTACTTAGAATGTTGTAATTAGAGGGTTAAATGAGTGGATTTGACTGAATTTAGAAGGGTCAAAATGAGTTGAGTTAATAAATGAGAGAGTTTATTAAGCTAGGGTGCATATACAATGTATTTTACTATATCATTATGCGCATGAATACAATATATTTCACCTCATTTTGAGACTCAAATAGTATGACATTTCGTAACTAAACAAAATCTCGCTATTTTTTTCACAAATAACTCTATTTATGACATTTCCCTATTTTTATTGGGGCATTAGAAAAAAAAGAAACAGGAAAATAAAGAGGGAAACAGGCTGTGAAGTGAATAATAGATGCAAAAGTGGGGGGAAATTATGGAGACAGCTAAAACATACTTTAATAAAAGAGCTCGTTTGGTACGAGAGATAAGCAATAATTAATTTCGAAATTAATTTTAGGATAAATTTATCACATATATATTGTTGAATAACTTATTCCAAAACTGTAATATTATTTTATCCCACATTAAAATTGGATAACAATTCTGAAGTATTTAATAATTTGTTCCTAACCAAACGAGCTCGAAGAGAATGCAAATGCATTGATACTAGACGACTTCTTATTGGTCTCATTTCTTCATGAATGGGTCCATAAGAAAATGATACCTCTTAGTCATTGCTTCATTTAATTTCGAGCCTTTGGAAGACAACTATTAGAAAATTTAATTAAAAAAATTGATATTTGGACCATTTTGTTGGATTTTGTCTCTAAGAAAATTGATAGATGAAATGTACACAACCAAGAATGGGGTTGTCAAGGTCCTATATTAAATATGTCTCAATCTTATTATTATTGTGACTTGTGAGAGTTTTTTAGAAAATGCCCATTCAATGAGTTTTTTTTTTCTTCTAAATATATTTATATAAGGATATATATTATATAAAGAAGAAAAAATAACGCGTTATTATGGTTTGTCCTTTTTGTATGTACCACAAAAAAAACTTGGTTGTGAATTTGGAAAAAAATATATTTTGGTACTAATTGAACCTTATACTACTTGAATGTTGTGTGAATTAGATCGTGACCATTACATTAGATATAACTTTTTTTTTGTTTTTCCATTCAGTGTTTGAAATTTATTTTGGGCTTGAAGAATTTAAATTTGTGTCGAAAAGTTTCATTATAGAGGTAAAATGCACCCTACCACATAGACAACTTTATACCTCTTTTTTTTGTTTCTTATCTAATAATCAGTTGCTTTGTGGCTCGACTAATTCAGATTCGCATCGGAGAGTTCCATATAGGGGACTGAGGCTAAAACGCTCCCTACCATAGGCAACTACATACCTCTTTTTTTTTCTTTTTTCTTTTTTTTTCTGTTTCTCATCTAATAATTAGTCGCTTTGCGGCTCAATTAATTCAGATTCGCAATGGAGAGTCTCGTGCCTCCCTACCATAGGCAATTTCATACTCTTTTTTTGAATTTCTCATACACTATTCGGTATCGCTTTGTGGCTCAACTAATTTGGATATTGTCAGATTCGCGTCGAAGAGTCTCATATTGGCGCCTCCCTACTATAGGCAATTTCATACCCTTTTTTTTTGGATTTCTCATACTATTCGGTATAGCTTTGTGGCTCAACTAATTTGGATATTGTCGAAAAGTTTCACATTTGGGGTAAAATGCTCCCTACCATAAATAACTTTATATCTAGTACTTATACCCGAAACCTCTGATTAATGATGGAAAAATACTTACCACAATATTAATCATATTACAAGGCAATTTTTTAAAAGGAGTGGAAAGATTTCGGTAAACTTTATACTATTTGATTGATACGTGAAATTAGCATGTAACTTCAAATATATAAAACTTTCGACATATCCTTTGCATTTCTAAATCTAAATTTATACAAAATATATACAGAATTCAAACATGAATTTTTACATAAACTTTATAAAGAATCTATACAAATACCTAACATGAACTCTCTATAGTGTTTTCTTTTTTTAACTCTATATAGTTATATACATATATTGCATACAATATTTATACAAATTTATTTTTTGGTGTATGAACATTATATATTCCGGCCTCACTTGAATCTTGATGTACCGACAATCTTGCACAAAGTACAAATTATTGTAAAAAATCAAGAATTTGAAATCGTGAGCCAAGATTTGAAGTCGTGGATTACTTTTATCGACCCAAAAAAAGAGTACTGAATTTAATTTGTATACGTTTTGTAATAGTTATGTTGTTATGCTTGATAAATTAGAAAATAATGTTATATGGAGTAACAAATTTTTCGAAAAGAAATTTCTTCCGATAATGGGCCTTCCATTCTTTATATTCTTTTTTTTTTATGGAAAAATTACTTTAAAAAGTATCTATTATTGATTTTAGCGATACTTTTTATTTATTACCATTTGTAGCAATATATAACAATACTATGATAAATCTGCAATATGTATTAAAAGTGAATTATGTATGCAATATATATGTATTATAACTGTTTTAAAATATATATTATGCTTGTTTGGTAAGAAATTGACACATTGTATTAGAAGTGTATTAAAATATATGACAAATCTATTATTTATTAATAAAACTTGTAGTATATGTGTTTTTTTTTAGCAACTTACAAAAATGACTGTAGTTTTAGGATTATTAAATTGGAATAGCCATAAGTGTGATATTTTCATAAAATGACTATACTTTCTAACTTATCTAGCCGTATCCTATGTCTGCCATTTTTTTTAATACATTACTACATTTATAATTATAAAGCACTAAATAAGGTAAATTTCTTATTATAATTGACAGACCTTTAATTAAGTCCGTTAAAATCTCAAGTTTCCATTAATCAATTAAAATGATCCAAAGTTTGTTTTTTTGTATACTAGTATACAAATTAAAAGTTGAGGACATTTAAAACGGCAGAATCCATTTTTGAAAACGACAATACGTTAAATCACGCCACTTTGATTTGATGATTACTGTTTTCAAAATTTGTATAAAATTTTGTTAGAATTGAAACATCAATGCAATGGTGCCAAATAATTTCAAGACGGATGCCTCTATTACACATTTCGCATATGAAAAATACAAAAAGATACAGTGAATACAAATACAAAGAATACAAGTTTTATTACAGTATGAATACATATATTTGTTGGTTCATTCAACCTAAGAATTCTTGAATACCTACTATTATAATTGCTAGTAACTAATACAAACGTGTGCTAATTTTTTGAGGGTTGATACATGAATACAATTGCACCACGCAATATGAACAAAATTTGATACAACATATCAAAATATATATTTAGAATATGAAAAATACAAAAGGATACATTGAATACAAAGAATACAACATGTGATACAGTATAAGCACGTGATTTTTATTGCTTCATTCAATAATGAATTATGTATACAATAGATTTGTCCAAAATGAAATATGAATACAAACTAAGTATTGAAAGGTATGATACAATGCCTCTTCTTTTAGATTCCTCTATTGGAGATTTTTGAAGATTTCGAAAGTTCAACACTTTCTTTTCTCTTGACACACTTTGACCCTTGATCTTGACTAAGTTGTTACGTCAGTATGGATTATTGTGAAATCTTTATTTGTATCTCAATTGCCAAAAAAAAAAGGAACATCCAAAGAATGAGCATTATGTAGTATACCTCTTCTAACCCTCCTCTGTTCCGCCATTAAAGTATCAATTTTAGAAGTACCTTTTGATTAACCCTAATTGAAATTGAATGATACAAATACAAAAAAAAAAAAAAAAAAAAATTAACTCAAAAAATTAATAATTTGAAACAACTAAATAGAAGTTACTTGATTCTATGAAAATTTAACGTTGATGAACATTCACCTTCAAAGTTGCAATTTTAGGAAGAAAATAAAATTAGAGTTTGATTTGATTCAAAATCATAATTTTGGGAAGGGAACATAATACTAGAGTTTGATTTGATTTTGGAACAGGGAAAAAGAAAAAAAGGTAAGGGAAGAGAGAGAGTAAAAGATTGAATATAATTGGACATTAGTTTGATATATGTCGTATAATATGCTACGTGTATATAAACTCACCTTTTGCTATAAAATTGATAGTATAGCTGTAAACATTAAAAAATTTAAAACTATAGTTTAGTATTATAAATTATAGTATATGTTTGCTATATTGTGTAGTTTTTCCTTTTTTGAAGTCTTAGACCAACAAGCATACTGGACTTTCCCTAAGCCCAAATCTAGCAAGTATTTGACCATGCAATTTGAAGCTCAAATTTAAAATTTTGATTTGAAAATTTTATTTAAAATCTCAAATCCGAGTTTCACTTGTTATTAGACGATGATAATATCATATAAAATGATATGAGATAATATGAGATGTTCACTCAGTTATGGATAGTTCTTTTAGAAAGTCATTGAACTTTATTTTATAATTCAAAAGTCACTCAACTCATGGTAGTTCTTTTTAAAAGCCACCAAACATTGCTTTATAACCCAACAATCAGTCAACTATTGGTAGTTCACCTAAAAAGTCAGTCAATCAATTTAAATTAATTTTTCATTTAATTAATATGTTGAAATAGAATTTTATTTTAAGCTATTTTTTAAAGAAATATAAAGGTGTCCAACTAAGAATAATATTTTTCATAGTCTTACTTTTTTTCGTTGATATGTTCCCTTTGTTCATACTGAGTTGTTATGACTTGGACCTAAAATTGATTTCACACTTTTATTGGTGGGAGGTATATTATGTTCCAATGAATTAGACGAGGAGCATATAAATTTGACTTGATTTTTTTTTTGGTTTTTTTTTTTTGGTGTTTGGTACTTATTTTAGAGTTTGACTATTCCGAATTCGCATCGGGTCGGGCTTTGTCGAGGGGTAGCGCTCCCTACCAAGGATTTTCTCATATCCAGAGTTCAATCTCGAGACCTCTAATTAAAGGAGCAACAACCCCATTCTCTCCACCACATCAAAATCCTTTGATGGTGACTTGATCTCTATCATACTTGAAGAAAAAGATTTTCACACTTTACCTAAGGTTGTTGGACTTGGAGAATTGCTTACTACTTGTATAATCAACAACTTAATAACTACATATAGACTGAAAATAGCATAACACCTCAAGTCTTGTGGTTGCCTTTGGATATTAAAAACATATACATTATATATATATATATATACACACACTGTTGATCTCTTAGAAATTTTGGCAAAATGTTTTTAAGAAATTCTTCTTTTCCCCCCTTTTGATATGTAATTATAGCCACAGTAAAAAAAAAAAGTTTTAGTAGGTAAATTAAACAAATTATAAGATAATAAATAAACAAACTAAAATTTAATAAGAGTTGAGCGAATCGAGTTATGATCTATTGTTTAGCCCATTTTGGTATGATTTATTTCAACCCAATTTAATGTCGATTTTGACATAAAATTGCACGTCTTACCTGTCAAATTAGTTGGTCTTTATGTTTTGCTCTTTAACAATCAAACTTATGTCTAGTGGGGCATAAGTTCTATAGCAACTAAGTCATGTCCGGCCATAAATTATGAAAAATTATCATACGAAAAATATAAACGTATGCCCCCATCGAAAAAAATATTTATATTGAAAAGCACAAATGAGAAATCAACACAAAATGAGAGCAAAAGTCCAAATGACTCCAATTTCGACCCATCCAATTATTAATTTAATATATTGTAATTCGACCATTTGACACCCCGATAGTGATTAAAGATTTCTTTTCATCTTAAATAGTGGCATACATGCCAACCACCTAACACACAAAATATGAAAATATTTCCAGCATTTTGAAAAGTGCCATACATACATGTCGAACACATAAATACAAAACCAAGACAACCATGAGAATTAGTCGTGGTTAATAAACATGCCGTTCAATATTGGCAACTATCCTTTTTTTTTTATTTTCACTCGGTGTTCAAGCTCATATTAGAGCTTCGATTATATTCGGATTGCGCACTTCAAAGGTAACGATCCCAACAAGACTTTCTCCGTACCTAGGGCTCAAACTCAAGACCTCTAATTAAAGATGAAATAGATACGTCCCACCACTGCACCACAAATCCACGTTAGTAATATTGGCAACCATACATGTGAAAAGTAAATTAATTGACAATTTCTACTTAATTTGAAGATTATTCGATGTCCTTTTAGAATATTGACAAACATAGCTTTAATTTTTTGTTTGATATGTAGGTTAGACTTTTATGTATAATAATATAAAATAATAATGGAAGAAACAAACTTTCTTGCACCCAATGCATGTAGCGCTAGATCAATAATGTGAAAATCACGTAACCAAATATATGTTCTGTATTTATCTGAAATAGTGATAACCTAAAAAGAAAAAAAAATAATATATATATATATATATATATAGCGAGAATTTAGATTTTATTTGTTTCGCTTTATATTTATTTGCTTGGAGTTGTATCGATTTACTTTGAATCAGTATATCGATTCACTTTATATATGTTCACTTTGAATAGCTAATTTTTTAAAAAAGTAAATTGTTATTACATTTGGTAATTAATCAAACTATAAAATTAGTACCGCTATATCTGAAATTTATTCATCAAACATTATTCTAAATTGAACAAAGGAAAAGACTTTTATAGACTTTTTCTCTTTTTATTGTAGTCCATTCCTTTTACGTAAATAATTATTAGAGGTGTTGGTTGAGTAGAAATTCAGGTGGACCAAATTAAAACCAAAGCATACGTATATTCTTATTATTCTCTAACTATACATTATAATAAAATATAAAAAGCAAAAGCAAATTCGTTTCATAAATATGTATGTTGGCAATTCTGCCACGATAATAATTAGGTGCACCTTGTATAAGGTGCAATAAAATATTATAGTATATTTTCAATTTGTCCTTTTATTTCTTTTGGTATTTTGATTCTAAGGTGCCAAGGAATATGATTCAAAAATTAATTAAGGAGGAAATAAATAAGATACGATTGAAATTCATGGTATTAGTAAATACAAAGAGTTTTATAATGCATCATTAGTATGATTAAATATATAATTGTCCCTTAAAACTTTTTTTTCATTATTTCTACCGTTTTTATGGATAATATTTTTGTAAACAAAGATTATTTTTTTAAAACTATGTAATGTATGCTATTTTTAATATACCAAATCATCAAATCCTGTATAAAATAATCACAACATAACTAATAAAAATATAATTAATATCAAATTACTAATATATCATACTCAACACTATTTTCATACTTTATCAAATGATCCATTACCATATTCACCAACCACGTAGAGTTTGAGAAGTTCGATTTTGGTCAAAATTTGAAGAATAATAAGCATTCAACTACTAGTAATTGGTCAAAATCTGCATGCAGTGAATTTTAATGTTAGTATTTAATTTCCACATTCTTTAGTTACAATGAAAGAGTTGTTTGATTATTTCTCTATTTGTTTCATATTAACTGAATTTATTCTTTAAAATAATTGAATTGTTTAAAAGATTGAAGTTTGAATACTTTCGAGGAGATAAATTGCATTACCTACAAAATTATACTATATTTATGATTTAAGAAGGGTAATAGTGGAAAGTATGATTTAAATTATTTCTTTAAATATTTTTCTAAACAAATGTGCATTGTCTCACAAATTTGGCCAGAATATGGCCAGAAAATTAAAAAGTCTATAATATTCTTTTTTATTTTAAAACAAACTAATCTTTTTCCCATTTTTAATTAAAAGGATAAAAATATTCAAAAAGATAAACCAAATTTTCTAGCGAAAAGAATTTTTCCTTCGATTAATATGGAATAACGAAAGTATATTGGAAAAATGAGAATTAATAAGGTCAACTCAACTGGCACTAAATAAATGACTTTAAATGTTGGTATAATCAAGTCTGTAGTAGATGAAATTGAACGAAAGTACACAGTAATAAATGATTCCCGTAAACTTGATAATTGAATTTATTCGAATATAATAGTATTATTTATCATATCCATTTTTATATTTTTTCGTTTAAAAAATTTAAAAATAATTTATCATTTATTTTTATTATTAACTATAATTATTTCTTATTTATTAATATATTTTCAAAATATTGAATTTATTATATTCAATATTGATACAATAATAAAATTATTATTCTATTTATTACTCCTTAAAAAATGTGTCAAGTCAATATTGATCAAATTAAAATAAATGGAGGGAGGGAGGGAGCAACTATAGTCTATACAAATTTTATTTGAATTCAAAATTATACCCTTTTTTCACATTAGTTGTCATAATTCTTTTTACAAATAAAAAGTATGTTTTTTTTACTAATTTACCTTAACTCTTTTCAAGATAATCAATATTACTTTAAAAAACAATTAATTGTAAGGGCAAATGGGGAAAATGTTTAATTTTATCTTAATTTATAAATTAACAAGTACTCTCTCCGTTACATATTAGTTGATCTTTGTTGATCTATCATAACTTTAAGAAATATTTGATTAGAGGAGTATTTTAACAAACTAACTTAATTAATGATATTTTGAAAATTCTAAATTTGATTACTACTATCTTATGAAGTTATTTAAAACTAAAAATAATATATAAATGATAAAACTCTCTTAATTTACTAAAAATATATAAATAAAAACGAAAACATTTGATATAAAGACAAGTAAAAAATGAAACAAAGAAAATATTTAAATAAATATTTTTAATAATATTGACAATTAAGCAATTGATTATAAGATAAAGAGTACTATAAAAATGTTTCTAAGAAGTTTGTGTATCTCTATAACAAACCCATGCCGTATGGCTGACGCTACGGTGTATAATAAATTACAGTATCTAATTTATAGGGTATACTTTTATTATTATTATTATTATTATTATTATTATTATTATACTACTACTATTGGGGCCATTCAAAATTTGCTGAGTTAACCTCAATTATCAAATAATATAAAATGTAGACTAATTTGTTCAAATAGTCATCATCGTAACAACAAGGGACAGAGTCAAGTTATAAATTCAAATTTCCGAAGTCACTTATCAAAAGTCTCATTAAAAATTTCTTAATTCATTATTTTGCAATTTTCTTCTTATTTTATTTTTAAAAATACTGATTTCATTGTAGTCGCATAACTTGGCATATGCTAGGTTGACTATGTTCACGAGAAGTAATTGATGCACATAAATGAATGGACGATGAGAAAATAAATAGAAAAATCTTAACTATTTTTGGCTAACGTGAGTTCCAAGTCTAAAAGTTTTAGAATGTTAATCTAAAAATTAAACTATTTTTTATTATTTTATTTTTTTGGTATATTTTTTCTTTCCTTGATTTTTTTTGTTTTATGTAAGTAATTGAAAAAAATAAATAAATAGAATGATTTTTTTTTCTTTTTGTTTAACACACATGTACAAAATATTATTAAATTAAGGTTGTCTTTTTTTGGTTTTACATACCACGGGTTCTAAGGTATATTTTAAATGACATTAAGGGGTCGTTTGGTAGATTGTATAAGAATAATGCAAAATAGGGTGCATTAGTAATGCTTACATTAGTTATGCAAGCATTATTTCTTATACACTGTTTGGTTTGATGTATTAGAAATAACAAATCTTGCATAATTTCTATTAAAAATATATGTTTACAAAAATACCGTTCACACTTTATTTAATTTTACACTTCCTTGCAACAAAGTTTTTTGATAAAACATCATTAACTCCTCTTCTTCTTCTTCTTTTCAAAAATAATATTAAATAGTTGTACTATTTGAGTCAAAATATTTTTGTGAAAAGTTGGCAAATAATTTTTTTATCAAATTTATCGCCACAATAGTAATTTTTTTATTAAATTATGTTGAAATTAGATTATTTTTTATTAAAAAAAAAGGACATTTAAGAGGCCATAAAGTCTATTAAGACACCAACAAATTAAAAGACATTGAAAAACAAATAAAAATAAAAACATATGACAAGAAAGAAAATGAAAAGAAGAGAAAATGTTAGGAAATGTTTTAAGAAGGCTATGAGGGTAGTTTTGTAATTATTTAATCTTAATGCAAGTGTTAAATGCTCTGTATTACTAATACCTAGAATTACTTGATATTAGTAATACACAATGGAGTGTATAACTAATGCAAGAAAAAGTGTACCAAACAAGGTATTACTAATACACACACCTAATGCATGCATTATATTTCCTAATACACTCTACCAAACGACTCATAAGTGTTTAACTTCACGTAATATTATTATCTATAAAAGTTAAGACTTAATTCTAGTTAATAGGAGGTTAGCCATTTATTTGCAATACATGATCACTTTAATTTTGTTTTGTAAACTTTATTTATTATCATAGAGATTTGAGTTTTTTAATTTAAAGTTCTAAAATATTTCTTATAAAAAGTAGATATTTCTTATTTATTTTTTTAATAATAATTATAAAATTGTTATTTTTTTGTTTATAATATTCAATATTATTTCAAGTAAAATTAAAATAAAAAGATTCCCTATTAATTTTTTTTGGCAAAAGCAAACACTTTACTAGCCTTATCCTTGAGTGACTCGTCCATATTACTGATTGATTGGCCTTGTTTGAGGTCAAAGACATACACATCGATTTAACTCATTGATTAGTGTATTAGCAGTTAAATATGTTAATGAAGAACTTAATTCTCGATGTTTCAATTAGATCTGGACACAATAAAGTATGACCCGTCTCAAATAAAAAATAATATAACATAAAATGCTTACGAGCAAAGACTTAATAAAATATGAAAAATTTGGAGCATACGAATATCTATATATTTTTTTGTGTTGTTCAGATTCAAATTCATGATCGCCTACCAATATGAAAAAGATTACTTTTTATAGACAACAGAGGCAATAGCTAATAGAAAGTTCACTCGGAATATATGCCCTTTTGCTTTATTCTATGAGACAAGAGCCCTTCACTAACTTTTGACCACAATTTTTTGTATTTTCACCGATAATGATTATTCGATAAACATAATAACGTGTATTCAGCTAGTCTTTGACTCAATCACTCAACTAATAGAACTATTATGGAAACTTTTTCCCAATCTTATATGCCATGTGCTTTTTTTCAAATATCATCACATATGCAAATTATTTCCCCCTTAATATAAGAATAACATTAATTGTGGTGTTTCATATAGGAGAGATGATGGTTAAACTAATCTTGTTGTCTTCTTGCTTAGAAACTCATTGGAACTTACCAAGAAATAAAAATCTCAATTAGACTTAGTTTCTTATTTATTTCGACCTTCATGTGGTTTCGATCTCCTAATTCCAATGTTTTTTTCCTTTTATAAAAACTTGACAATGTTTATTGAGTTCTTGTTCTTTGATCCATACATCTATGTCATAAATCAAATTCTTTAAGTGCACTTGAAATCTGCTTCGTACTCATTGATCGACAACCATCTTCAGTAGGCAGTGAAAAACTTCTGCGCTTGAAAAAATTGATTCTTTCATAACCGTTTGTCAATCATACACACTATCAATTTCTTACTTATAATATTTGTTATATTTGTCAATTATCAAAACTTCATATTCAACACCATACCACACGCTATCAACTCCGATTATATTTGTTTTAATTTTATATATATAAATGTTTTTGTTTGAAATACCATGATTACTTGTATATGCCATGATTAATAATAGTAACATTGTCAAAGCATTATTTTGGAACATTCTCATGATATACTTTTTTCACAAATAAAAAGAGAAAAAAAGACAAATTGTACTAGAATCCAACAACAAGATGCCATTTACTCCAAATGAAATGATGACAAATATGGGTAGTGAATAATGGCATAGTAAAAGACTTGTCTATAGGATCCATGTGCTATTATTTAAGGACGTACAATATTCATGAAAATTAGGGGAAAAGACCCTACCCCTTTTCCAAAGTCCCAATCACTTATTTTCTCCACATATTCTCGATTCAATTTGAATTTGCGTTGAAAAGCTTTACAATGGAGCTAAAGCGGTCTCTAGCAAAAACGATTTCGTATCGACTCAAACTCAATATCTCTGGTTAAGGATGAAAGACACGCTATCAACCCTCGTTGGTGTCTCAATCACATTTAATCTTTGCTCGACATTTTTAGCTGTTTTCTCAACTCTCCTGTGCCTCCACAGTGCCTCTTTGCACGCCACCTTGATAAACAGTTGTATTTCAAAAAATTATGTAAATAATATTATTTTATTCGTTTTAATTTATATGATATTATTTAATTTGACACAAAATTTAAGTTTATTTTTAAAAAATATGTAGTATAAAATACTCTTTAATCATTTGTATGGCTACAAATTTGCTGTGCTTGTGTAAATTCTATGGCGAAACCAAAATTTTTATTAAGGGTGTCCATGAATAATGGTGTGCGACTGTCAAAATAAAACAAAAAAATATTGTGTTATTTGAGGTTTGAACTCAAAACTTCTTCAATCAAATGGACACCTATTAGCACTAACTACCCCAAAGGCATAGCTTTTGTCTAGGGTATCCAACTTTAATGTTATATCCTTTAAATGTAAAATTTGACATATATTTACAACGTAATTTTACTCCCCTGCGTAGCTCTACAGAAGATGTCCACCCCTAGGGTCCGACTTGCTTCACGTGCGAAAGAACCACTCACTAACTAGTTTGAATTAGTTTGAGAAGAAGGTCCTATCCGGAGACATACTGAATAATTATGTCTTTTGAACCGAACACACAATGAACGTCTTTCATATAGGGGGACAGGCGTATAAAGTCATGTCCGTACCAATAAGCTGGACTTGACTAAACATTGACTGTCGTGTGTTAGCTTTTGATACGTTGAAATATCAAATCTCAAGGCCGTATTTTGACCCACACACTTATGTATACACTTATGTTGGTAGAGGGTTAGCATGCTTCAAGTGAAATTAGATGAAGTATATTATGCATACAAACTAACTCGAACATCATAATCATAATTTTAAAAAATCCAACATATCATCACATGATGGTAAATATGAGCATATAATAAGATAAGAGTACTATATATTGTGCAATAAATTCAAAGTGTACATCATTTCACTTGAAAGAAGTGAATGCGTTTGTATTTATTGTCAAAGAGTTGGATTATCTGTCAATGCCTAGATCATGTCCTTTTATTATTATTTTGAATAATTGTACATTTGTACTAATTTAATATATGGATAGAAATAAAATAAAAAAAGTAGCTAGCTAGGACAAAATAGTGTCTCACTCTTAAAAGGCTTTGGATTTCGTCTTCATTGAGTGTTGATTGATACAATTCATTGATCATCATTATAAGATTGGGACCCTTTTTCTTTTGTCAGTAATTCATATACACCACACGCATGCATGCCTCCTTTCTAATATCTTTTTAACCATCAATGTCGATGACTAGGACATCTCGCTATGATATCACACGATGTTAAATTTTCATAAATCGAGTTAGTTAAAGATCAGCTTAAGAGAGCAAGGGAGTTAAGCTCAAAGTACGTGCGAGTCTATTTGAATATGTTTGTTTGTGACTAGGATTATCTGTATAAATTGCTTGATTAACTTTATAAATTTGCTAGTTATTATTAACCCTTTAGAACGATAAAAGACTTTCTAGTTTTCAAGATTTGAAGCTGGAATTTTTAATCATGCAAGAATTTTAATCATTCCATCCTATTTTTTAATGGTTAAATTAAGAAACTTTTATTTGATATTTCATCTACGTATAATGAGGGAGTTTTTACAATCACTTAAATGGGCAAAAAAAATTCCAAGATAGATACTCTTGATAGTTGATATGCTCAATTATGAACAAATAAGGTAAATTAAAAGTATGTATGCATTACATTAAATTAAATTGATCTATTAAAAAGTGCATTCTCCTATTTTAATTTATGTGATATTTTATATGTTTATTAAAAAGAGAATATCATATATATACTTTCTTATTTATAAATAGTTTAAACTTTAATTTTCTAATAATTTTATTATTAATGAAATAGTTTAAGCTCATCAAATGTTTGTAATTTAATTTAATCGGAAAATTTTAAATATAAATTTCAAAACTTTTATATCTAACTAAACGATCAAACATCATCACATAAATTACTACGAATCGATCAAATATCAATATATATGTGAGAGGCCCCATCTAACTTTAATTGAAGTCGGCAACTAATATGGAAGAAACTTTGTTCATATCAAAGTGCGTAAAGAGTACAAGACAATTTAAAGTTTGGACGAGTAAATTATTTTCCCAACAAAAGCACTGTCACATTTAAGAAGAAATGACTTATTAATTAGTCCTACACAAATTTTTATTTTTATATATAAAAAATTTGAAAAGATTATTTTTTTCTTATCCAAATTATTACAGAAGCAAGAGATCTCATTTTCTCGTCACATTTACTATTGGCCTATAGGCTATAGTCATTTAATTGAACTTATTTCGAAGTAGTTTATTCAAAGCCCTTCATATAAAGTAGTAAAGTTTCTCCCCTTTTTTCAAAATTTATTACTAGAATTGATGACCTTTAAGACATCTTTATAGCCAGGCATAAAGCTATAATTTTATTTACGAGTTCAATAGAATTCAATAATATTAATTAAATCATATAATTATATTTAAAAATCTATTTACTATAATAAATAATTTATTCAAAATTTAATAAATTATTACTGAAATTAGAATCAATAATTTCAAAATTCTACCTCTATTAGTGTCTAGAATCGTTTATTAAATTGAATCCAAGAGAAAAATATCTTCTTGATCTCTCATTGTCACATTCCAAACACTCATTTTTGGGCCACTTTGATTTAAATTGTTACAATTGTTTCTGATTATTTAAGGGACTACTAGACATAATTAAAATTAAATAAGAGTATTAGTTAGTTGTTATAAATTTTAATTTCATATAATAATAGCTACTGATAAAATTATATAAATTAATCCAAGCTAATTAAGTCTTAGTTACATACGATGATGGTATTTTTCCTTACATCAAATGTCAATTTTATTCTACTTAATAAAATGATGTTAAGTGGATGTTTAAGTGTACTTGTCACATGTTGCTTCCTAATTAAAATTATTATAATTATAATTAAGAGTATTTAGACAGCTTGTATTGACTCCTCAAGTTCAATTCATGAAGTTGATTAGAGTGAATTAATGTGAAGAGGGTCCACTTCATGCTTGATATTTAATTTCTTCTATAGTTAGCTAATCATGTTTACCAAATTATTAGCTTTATTATGTTTTTTTCTTCCATGGGTCACATCCAACTTTTCAAATTCACGAAAAAAGAAATTAATTTTTTATGTAAACAAAATTAATAAATAATTTCACGAGTTATATACTTGATTGATTGATAGAAAATAATTATATCCGCTAATCAGATATATATATATATATATATTTATTCTGGCTATTATTTTGATAAGCAATTATTTATGTCGATTTTTCAATTATTAAACAATGTATGTACAATAGTTTGGCGCATTTAAATTTATTACTCATATTGATATCTTGTGATTGGTCTTAATCAAGATGCACTTAATCATTTACAACGACCTCTAATTTTTTATTATAATAATTCCAAATATTAGTGTAAGATGCTACCACTTCTTCCACCTATTATTATTAGTGTAAGTCCTCACAAATAATTTATTGGAGCACAATATAAAATCAAAAATCTTGATTTTTTTTTTCAATATTAAATATCTGCGTCACTATCACTACTAAAAGGACACTACCTTCCCACTTAAATTTCTCGTAGAAAAATATTCAGTGATTATATTTACAGATATCTAGATTGAATTGGTGAAAAATAAAGAAATAGTAATATTTTCATACGCAAAAATTATGAAGGGTGTGATTTGATCGAAGTTCTATTTTTTTGTTATTTCAATGAAATGTGTTTTTTCATTATGCATTTTTTTAGTAAGCTGAATAAATTAAAATTATATTTTATTACATAAATTTCTCACTAATTTATGATAGAAGAATTAACTTTTGTTTTAATAGTGTATGAATATGTGATTGTTGATGGTTAAAGAAGTCTTGAGCAAATACTTGGTTCAATTATTAATTTACTTATTAATGTTGGACGTAGTAACAAAGTCCATATATTAATAGTAGGGTTGAAATGCGTGTATAATCTATGGTTTGTAAGTTTTGATGAGTTCTAAATTTAGAATTCATAAACTTCAGATTTAATTATGCGTATGGTATAATAGTTAAAAAGAAAAAAGAACTAGATATGATTATGATGTAAGTAATTAATACTATTTAAAATGTGCGAATTTTTTTAAAAATCATATAAACTTGGCCTAAAGGCTAAAGCAGATAATATTATACTATAATACAAATATTTTGTGAGTTATTTTAGTCTAACAGTAGATATCAAGGTCAACAGTTCAACAAGAAAACACATGTAGATGAATAAGTGCATAAATAGTCAATATTAGGGCCGTTATAAATTGAAAATAAAAGCTATACATAAGATATACTTAGATCTTTTATAGAAAATGGTATAGATTTGACACAAAACGAAAAATATTAGATTGTCTTTTTCCAATACAATTAAACCACAAACTTAAATAATATGATATAGAAAATAAAAACTAATAAAATTATAACAATAGTAACTAAATATTTTAACAAAATATGTTTGACAAATTCAACAATGAGTGTCAAGCATGTCTACATCTACATAATGCCAAAGAGAAGTTTAACATTACTTACTTTAAACCTACCATGAAAAAACAAATATCTAAAAATTCAATTCTTTTATTATGAACTCATTAAATTTATTTTTAAAAATCAACCACATGGTATCATGCATTTCCCACGGACTTCACCTACAAAAAGGGAAGATAAAACAGATGGAGTTATTTTTATTTGACACAAAAATAAAAGAATTGGAGATTTAGCGGACGATTGGACATAAAAAATATGAAATTTAAAATAAATTTAATTAAAATAATATAATTGGAAAATTTGAATTGTATTTGGGTATGAATATAGTTTGAGAAAATATTATTTTTTGTAAGTTTTGAAGTAAAAATTAGAAAAATAGATATTTATTTTTTCTTTTAAATTTTGAAATATTTCAAATTTTAGTTGAATTCTGAAAGATTATAACAATTCTATGTCCATATATGATATCGGAAAACAATTCCAAAAAAAAAAAGTGACAATTATTCATGACTTGATATCTTACAAATAAAAAAAAAATGGAAATAGAAAAGGAAGGAAGGGAGAGGGTTAAACTACATAAAGGAAATAGTATCTAAATATGCATGTGGATTTGAAAATAAAGTAAAAAGCTAGATCATTGTAATTTTCGGTCTTCAACGAGGAATTTTTAGTAAGCACGACTCATCAACTTGCTTTGATTACGTCCTTGTCTTTTGTACATATCGTCCATCGCTCCTACTGATTAAATGATCCGGTGAAACGTTCAGATTGTGGCGATATAGGCGAATCACTCCCCGTGACGTCACTATTAGTTCATTTTTATTTATTGTTCAAATTGTAAGACAATTAATATGAACGTTATGATAAATATTCATACTAATTATTATTTTTTAAGAATCATATAAAATTCAAAATAGATAAATAAAAATAAATAAAAATATATATTTTAATCTTAAATAAGTTAACATCAATTATATGAATCCCTATCGAGATATTATCTCATTTAAATTTATCTGAAACAAAATGCAAACAGAGCTCAATAAATGATTAATGCTATACTTTTATACCACACAATAAATGATGTAATTTCTTTAAACTTTGACCTTTTTTGGTAGTTGAGATTTTCAAACCAAACATTATTACTCGTCAGGTAAATTAAAGGCAAATACGTCGCTTGTCAAATCTTTATCAAATCAAAAGCACCAGATTTTTATTTTTTTTGTTAATATAGTATTTTGTCCGTCTCATAATAAGTATCGAATTAATTAAAAATAAATACATAAATAATCAATTTTTAGGAATTTAAGATAAGAAAAAGTAATTTTTTAAAACTCTATCCTAATTTAATAATTAAGATAGATAAATAAAGATAATTTTTTAAACATGAATAAAATGAGTGTAGCAGATTTCTTTTATCTTTTTCTTTCCTTTTTTACTTTGTTTCATCAAATGATAGGAAGATATCCTTACGTATTTGACAACTTTGCTTTGATTTCCTTTTCTAGTTAAAAAAACATTATTTCCTATTTTAACAAATTCTATTATAGGAAAATTACAACGACAATAACAACAATAGAGTATACGCATATTTTTTTCTTGGTTTTGATAATATAGTATATTTCCTAATTTGATTAATTTATATTCGTGTTATATGTGTATAATTTATTAAAACACTTTCTCTTTGAGATATTTTTATCAAGACTCAATTACAATATATCTGATTATCAAGAGTGAAGAGATTCATCCCGATCACATTTCTTGATGGTTCAATAGTGAAGAGATGGAGCTGCTTCTCCCTTAATCAGAGTTCTTTGGGATCCTTCCTTTTTTTAAACGGAACGAAAAGAGATAGAATCAGATTGATTCCCGAAATGCCTTTTTGGATATTCCTCCATGTCCTGGCTATTCACGAAATGTGAGAAGCAGATGATTAATCATCTGTTTCCGGAAGAAATCGAAGAATTTCTTGAAAATCCTACAAGATCCGTTCGTAGGCATTGGACACAGAGTAAAAAACAAAACAAAAAATCAATAGGACAAGTTTTATACATACTTGTTATAAAGTTCCCTTTTTCTCTTCCAACGCTTTTTGTTTCTATTTTTTTTCTAGAATTTCTAATTTAGAAACTAAGCAAAATGCTAAAAATCATAATTTTCTATTGTCACAAATATTTTTATAATCAATAATAGGACAAATCTTTTATAAACCAATTGGGTGCCATGGCTGTTCAACAAAATCATTATTTGTAGAAAAATAGCAAAAAGAAAATATTGTATGTATTTTGATTCTGACATATTTAGTAACTTAATTTAATTACTATAAATAAAATTCCAAAAGTAGGCTAAAAAAATAATTCATCGTAAAAAATCTGACCACTTTAGGAAATATAAAACAAAAAACTGACTACTCTTCCCACGTAATCACACCTTATTCCCACGTGCGAACTGCAACAAGAAATTCACACACGTTCGTATCTATCACTCTACTTTCACGTGACATATCAAGTGGTCCTCGTTATCCGATTCAATTCGACCCGAACCATACTCACTATCTTACTAATATACCCTCTCGTCCTATCTTAGTTGTCAACATTACGAAAAATAAATATTTTTTTTAAATATTTATAATTTTTTTAACGATGCGTGAACAAGAAATATAACAATTACTATGGAATGAAAGGATCGTTTGGTAGTTGATTAAAGTTATGTAGATATTAGTAGTGTAAGGATTAACTATGAATGAATCTATATATTAATTTATGTAAATATTTGTTTTTTATGAATTAATTATTTATGTATTAGTTATTTCACATTTTATCCTGCATAAAAACAATACTATAGATTTTCTCACAATTTTATATTAATTATGTAAATTTTTAAAATTGCAAATCAAATACCATATTAGTTTAAGATATGAACAATTTACATCTTAATTAGCTACTAAATATAACATTTAATATCTACATAACTTATATCTGAACTAGCTACCAAACGATCCCTTTGTGTTTGTGTGAAAGAGAGTGACTTTGCCATGTGTCATCTAAATGAGTTATCCAATATGACCCGACCCAATCTAATTCGATAAACACCCTTTTGATTTGCGTAGAACTGAGTGTATCTCAACCACATAACATTTAAAGTCGACCCGACCCGACCCGACCCGACCCGACCCGACCCGACCCGACCCGACCCGACAACCGATATATTTATCTCTAGGCTCTATGGTGCGTGCGTGAGAGGAAGAGAGATTTAATACGATTAAAATTGACTTTTCTCTGTTCCCAGGATGGAACTTAGAAGTTTGGAATTTCATTTTTGTTTGTTTGTTTCCTTTTTTTTTTTTTTTTTTAATAAGCTCTGAAATTCACGTAAATTAAAAAAATAAAAAAAATGATTTTTTATTTTCAAGAAAAATTTATAACTATGATGGTATAGAGGCTGTAAAGAGAGGAGGAGGAAAATTGAAATAGAATAGAAAGGAAGAAAAATTAGTTCTTCTTTTTCACGTTTCTTCTTCTCTTATAATAAAGATCAGATTTTTATTCATTTTTCTGTATCAAGATTACATTTTTCTTGATTCCCACAATCTGTTTCCCTGTTTCTGAAACACCCTTTTCATAATCTTGTTAGTAGAGGGTGGGTGGGTGGGTTGGGTGGGTAGGGAGAGATGGGGGGCTGTGTTTCAAGACCAGATGGTTGTGCTGGAGGTAGATTAGGTGGTTCAAGGAGAAAGAGTAGGAAGAGAAGAAAAGCTGTAAAGAAAAGGGTGTCTTCTCATGTATCAGATCGATCAGCAGCTGATAAAGTTGATAAGTCTTTCCCTTTGGATCGTTCTTTCAACAATTCCACTTTTAATGGTACTTTCTTGTTTTATTTTCTTGTTTGTGTGTACATTTTTTGGGAATTTGTTAGTTTTCTTGTTCATTGTAATTGTGATTGTTGAAAGTTGCTTTCTTTGTTGAAGAAAATTGGAATCGAGAAGAAAGTCGAGTTTTTGATATAGTAACTAGTAGTTGAGTCATGAGTGAGCTTTGTGATTATTGAAAGTTACTTTCTTTGTTGAAGAAATTTGGATTCATGAAGAAAGTTAGCTTTTGATATAACAACGGTTAGTTGAGTGAGCATTTGAGAAAAGTTCAACGTAGTTGTGATTATTGAAAGTTACTTTCTTTGTTGAAGTAAATTGGAATCGAGAAGAAAGTCGAGTTTTTTGATATAATAGTTGTTAGTTGAGTGAGTATTTGAGAAATCTAACACATAATTGAATTTTTGATCTGTTAATGTTGGTGGAGTGTGAAATTAATCTGTGTTTTTGGAGTTTGATTTCTTGACTTGGTTTGGTTAAGTTGTATTGAAGGTTGGAGATATGGAGGTTGGTGGGGTGCATTTTTCTTTGGAGGTTTGGTTGGATGCTTTTTGAAGGAAAAAAAATTGAACTTTTCTTTGGAGTAGCTCATTTTTTGTTGTTGTTACTGTTTCTTTATGAGTTGATATACTTTCTTCACTGCCGTTTTCACTCGAGTCGAGGGTCCTCTGAAAGTAGTCTTTCTACCTTCATGAGGTAGGGATAAGGTTTGCGTAAACTCTACCCTTCCTAGACTTCCCCCACTTGTGGGATTACACTGGGTATGTTGTTGTAATTTCTAATTTTGCTAAATAGGAGAGGGTGGAGTGGTTTGGGATTAGGGAGAGCCTAAAGAAGTGGTTGAGCTGAAGAGAGTGTGATATTATGTTTTAATGGCGTATAAGTAGCAGGTAATGCCTGACGCCATTATAGAGAAGGAGGAGGAAGAGGCAAATGAAAAGGAACTGTTTTGACAGTTTTTTTTTCTATGCTATGCACCCATACAAATCAATTTAAGTGTATAGTTGGTACTCTAAATTGCAATGTACATTATATATTGCTGTATATAACAACTGGAGAGATGAGGAGGTATGCCAAATTGTTGAGAAAGGCATAAGATTTTCTTCTTTGGATGAGATATAGTTATAACTCTCATTTACCTTTGGTATCTTAATTAGCATGCACGTGAATGGTGCTGACCGTAACGTTTTTCTTCAACAATTTGTTTCTTGAATTAAGTGAATTGGGATAATTACTCCATTAGGAATTTTGAATAGCTTATTCTAGGTTCAGTAGTGTAGTCTTCTGGATCGAGTTTACTTTATGGCATGCCTACTGCCAAACACGGTTATTTTCTGTCTTTTTGGAAATTATATATGATAAATCCTACTCCCTCAAATCCTCCAACAATTTCCCTTCGCTTGGCAACTCAGTTTCTTATTCTGTCTTAAACCATAACATTGTTACAGAATTGAGTTTACAAAACTTGGCTCCCTAAGAACTTTTATTTTTAAGTCTCTCTCTTATTTTAGGTCGAGTATCTAAATTAAACACAATTGTGTGAGTATAACACGAGGAATCGAATAATAACATATTCTTTGTGTCAAAAGAGACACTATGTGATTAATGGAAGTTATAAATATACTGAGTTTATCTGTGTGCTTGGCGGTAATTGTACCAGTTGAAGTCCCAAACAAAGACACATGTTGTTTTCTTATGATAAAAATTGATGGTTCCTTTTATCTATTTAATACAATGCTAAATTACTGGAAGTTGCTAATATCCTTGCAATGTTTCCACTTATCCTAAAATCCGCAGTGTTCCTTTGAAACTGGAACTAAGCAGGTGTCTTTTAGATCATGATTGATATCATCTATATCATATCTTCATTTTCCTTCCAATCATTCCTGGGAGGGATGTTTTGCATAGTTTAGCTTCATGTTACTTCTGTCTGTCCAACCTAAAGCTGAATAGTCTATCGCGGATAAACCATTGGAACTAGCCTTTCCTAACATTTTGTGCTATTGCATAATGAAATAACAGGAAGTACTGAAGAAGCGTGGTTTGATTCTTCTGCAAGATTTGAATCTGATGGCAGTGATGAAGATTTCCAGAGTGTTGCTGATGGTATGTCTTTCTCATTTCAGTTTATACGTTCTAACTGCAGTTGGGAAATTGTCATGCTGTGAATTTAAGAATAGAAATGTAATCACACTATTCTGCAGATGTGCTTTCTCTCAATGGCTCTGATTGTGGGCGGACTAGTGTGGCTTCAGCAACAGATGTCCACCATGGGGATGTTGATGTCAATGCCCACCACAGGTTATCCTCTGACCTGCAGAGGCAAGGAGAATTATCAACAAGCAATCCTGCTTGTAGCTCTGACAGTGGTTCAGCTAAAACGTCTATCAACCCAAGCAGTATGTTGCATCCAAAAGATGCAGACTCAAAAATGAGACTTGATGGACCTCACAGTGAGGTACAGCCTGTGTTCCTTGATGAAATCTCTTCCTCTGCTAATGGAAGCAGTAGAAGGGAGGATGGCATGTTGGATAACTGTGGAATTCTTTCAAACAACTGTTTGCCCTGTCTTGCATCCACGGTTGCACCAGTTGAGAAGAGACAATCTCTTAGCGCTAGTTCTCCAAGTGCAAAGAAGAAAGCTGCCATAAAACTTCCTTTCAAATGGAAAGAAGAAAATCCTATTGCTGCTTTACGTAAGTTTCTATGTCTACCCTTTTCCCCTTACAATCTAAGCCCACCCTTTTGGTCTAGATGCTTCAGTGCAATGTTTCTGCATGTGCATCCCTGAGTGATTGAGTTTTCATATCTTTGTCTAATAGTCAATGCCATAAGTGGCTGGGGTTTCACATGTATTTCTAATAATTGTTAGTGCACTTTCTGGAATTAGTTTTTTGATAAGGTAAGATTTATTGAAGACAGTAATACTGTGACTACCTTTTGTCAATTGCACGAATGAATCAACTGGCATATGCTTCATCAACAATGTGCAAGAATGAAGAAATTTCATGAATTGCTTTTTTGACCCTAGCCTATTGCAGGATTTAATATTGTTGTGGTGATTTTATTTTTTCTTCCAATGAGAACTTGTTATATTCAACTATTGCCATCTTACCGCCAAAACTTTGTCCCATCTGATGCCAACAAGAAATATTATTTGGAAATTAAGTTATCTTCAGCTCTCTTAGAAATATTACTTGCAGACAAACATGGACAATGTTTGAGCTGTTTATTCTTCTTTCCAAGGAATAACTGAAGTAGGTTATTGAGGATTAATAAGCAAAAGTGCTCCAAAATTTGTGTGAAAGTGTAGTTAGTGAAGTATGAGGCAATGACAAAAATGTTGGGTATAGAAAACCTGTTCTGATGCTGCTGTTAAGAGATTTTATGTTGTGTGTATTTCTGTTGGGTTTAATGCTCCTTCCCTTTCTGAAAGATTGAAGACCAAATGTTATCTAGAATCCAGATGATCTCAAAGCTGTGTACTTTGTGCCGAGAGTAGATGAGTCTGAACTGCTACAGGTGGATGAATACCTTAACACATGGCCTTTGATGTAAAGTTAAAAGATGATCATAGGCTAGTACAATGTTACACATGTATGCAACATTCTGTTTTATCAACACCCCTTATAAGTAATAAGATATCAGACTTAGCATTGAAACATTGCAATAACAAGGATTTCACGGGGCAGCGCGGATGTGGGATATTTCAGGGATGTCATTTGTTAATGCAAAATCCAAATAGAGGATATTTGGTGCAGTTGATGTGAGAGATGATACAGTTACTCCTCTATTGACTTGGGGAACATTGTTTGTGAGCTTTTCATGTTAGTAATCTGCTTTTGGGGGTGTAAATTATTGAGTTATTTTCTAAAGAGTGTACAATTTTCGTTGATCTTGCGCTATTCACTAACTAGCAAAATCAGGAAGAGAAAAAAAATGAGGAATGGAGTTACTATGATCAAGAGTAAGTGGATAACATTTGCATCATAAGTCAATGTCGAGCATGAGAAGTTGCACTCTAGATTTTGATTTGTAGATGGGAGGTGTACACACCAACTGCTAAACAGATCAGGGAATTGAGGCAAAACAAACTGACTCTTATCCTTTTCTGTGGTACAGTTTCATCTAAAGCCCTGCTTCAAAGACCAATAGCTGGTTCCCAAGTACCAGTTTGCAGGTTGGAGAAGAAAATGGCTGATAGTTGGTCCCATATTGAACCAGGCACTTTCAGGGTTCGAGGAGAAAACTACTTCAGGTAAAGTGTTTCCCTCTCTTAGCACTCACATGCACACAGATACATGCAAAAATATATAAAGATGTGTCTAATCATGTAAAACCTTAGAGCATCTATATGATAATCATCAACATGCATATGTATATGTGCCAGCTGCCACTGCACTAGTTCATGTGTTGTATAAGGTATTTCATTGCACACATATTGTTTTGTGCAGGGATAAAAAGAAGGTGTTTGCTCCAAATTATGCAGCATATTATCCTTTTGGAGTTGATGTATTTTTAAGCCAGAGAAAAATATTTCATATTGCCCGACTTGTGGAACTTCCTTTCATTGAACAATCTGGAACACTTCCTCCCATCCTTGTTGTGAATGTTCAGGTATGATTGGTTTTTGAAATCATAGTAATGAGTATTTATGTCGTCTTTTTCTTGATCTAACTTTCATAAAAGCTTTCAAGGTCCTGAAAGTTGTAAAGTTATCTGCCTTGTTCATTTTAAGTCTGTCTGTGCAACTTTTCAGTTAAAGATGGGTAATGTCTCCATGCTATAGATGCAATTCATTTTTATTTCAAAGTCTAAAGTATTCTGCTGCATCATTTTACATCGTATGAAAGGGTGTCGAATTTTAGTAATTCTGGTCCCCTCATGGAGCAGTTTGAGTAATGAATGTAGTGTAACCACTAATCCTACTTTATTCATGGCAGTGTCCTAAACTCCTAATCATACAAAGTTTCATTTTTTAAGTAGTCATTTAATTCATGTATCTTTAGCCATTTCATAGCACTCTTAACCTTGCCTTTTCTTTTAGTTTTTCTATTTCCCAAAGTGCTCCCATTAACAATCAATCGACCTTTTGGATGTCATGTCTGCTGTTGAAATTAAATGTACCCATGTAGACATCACTGGTTACTTCGTTAATGTGTATTCCCGGGATTAGCCACTTAACACTATCTTAATTTTCTATAATCTCAGCATTAGCTACTTTATACTTAATTATTCCCTCATGTTGTGGAACTGTTTTTCTTCTGCAGATCCCGTTATATCCTACCGCAATTTTTCAAGGTGAAACTGATGGTGAAGGGATGAGTTTTGTTTTGTATTTTAAGCTTTCAGAAAGTTACGCCAAGGAACTTCCTCCTCATTTTCAAGAGAGTATCAAGGTATGTTTGAGCGTTCATATTTTCTCATATTTATTCTTTTTCTTTTTCCGTGTATGATTGGTTTCAAAGTCACTCTCTTGCAGTGTTGGTTTCTTCATATGATACTATCATCTTTTCCCATTTCATTTGCAGTTCTATCTACTTTTGCTTATACATCCTTTGAAGTGTTGAGTCATATTCACTACGTCTTTTGTAGCTTTCTATCATGATTCATGTCTTCCATATTTCATAAGTGGCCATCATATTTACTTGAGTCAGATTTTTTATTTTTTTTGCAAACAATCAAGTTCCTATTTGAACTAATTCTCACTTTTCTTCCCCTTGTCTTATCTTGGACAGAGGCTGATTGATGATGAAGTGGAAAAAGTAAAGGCTTTTCCTGTTGAACATACTGCACCCTTTAGGGAACGATTGAAGATATTAGGTCGTGTAGCAAATATGGAGGAGCTCCCATTAAGTGCAGCAGAGAGGAAGCTTATGCATGCCTACAATGAAAAGCCTGTTCTTTCACGTCCTCAACACGAGTTTTACAAGGTAAATTTTTGCAAACTTTGGTTCTTTTTAAATTGGAGTAGGATTTGGCTACACATCATGTTCTACTCAAATTTGTTAAATGTCCCTGTCATTCCCTTTTAACATTTAGATTTTGGGAAAAGGAAAACATGCTGTTTTGAACTGGGAAACATCCTCAAATTATCTGGTGTGTCCAGTAGTAAATTAAGACTGTTCCACAGTGACTAGGATAATAAAGCAGTTTACATATCAACAAAGATTACTGAATGAACTAAAAGTTGTTTCTAGAATGACTGATGAAACATGGACCATCTATTCGTTGCAAATCGTGTTAGGCACTCTTTAACTCGATAAAATATAATTTCTTTGCATGACTTAATCTCGAATTTTTAACTTCTCATCTGAAAGTACTAGTTTTTTCATGTGGACTGAGATTGTTTTCTTGCATTATGTTCCTTTAGACCATACAAGTAGCATGGTTTATAGGTTTTACTTTGCATTTGTTACGGTTACGGAAGCATAAGATATCTTCACTTAAATTTTTCCATCTGAAATTTATGAAAAATTGTTTCAGTTAGCATACATCTAGACTGTTGCCCGTTTTCTGGATTAAGAAAGAAATATATGACTAGGTGTTGAACATCTTTTGATTCTTACTTCGGCTGTTAATGATCTTTTTGCAGGGAGAGAATTACTTTGAGATTGACATAGATATGCATAGATTCAGTTACATCTCTAGGAAGGGTTTTGAAACATTCCTAGATAGACTAAAGCTCTGTTGCTTGGATGTTGGGCTAACAATTCAGGCAAGTATCTGTCTCTAATGTTCCATTATTTTTTCTTTTCTCCCAGATTCTCTTTCGGCCTAGGAAATCATTTTTTCCATCTAGGTAACGTCTTTTACCACTTTCCAAACAGGGAAACAAAGTTGAAGAATTGCCGGAGCAGGTTTTATGTTGTGTACGGTTAAATGAAATTGACTATGCGAATTATCAGCAACTGGGATTGGAATAGAGAGCCCTTTGAATTAGCTGCACAGACATTGCAAATAAAGAAGTAACTTAGAGAAGTTCAGTTCTCCCTCGCTTTTGGTGCCTACCTCTCTCTGTCTCATTCTATCCCCGATATCAAAATCTTCAATATTCGGGCAGATTATGAGTGTAGGATGATTCTCACATTCAGATCACCATACAGATCCTCCTTGGACTTGCCTGTTTGGGGCCAACTCCTATGTCACCTAGCCTTTTATGACATGAGTTCTGGACAAGTCAATAGCTTACATAAGCTATATACGTGTATGAATTCATGGACAACATTGAGATATCAGTTAATGGAATCGATTCTAATTCATTCTTTTTGTTTGCTAATGAAGCAATCTGTTCAATTACTTTTCAGCAACATGAATTTTAGTGCTTGTGTTCTTGCATACTAATGTGTGCGCTGAGGGGAAGGTTTTAATTTGCAATGGAAATGTGTTTGGATTATCGCCATAATTATATATACTTATACTGTTTGTGTAAAATTTGTTTCTTGCATCCCTACCCCACAAAGATGGGGGCAAAGTTTGCGTATATCCTACCCTCTCCAGACCTTACTTGTTCACTCGAGGGATTACATTGGGTATGTTGTTGTATATCTGGTTATTTATCATGAATTATACGTTACTTGCTATATGTATGTAGTGATTAGGTAGCAAAGAGTTGCATTAACAGTTGAAGAGAAGAATTGCATTAACAGTTTGATCCTCTATATTGAATTGTTTCTAGAAAATTATGTGAAGAGCAACTAAAGCTCAAGATTTACAGGGAAGAAGGGGTTTCCCGCATAAACCTCTGTTTCCAGAGAATGAGCTCTGCGGAAAATCAAGAAATGGCTTCCCATAAGGTATTTTTCCTTCAAGAAGATTATCTGAAAGGTTCAATTCTTTCAGTTTATTCAGCTTCAAAAACTCCTCAGGGATTCTGCCATTGAATTGATTTTTGTGCAGCATCAGTCTCTCCAGAACGGTCACGTTGGCCAGTGATGTTGGCAGGTTAGCTCCTAATCCATTGTAACTGAGATCCAAAGTCTCTAGTGTTTTCAATGTTCCTATAGAGGTTGGTAATCTACCTTTGAGAAAGTTATGCGATAAATTTAAGTGTTGGATGTATTCTTGTCCTCCCATGCCAATCTGCTCGACACCAGTTGAGAAATTGTTATCAGACAGATCAAGATATGTCAATGATCCCTCTGCAAACCTGCTCTTTATCTGGAAAACTGCATTCACACTGCCTTCTAGCTTGTTTGAGTGAAGGTCTAACACTCCCAGAATGTCGAGATTTGTGACAGTTGAAGGAATCTCAGACACAAACTTGTTCTTCGAAATGTTTAAAGAATAAAGCTGAGAGAAGCTGCCAATCCAAGCTGGTATCCTTCCTGAAAGATGGTTAGCTGACAAGTCTAGTTCCAGTAATGACTTGGGTATGTAATCCGGAATTTCACCATGAATTTCACATCCTGCCAAGTAAATTTGCGATAGTGATGGCAACTGCATGAGCCACTTGGGAATGGTTGACATATTCAAACGGTTGAATGAAAGATCCAGCGATTGAAGATTTGAAAGGGAAGAAATTTCACGAGGCAACGGTCCTTCAATCATGTTATGAGATATACTCAGGTAAAGAAGCTCAGAAATCCCGCCTATTGATCTTGGCAACTGACCAGATAATTGGTTGTAACTGAGATACAACATTTCCAATAACTTCAAATCACCTATACTCGAAGGAATAGAGCCCTTTAGCTGATTGTTTGCAAGTGAAACTCTCTGAAGGGATGTCAAGTAGCCAATAGATGAAGGTATCGTTCCACTAAGCCGATTGTTCTGCAGTCTTACAAAGCTCAGAGAAGACAATTTCCCAGGTTTTGAAGGCAACGGTATGTCCCCCTCGAGCTGATTGGAGTCCAGGTAAAGAACTGACATAAACTTTAGTCTAGAAATAGAACGAGGGATTATCCCCGTTAATGAGTTATTAGACAAATCAACCTCTTTCAATTCTTGCAAATTACCAATGTTTTCTGGTATATCCCCTGTCAAGACATTCTCTTGAAGACACAAACTTTCTAATTTTTTCAACTTTGTTATAGACTCAGGAATTACACCAGAAAGTTTATTAGAATGTACATCCATTCTTCTTAGATTCTTGACACCTCCTATACACGAGGGAATAAAACCCGAAAAACCATTTTCTTGGAGATACAATTCTTCCAGTTTAGACAACATACAAATGCTTTCTGGTAATGCACCAGTAAACCTGTTTCTAACAAAGTTGAGTTTTCTGAGATTTGGTAGATGTAAACCAATCAATGAGGGGATTTTCCCCGTTATACCAAGGAGATCACCTATATCGATAACTTCAAGATAGTTGATGAGTGTGATTGAAGGTGACAATTCCCCTTCCATAGCAGATTGAATTGGTGCATCATCTGAAGTATAGAGACCTGGTAGACTTATACTTACAACTCTTTTAGTTACATTACTACAAAAAATACCTTCCCATTTACAACAATCGTGGCCAATCCATTTACTTAGTCTACTAGAAGTGTCTGAATGAATTCCAGACTTGAAATCTTGAAGACCTATTAAATCATTTGGATGACAAGATTTACTTTTACAAATAGTTGTGAGAGTTAGCAATACAAGAAAACAAAGAAGTTGAGAAGCCATTTGGGAGATTTTTGTGAAATGAAATGATTTGGTTTCTCTCTTTACAGATTGTAATATGCTGAAAAGCATGTTATTTGTATTAATTATTTATTTGCATTTGTTAAAAAAAAAGTTAGAGATAGAGTTAAAAATATTAAAGAAATGAAGACAAAACAAATCTAGACTTTATTAAAGATTACTCTTTTCGTCCATCTTTACTTGTCCATGTTTGATTTTATACACCTCATCAAGTTACAATAAATAAAGGGGCCATTAGCGGTAAGTCATCTAAATATTAAAAAGTGAATAGTATTTAATAGCACGAGTAAAATAAATATAAAATGATAAATTATTTTTTGATTTTTCAGTTTGAATAAAGAATTTTTAATATATTGAACGATTAAAGATGGAGGGAATACTATTGGCAGTTTGCACATAGAGTTTTTTTCCTTCTCCCAATAATTTTTTAGGATAACTAAACTAATCCTCTGCTTTTGCCAGCAATGTTGACAGATGACCAAAGCCTTTGGTTCCTCAAAAACGCCAAAGCACTATTTTGTCCTAGGAAGATGCTTGTTTTGTCATTTTTTATTCTCAATTTAACTTATACTTTCTCCGTTTCAAAATAAGTATCGAGCTTATTTTTTTTTAATTTTTTCTGACACCTATGATTAGGGGTGTGCAAAAACCGATTTAACCAATAAATCGAACCGAAAAAACACTATTGGTTTATTGATATTGGGTTATTGGGCTAACGGTTTTTAAACGGTTTTGCAAAATTTTTTATTGGGTTATTGGTTCGGTTTTCGGTTTTATAATTTTTGTTAATGGTTAAACCGATAACCCAATAAGACTATACTAAATTTACTAGTCTTATTGTTAATGGTTAAACGATTGTTACTTTCACACTTTTTGTTAATGGTTAAACGATTGTTACTTTCACACTTTTTCCTTTGAATGTGTATAGTGTCTAAACTTGCAAGAAAAATGATTGTTACTTTTATGATTATTACTTTCATGCCAAATGTTGGAAAAATCATATGGTTTATTTGAAAATTTTCTTATCGTGTATATAATATATATGAGTATTTTCTTATTGGTTAAACCGAAAACCGAACCGTTAAGTACCATAAACCGATTAATCAAAAACCGATAAGAAATATGTTATTGGTTTGGTTATCGATTTGAAGTATTTACAAACCAAAAACCGATAAACCGAACCAATAACACCTAAAACCGAACCGAACCGACCGATGCGCACCCCTACTTATGATAGAGATTGAAGGTGTTTGGCATCTAAAAGGAATTGTGATTTTAGATTTTTGGAAAATTCCTTTTCATAATATCCTTATTCTCCTTTAATTCAGAGCTATAGTAACTTTAGCTCCTCATGGTATACTTATGAGGTAAGAAAAACGAGCGGTTTATGGTTTAGTAGTTATCATTTCCTTTGCTCTACTATTCATGAGCATTCAAGGAATAAAATATTATCAAACACCCTTCACTGTTTTGGATAGTATGATCCACAATGTGAAAGGTAACTAATTTGTCGGATTTAGAAAATTTTAGGCCAACTAAATGTTAATTCTTGAAGACAAGAAAACTTTAAGGGTAGACAATTACTTGTACTTGAAATCTCATGTGGGAGAGTTTAGAGCCTGTTAAGTCAATAATATGAGATGGAGGAAGTATTATTTTTCTTAATTCTTAATATGCATTAAATATGATAAAAACGACATTTTATTTGGGATGGAAAGAATATACATTATTTTATAGTATCAATATAACTTATACAAATTAGTAAATTACATAATGTAACTTATTTTAATGATTAGATGTACGTCGTCATGTGTTTGGAAACTATCATAAGCAAAAATTTAATTCTCCTATTTTAATAAAGAAAGATAGAAGGGTGGTCATTTTATATAATTATGTGTCATTAATTGAGATTCACAATTATAAATTATATTATTGTTATCTGTAATTATTTTTAGGTTTAATTATATACAACTAGGCATTATCTCACATCTAAAGACAACATTTTGACAACTTTGAAGTGGTCATACTCGTAAAAAAATTATTTGTATTGGGCCAATAAAAGTATATATCTTTATCTTTACATTTGTGAACACTTAATTATAGTCAAATTATATGTATTTTTATTTGTTAATTCTTATGTTTTATTTATATATAATTAATAACTTGAAATATTATTATATATTATATGCTGCCCAAAATGCATATATATACACCTATATATATATATCTTCACCTCCTTTTAAAGTTATACATAATTCTAATTAGAATATTACAAAAATACCCCAATACAATACCTTAAATTACGATCACAATTTATGTTAAGCAAGTTTTCAATTATCACAAAATTTCAAGTTTCCAAAATGTGAATAAAACATATTGTAGTAATTAAGTAATGGTGTATTGACATGCGACTCTTGGTTAGTATTTTGGGGCATTACAAAGTTGACCTCTCTAGAGACTAGAATGTTAAGTCAAATGGATTACTTTGCCAAAGTCGGTAAAGAAATCGACCTCCAACTTGAAAAAATAAATGAAAATACGATATTGGGTATTTTGTTTGGATCGATATATTTTCAAAAAAAATATGAAAATACGATAAGTATGAATGCGTATGTCAAGCGGCTTCAGACAATAGTAAACTAAAACTATCATAGGGGATGCATTCATCCAAGCAGTATGCACCGCAAATATTTTGTTGCTCTGATTAGACAAATATTACTTTTATTTTTGGTTACTTTCTTTGCACACTGCGTCAAATAACAAATAAAATGAGTTTGTTTCTTTGGTATGTTTGTGTTTTTCCCTATGTTTAGTTGAATGTGGAAAGGAGGAGGGAGCATCAGTTTTCTCATGAACTTCATTCCAAAATACATCTGAAAAATGTTATCTGTTTCTCTATTTAAATGTATCAGCTTCATTGTGAATGAGCTATCAAATTTTGTTATATAGAGTTTCTTTACACTTTGTTGCTTAATACTAGCTTGAAGCATGCTTAAACCTCGAAAATATGTGTTGTGCAGGTTCGATGATTCGTGTCACTTAATGCACATGCTAGTGCTCATGAAGTCTATGTTAAAGAAGAAGTCAACACTAATCAATAAATATAGTTCTCAAAGTCATATATTAATTGCTAAATGCATTTTAGTACATATGAATAAGATTGTCATTTTTCTTTTTTATGAGTTATGAATGAAATTAGAAATTTAATAGATGAAAAAACTTGTAACCAATTAAATTAGAAGCTTAAAATTGTAATTTTTTTTATATTTGAACGTGATAAAGAAAGGATTTTACTTCATGGATTTCTGTAATGACTCGAAAAGTCATTTTTAGAATTTTTTATAAAATTACCGTTTTACCCATCTCGGTAGTTGCCTTGAGTCACTTTTGATCAGTTTGTGAAGTTGATTGGGAATTTTGAACTATTTATTTAATTACGGTTATTTAGTTAATGAATATTTATTAAATAATTAATTCTTATTAGTTGATGATTAATGAGCCAAGTATTTTAAGTTAAAACCCTATACCAATTAGCCCATACAAATTAACTTAACTGAGGATTGATGTTCTGAGTCAAAACTCACAATCAGCCGTAGCATCTCTGTAAAAACTCGATGGAATCACAACCTTAATTCTTAATATTTTATGGATACACAGATAGTCGGTTATTGTTAATTTATGGTAACGTGGAGTTGAGGGGAAAAAGGGTCAGATTTTGACGAAATCTGTGAATGGCATATATATTTTTTTTCGCTATTTGTGACTTCAGTAAAGGCATAAGCTTTTAATACTCATATTGGATAATTATGACAATAATTGATATATGATTAATTAATCATTAGAAATTAGAAGGATTATATTGGTTGGAAGTTTTGGGGGAACAAGATTTGGAGGTTGGCATTAATTTCAATTCATTCTTTCCGTAGTGAATAATAAATTGAAATTGGAAAATGCTTAATTTATACTTTGGATGGATAGGTTATTAGTTTGGGTGCAGGTATTAAGAGAATTGGCATGGTTGCCGCCACTGGTTAGTTGGCTTCCTTTTTAATTAATAGTATTATATTTATGATATTGGAAAAGAATTGGAACTTAACCCTAAGCTTGAAACTTAGGAACTTGATTATAGATTTAGGTGATCTTTTGGGTCTAGGCTAAACCTATAGTAATATGGGTGTTGTTAGTTTTAGAATCTTATTGTGAATATGTACTTGAATAGATTGCATTGATTTAGAAGCTCAACAAAAAGGGAAGGCACAATTTCGGAGTGATTGTTCGATTATTTGAGGCAAGTGAATTTCTAAACCCTTGTTAAGTGTATGTAATACATGTATTTCCTTGTGGTATGTGTTGGGGACAGAGGTGGATCTAGGATTTAGAGTCACTGGGTGCCAAGCAGAAGCGGACCCACATGATTTGATAGGGGTGCATGTGCATCCGTTAACTTAAAAAAATTCATGTGTATATATGTATATCTATCGTGAGAAACTAACATAAAGTAGGATATAATCAACAGTGCACCCATAAGAAGCGTAGGAGTGCCCTTGTTTAGTTGGTACAAGCCTGAGGAACCACTCGCGAGAATACGGTTCAAATCTAGCTAGAGTCTTATTTCATTATTTTTATTTTAAGTTTAGCTTAGATATCACATTTGAGTCATTAGTTACCAATCAAATACTACATTATTCGTTAATTGTAGTAAAAGTTTCGTTAATTACCTAAATTAAGATAGTATGGTGCATCGAAATCTTCCAATTTTGGATTCGTCTCTAATGGCCAGTAGACTCATCGATTAAATCAATTTTACATTCAGATAGAATTATTCGTCTTGTGGCTGGATGGGAGAGCGGGATTGGGCGATGAACGGAAGGCTGAAGCGTTAATTAATGACAACTTTTTGTTGTTCAAAAGTTTAAAGGAAAAGTCAGGGTTTCAACGGTGAAGAGATTTTATTTTTTTTTCATATTTAATCATATAAAGAAAAGTCAAAGGGTTGAATTAAATTAGTTAAAAAATAATTATTGATTAATACTTAACAATAAGTTAACAAGTAAGAAAAAATCAAAAAACAAAAGAGAATGTGCCTTGTAGTTTAAAAAAGAAACATTGCCTCCAGCTAAAAAGAAAAATTAAAACAAAAAAAGGCTGCCTGCAGTTGAAAAAAATTAAAACAAAAAGCTGCTAGCTGGAATCAATCCCGCGAACTTTGACCCATTAAGTAGATGGTCTACCATTGCCCCATAGAACACTTTTGTTCTCTGGGTGGCACGTTTATTATTTATACATATGTTGTATATAAATACTTATATATAAATAGAGTTTCCGTCGAAGCTTGTGGGTGGCGTGGCACCCCCACGGGCCTTAATAGATCTGCCCCTGGTTGGGGAGTAATGAGACTTGGTGATGGGTTGACTTGTCCATGTTGAGAATGGTTTGAAAGGCTTGTTGAATCATTGTTGATGTTGTATCATGATTGTGTTGTTGTGAATTGTGCAATGTTATGAAAATAGTCATTTTCTCATTATTTGTGTGAACATGTCATTTGAATTGTTCTGAGACATAGTTGTGACAAATGTTATGTGAATTGAGAAAGAATAAGAAATTAAAGAGGATGTATCATTTCGAGGGACGTATCGCGCGCCGCGATGGATACTATATTTCGAGGGACGTATCGCGTGTCGCGATGACTATTATCGAGCATCGTATCGCGCGCCGCGATGGATGCATGGACAAATATGGGTCCCGAATTGAGAGACAGCGGGTGTGTTTCATTAGGTCAGACATGCATCACTATACTTAACATTGCATTCCATTGCATTGCACATGTTTATCATTAGTGAACTTGATATTATGTTTTGCTAATCTTATGAGTGCCTTTCTGTGGAACTTTGATTGATGAATATTGAGCTTGTTGTTGAGAATATGTAATTGTTAGAGTGTTGTTGTCGAGTTGTGTGCTATGTGAATTATGAACTATTAGTTTGGGCTGGCTTTAAGCAGGTTGTAGTTGTGGAGGTTGTAATTGATGAATATTGAGCTTGTTGTTGAGAATATGTGATTGTTAGAGTGTTGTTGTCGAGTTGTGTGCTATGTGAATTATGACCTGTTAGGTTGGGCTGGCTTTAAACAGGTTGTAGTTGTGAAGGTTGTAATTGATGAATATTGAGCTTGTTGTTGAGAATATGTGATTGTTAGAATGTTGTTGTTGAGATATGTGCTTGTAAATTGTGAACTATTAGATTGGGCTGGTTTTATACAGGTTGTAGTTGTGGAGGTTCGGTTGGTGTGTAAGGAGTACCCGTATTCTATCCCCTTAGCTCGTGTTTAGAGGTTTACTTGTTGAGTACCATGTGGTTTGGTACTCACCCCTTACTTCTACAATTTTTGTAGGTTACGAGCCTGGATTTTGTGGTACTTGTCATTCTCTTTTTTTCCGAGGCTTCTAGGAGATTTGTGAGGTAGTTGTTTATCATCTCAGCAAACCTTCCTACTCCTATTTATGATCTTTGTTCTATTCTAGAAAGAAGATCATTTGAGACTGGTGTTTTTCTTTTGAATCAATTGTAATACTTTAGAGGCTTGTACACGTGACAACCAGATTTTGGGGATATTTTTGAGTTGATTAGGAAATTTCCATATTTTATTGTAATGACTGACTTTTAGGCTGACTTATCTTGGTGGGATAAGACGAGTGTCATCACGTCCATTTTTGGGTCGTGACAATTTCACTCAGTTGCAGTTTTCTGTAAGTTAATTTATATGTGTTGACGGTTAACATTTACAACAATTTTTTTCTTGCATTACATATACAAACAACTTGTTCTCTACAAAAGGGTATGGCCAATCAATTGAAACCTTCTTTGTCCTCCCATCAATCAGTCTCTTCAACAACCTATGGCCTTTGATTATTCAGAATGATCATCATCATCACACAACGTATCCACTTATCATATTTCACCTGTCCGTTTACTTCATTCAATCCACAGCAAATCCCAAACACAAACAACACAATATACTATACATGAGAAATCAATCATATATGTTCAATTAGTCGAAGTGTGTGCAAGCCGGCTGAGATACCACGACTATTAAAAATACAAATAATAAATCGCAATGAATACTAATCAGAAGGATCCCATCTATCACCATGTTTTATTAATATCGATAAGAATCCGTCTATTACCGCAAAATAAAGATTTTGGAACCAAAAATATTTTGGAATTAGTCGTGAATGACGACAATCACAGAAAAAAATCGAGGGAGTGAGAAACGTTTGAATCAAAAAAAGAAAATCTGATTTTTGAATTAATTTTAATTGATTGAGTAAAAAAAGGAAAACAAATGGACAAAAAAAAATAGGAGGGAGAGAGAAACGTTTGAAAATAAAATAAAATCTGATTTTTGATTTAATTATAACTAATTGAATAAAAAAAGGAAACCAAATATTCTTATTTTGTTTTGAATCCCCTAACTTTATGGCATTATTAACTATCCTTAATGTTATCCATTTTTTTTTTATGATATTTAAAAAAACTTATTTTAGTATTATTTTAAAAATCTTTTTTAAAAAAAATAAAATGTTACAATCTGAAAGTTTTATTCTATTGCTATAACTTGAAAATATTAATCTAATAAATGTCATTTATAAAATTTTCACAAAAAAAAAAATTAATAACCCAATTTCAATTTTAACGATCATTTCACCCAATTTTGAGTTATCCAAAACCCGATTTTCCTTTTCATTTAGATCCCATGAGTCACTCTGCCCAATTCACAATTTGAAAAAAAATCAACCAACCCATTTTCAGTTGTCAGTATTACCCAACAGCAGCTGTCAACATTTCCAAACGGCTATCCACGTTGCCGTCTTCGTCTTCCCCAAAAATGTCGCCTTCTTCTTTCCCAAAATGTCAAGGATAGCAATGGAGCTTCAGGGCTCCGCCGCACCTCTTTTTCAGCTTTTCTCGAAAACTAACAACAGCTTTAGCCTCCAAATTTATTAAATGGATCAATTTTTCTTGATTCAAAATGAGAAATTTAATTTTACCCTATTTCTCTATCCGTTTTTTCCCCCAATTTCTAAGCCCTAAGAGCAGAGCAATGGAGCTTCAGGGCTCTGCCGTACCTCTTTTTCAGCTTTTCTCGAAAATTAACAGCAGTTTTAACCTCCAAATTCATTAAATGGATCAACTTTTCTTGATTCAAAATGAGAAATTTAATTTTACCCTATTTTTCTATCCGTTTTCCCCCCAATTTCTGAGCCCTAAGAGCAGAGCAATGGAGCTTCAGGGCACTTCCTCACCTCCTTTTCAGCTCTCCTCGAAAATTATCAACAGCTTTAGCTATCTACGTTGCTTGCTTTGGCCTCCAAATCCCTTAAAATCCGCTGGAAGCTGCTAAAAATTGATGAAGGATTGGCTTTTTATGAACCAAAAGGAAAAATGTTGAATTCATAATTCAATTTTGCTCTATTTCTCTATCCGTTTTTCCCCCTTCGAAACACCTCTATATAAACCTTCCTTTGGTGTGGAGATGGAAGACATTAAGAAAAAAAAATAGGTTAGAAATATAAGAGCCCTTAACTTATTCTTTATTGAGCTTCAATATCTTCTATGGATGAGCTGGAGACATATTACTCCCCACCAACTCATCTCCCACATATATCATTCCCTCCCTCTCCCTATCCAGATGAATTCGTTTTGAGACTAAAATGACTAATCAAATGGATTACTTTAACAAAATTGTTAAAGAAGTCGATTTACAACTCGAAAAAAAACATGGAAATAAGATCTTGATTGTATTGTTGAGATGTTCCGTTTCCAAAGAATTAGTCAATCTTAACAATATCAAAATGGGTCTAATAAAAGCACACAAGGACTTGGTAACAGAGGCTACATATTTCATCAGCATTTTTTGTAAATAAAACCACACGACTACTTGCTAACGAATACACCAAAAATGGGTATGCGTGGAAATGTAAATATACTCCATTTTTTTATATATAATTTAATACCTTAAGAGTTGACAGTAATAGGTTGACTTTAAAAAATTATTTTTATCATACTAAGAATATATAGTAGATTTTTGAGAACAAATAAAGTAACTACTCCATGTAAAAAAATAGATAGATTGTTTTTTATTGTCTGAATTAGACCGCTTGTTAGTTTAGTTTAGTTTAGAACTATCAAATTTTTATGGGCTCAATCAAACCACTTGTAAGATTAGTTTAGAACTATTGTATCTAATATTTATGGGGTCAATTAGACGACTTGTAAGATTAGTTTATAACTATTACATCACTTATGAGATTAGTTTAGAACTATTACATCTAATTTTAATGGGCCCACTCAGACGACTTGTTAGATTAGTTTATAACTATTACATCAGTGAAAACGATCCCACGTCGCCTTCTTCTTCCTCTAAATGGTAAGAGCAAAACAATGGAGTTTCAAGCTCCGCCTAACCTCTTTTTCAGCTCTTCTCAAATATTAACCAGCAGCTTCAACCACCTTATTTCAATTTTGCCATATTTCTCTATTTGTTCCCTCAATTAGAAGCCCTAAACCCCTCTATATAAACCTTCATTTGTTTTTTGTTTTGTTTTTTAACCTCACTTTAGTTAAATTTTAACTTAAGTTGGCTAAAATTACAATTCACCTCACTATTTTCTTATTACAATTTTAATTATCCTTTCACCCAATTATGGGTCAACCAAGACCCAATTTCCCTTTTTATTTTTTTTAGCTCCAGCAGCCCACGAGTCACCCGATCCAATTCTCAATTTCAAAAGAAATCAACCCAGCCCTTTTTCAATTTCCAGAAAAACACATCAGTAGAAGCAATCTCAACGTCTCCAAACGGCAAATACGCGTACCCAGCACCCCCACGTCGCCTTCTTCTCCCCCCAAAATGGCAAGAGCATAACAATGGCCTTCAAGCCCTCCACAATATAAATTAATCATCATCGAGTCTCTTCAATCTCAAACAATGTGAAATAATTAGTTTTTATGGAATTGAAAATAAAATCAAAATTTTTTTAGTCATTTTTCTAGTATTTAAAAATAAATATAATTAAGTATATTTTATAAATATTTGAAAATCATCTCAAAAAGATTTTACATTCTTAGTTAAATAGTTCATTAATTTAGTTTAGTTTAAATTATACTTAAAATTCTGAGTTAATTAGTTTGTAATAAAATTAATTATTTTATTTCGTTAAGACTAGAAACTCGTTAATTAATTTATAACAACTCATTTTATTCAAGTTTTAAACCAAATTTGTCAATCAAGTTCAATTTGATTAAATTCTAAATTCCAATCGGCTATAATTGAACTCAAATAGTTATGTCTTAATTTGAAATCTAGCTTTTTTATTTGCAAACTTAACCATTTCCTTTCAATTCTTTCAACTCACCCTTTAGGCCAAATTTTATTCTCCAAACCCAATTCTCTAATGTTCATAAAAGAAGAGAAACGAACGACATCAACAATTCACAACAGTAACGGTGTGAACACGAAAACAATAGTGTCAACATATCTAGCGACCTTAAACAGTGAAAACGACCCCCATGTCGCCTTCTTCTTCCCCAAAATGGCAAGAGCAGAACAATGAAGCTTAGGCTCTGCCTCACCTCTTTTTCAGCTCTCTTCGAATTTAAACTCGTAGACCATTATAATTTGAATAGTCTTCTTTTGATCATTGAACAATCGTATCAAAAAGTTTGAATTCCACATTATTCATCGTTCTGTCTTGTTCATTTTCACAAATTATTGGTAATAATAATAATAATATAGTTAAGAATAGATGTTCTATTAATCTTCAAAAGAAATATTTAATAAATATGTACATAAATAATTTAGATTTAATGAAGGGCATAAATCATTCAACATGCATGGTGTCTGTTTATGGGTCTCACTGAACGATTGAATTTTATATTTTTATTTTTATTTTTCACGGGGTATTCGATATCACTTTCAACATAAATAAACAAATTGAAATAACATTGTAGATATCAAAATTATGTGATACTCTATGAGACAAGTTCAATTTCAGCTAGGGTTCTTGAATGTTATTCTATCTTAAGTCCTAGCTCATTAGTCATTCCTATGTAGAAGGTAATATAACATCTCAAATATTTCACAAATTCTTGAAATATTCATAAAGACGTCAAGATATGATCACCGAACTTTTCTTGACAATAAAAAGGTCCAAAATCATCTACATTCAAGATATACGCTATTAATAATCCTCGTATTACTAAGAAAATTTCAGCCATCGTCGTGATCAAGAAAACTCCAGCCTATTCCCTAACAACTACGGAATGCGAACACCATAATTAATTTAGTTTGATACTTTGATTTAGATTTTTATTTTATTTCACTTATTTGCATCGGAAAAAAATATTTTAAAGATATGAAATTTTGAAAAAAATCGAATTGAACTAATATTTGATGCACATTTTTTTATAATAAAAAATTGAAGAATTAAATTGAAGTTTGATAAAATTGTAACAATTAATCGAACGCTCACCCTAATTACTTATGTCAGTATTCAAATAATAAATAATAAATAATTTCAACTTAATCTTAAGCATTATGTACCATCAAAGTTTTGACTAGAAACATAGTGAATCAAATTAGAGAGTATCCGCTTCTCTCTCCATTATTAAATTAAATAACTATTTGTTCTCTGTTTTGTGCTAATTAATTCTACTAGAGGTTATTTTTAGAGTTCTCTATTGAAGGGTTAATTTGTTTGTAATATCGCCGTTTGTTCTATTTTATGTGATGCACTTTACATAGTCACAAAAATTAAGAACAGAAAAATACAAAATTAAAATTTAATTTAAATCAATCATAAATATTTATGTAATTATAAACCATCTCATTAAGAATATAAAAAAAATGTGCCACCAATCATTGATCTATATACTAAGATAAGCTATATATCTAATGAGTTTACAATACATTAAACATGATTATTTTGCTAAATTTGCTAGTGTATATAATTAAATTATACTTATTATGTTGACGGTCTAAAAGATGTTAAATTGCTAGTATATATAATTAAACACAAAAAATAATATCTTAGTTTTTGTTATTATGAATAGTATCAGTTAATGGCGCACAATTCAAGATTATGTATAAAATCATCACTCTTCTATCATTTCCCATTTAAATAACAGACTTTTATTTACGATAAAATTCAAATTCATGGCATACGTTTAACCATCAAAATTAAATAGGCTACATTATCCTATATGCAATAACAAGTTTAATTTATATTGATAGTATAAAATTAAAAAAAAAAAATTGGTAATGTGTATAACTTAAATTGTGAGTGAATATTGACAAAATAAGTACGCTCACCATCCATCTCAAAATAAGTGTTATCTTAATAAAAAATCACGCCAATAAAAAAATTAATAAATACAATGTGCAGTTTAGTAAGCTATTCTTTCATATTTAATAAATATCCCTTGAAAATTAAATACTATTAAGAACATGGAGTGTAAAAGGATATAGTTGGAGAAACATATTAATTTTTATCTCGAATTCGTAATGAAACACTTATTCTAGAATAAATGAAAATAATAAGTTTTTCTACTAACAAACATATCCTATTTCTCCATATAGAAATGCTACCAACAATTGATCTACTAAGTTAAGCTATATATATCTAATGAGTTAATAACAAATTAAGTATGATTATTTTACTTAACCACATAATTTTCAGATGAATCCCCTCCAATGGGATTGAAACACCATGACCACATGAGATCGTGGAAGAAAGATAGAACCATGACAGAAAGACCGATTACGAGAATTATAAACTCGTAACTATGAATATCATCAGGATCAGGAGTACTTTCGTAATCATCATCGTTCACCATCTCATCTTTATACTTAAAAATATAAGAATACGTAACAATATTACTATTAATATTATTAGGTTTTAGAGTAGCAACTTTTGATGGTGAAGAGAGTAGTAATTTTCTAGAGAGGGTGGTGGAAGGAAAAGTTACTAGTAATAATTTCTAACAAGACAAGAGGGAAATTGTTGTTTCGCCATTAATTATTTTGTTTTTGTTTGCACAATTGTTAATGTATTAATGAAACAATTTACTATTTCACATGTATATATATAATAATAGCTAGAGCTTTACGATGAATTTTTTTTTTACATTTTATTGTAACTTTTTATATTTTCCATGTTTTGTATAACGAAAAACATATATATATGGAAATTTTTATATGTTTGCACGTTTTCTATAACCAAAAACCAAATATGGAAACTTTAGTTTTACCCAAAAGAAAAAAGAAAAAAGTGTATTCCGTTATTGGATTATTATGATGGGCTGATGGCAATGAATTAACAAAAAAAAAAATTACGTATGAAATAGGATTTCTTTTTTTCATCATATTATTATAAAACTCCTTAATTATTAATACTTCTAATATTTTTTATTATTTATTTCCTCTTACCACTATTTTAGAATTCCTAGAGTAGTTCTTTTGTTTTGCCAAAAAATATGAATAATCCAACGTTTTTAATTGATTTACGGCACTTTTTGGTTTCCTTTTTGTAGACTTATTAATTGTATTTTCCCAATTTTGTCCCTAGTAAATAACTGAAAAACATACATTTTTATAATTTTACAAAGGATATAAGAAGATTAAGGCGTAAATAAAAGAAAACGTAGAATAAAGTGTAATGGGAAAAAAATGAAATATATCCGAACTTTGATCGAAATTGCTATAATAATACCGAACTTTGGAAATGACCTTTTACCCCTGCACTATTTAATATTGTATTTTAAAGGCATATATGTGCCCACGTGGACATCATAAATATTGCATCATTATAAATAGTAACGTGTCCACGTGTGCACATATATACTTTTAAAATACACTATTAAATAGTGCAGGGGCTAAAAGGTCCTCCTTAAAGTTTAATATCGTAACAATAATTTCAATCAAAATTAAAATATTTTTCAGACCATTTTCCGAAGTGTAATTATAAATGTGAATATATTAAAAGTGCAAATTGCAAATTAATAAATTAAGGACCATGGGTGTCACCATCATCGACAACATTGAAAACTCCTTTTCATGCTAGTTCACATAAGGGGTCCAACAATATAAAATATTCATTTACATAAGGGAGTTAATATTAGAAATAATAAACACATATTCATATTAATAATACTCTCTCTATCCTAATAATAACTAATACCCGTAAAATTAATATATGTATTATTAATATCTACATAATTTTATCTAGTTATCAAATGATCAAATATCTATCAAAATGTATTGGATAAACATAAGAGGTTGACATGAAGAAGAAGAAGAAAGAATTTCTTATCTTCCTTGAACGCGTGGAATAATTAAAATTTAAAATTTTATAAAAAATATTATAAAAAATATAATTTCATTGATAAAGTAAAATTTTCAATAAATTTAAACTCGTATATCATTATAATTTGAATCATCTTATTTGATCATTGAACAATCTTATCAAAAAGTTTGAATTCACATATTATTCATCATTGTGTCTTTCTTCTTTTTCACAAATTATTGATAACAATAATATAGTTAAGAATAGTCCAAAAAGACAAAAACTTTTTGGTGCTCAAGATTTCAAAATTTCAAAAAGATAAATAGAAATAGGACAAATTTCAACGTACACAAAAGGGGAAGCCAATGCCACAAGTCTGTCTTACCAAACCAAAATTCATGGTCCACAGACCACAAGCTTTCCTTCCAACGGCTTTTTTTCGAAATTTCATAATTCTCTTTTTGAATGTCTTAAGTTTTTTAGTTGGATGTTGGAATAGAATGCGAAAATAACAATTTCAAAACTATAGGCCTCGCTTTCGTAAATTACAATACCATCTTTAATATAGTTTTGTAAAATAGAATTTGAAAAATAAAGTTTACACAAATCTATCTCTATCTTAGAATTGAAAAAGTTATTTTTGACAACCTCACATAAACTCCAACCATGTTACCCAAAAATATTTAAATATAATACTTCATCCGTATCAATTAAAATAACTCTTTATTTTATCATTGATTAACAAAATGATACTCTTCTTTATATTTAGTAGTGTTAAATATTTAACTAAATATTTTCCAGTTTATCCTTAATAAGAACGCTTTATAGTCACAATTATTTATAATTTATTTCAGATTATAAATTTTTAAAGAATCATTTTAAATTTCATATTTAATCAAATACTATCACATTTTCAAGACTTACGTGTGAATTATATTGGATTATTATTATTGATCGAATACCATTCCATAAATTAAGACAAAAAAGTAATATTTAGCCATTACTGTCATTACTCCCAATACTCCTCTGTTCATTTTATTTACCGTTAAAAAATAAGTGTTTTTCTTTAATTTATCTATTTCAGCAAATTAAAAGAGATTTATTACTTTTATTTTAATATTATCTTTATTATTAAAATTTTACATAAATATTTAATAGTCAAACTTAGATTTTCAAAATATAATTAATAAACTTAATTAAGTAGAATGAAACTCCTAAGTCCTAACAAATAATATTAACTTAAAGAGGAGTATCAATCAATACAAGCCAAGCAAAATGACACAAAAAAACTAAGATTAATCCACTTCTCAAATTCAAATCTCAAAATAAACAATAATCATTTTATATTTTAATAAACTATTTTCATAGAAATGCCACAATTTATTTAAGACCGGAGGTTTAACTGAAACAAAGGAAGTTAAATTAATAATTATTACTCTTAAATTTTAATTTGTTTATTCTACTTTTCTTTAATATATTTTTAAAAAATATTTTTTTCCTTTTCAACAATTATTTAATTACAACTTTTCATGTTGACAACAAACTTATGAAAAACATATCTCTACATTTAATTATTTTAATGAATATCACAATTTTTAAAAAAAATACATATTAAATCAAAACAGAACAAATAATTTAATAACTTGAATTAACTAAAGCAGACAAAACCTAAAGAGTTTTCAGTTTCTCTTATTCGGAATAATTAATAAATCGTAACGCATTTTTTCAGTAAAAACGACAGCGTTTTATCAGATTCTTATAACAAAACGGCGTCGTTTGTTTCATTCTTCTTGCATTTCTGAACCCCACTTAACGGCCAAAGCCAGCCTCAATCACAGAGCAAAATGATCTGTTCACATTTCAAAAAATCAGAACTTTTTTCAGACCAAATGTTAAATGTTTTCTACATTTGGATATAAAAAGTGTAAAAATTTGTGAAAAAGTTTGAGTTCATTTGAGTTGATGAACTATTAGGGTTCTTGGGTTTTGTTTTTCTTGGTTTTTGATCTGTTTGTTTTTCAGTTTTGTTGAAAAGAATTGTTCTTTATGCTATAAAGAAAGAACCCCAGAAAGAAAGTTTTGATTTTTATTTGTTTTGTTTTGATTTGGGGTTGAAATGAAACGAGCTAAGTTCGACTCTGTAATGTCAGTGAGTCGACTCAGATCGATTCAAGTTTTGATGTGTTTGTTGTTTGTGTATTTTTTCTTGGTTACTATGGAAATACCTTTGATTTCTAAACTTGGGTTTGGTTTAGAATCGTATGAACTTATTTCTACACCGTTTGATAATAATTCCAAGTTTAGCAGGCTTAATAGTGTTGGTGAGTTGAGTGGTTCGAGTCAAGATTCAGTTTTTCCTTCAAGGGTTATGTCAAGGAGAACTAAAATGGAGTTTTCATTACCTCAAAGGAAGATGGTAGAGTTTAAGAGAATTTCAGGTTTGGTTTTTGATGAGAAGGTGTTTGACAGTTTTGATAAAGAAGAGTTTTCTGAGCTGCATAAGGTTGTTAGGGACGCTTTTGTAGCTGGGAAGAAACTGTTTCAGGATATCGAATCGGGGAAAGTTCAGGGGGAGGTTGTGAGTGGGACTCAGAATCGGACTGAGTCGTGTCCTGACTCGGTGTCTTTGTGGGGTAGTGAGTTTGTGGCTGGTGGGAAGATTATGGTGATACCTTGTGGAATGACTTTAGGGTCTCATATAACAGTGGTGGGGACGCCTCAGTGGGCCCATGAAGAGAAGGATCCTAAAATTACATTGGTGAAGGATGATGATGAGACTGTGATGGTTTCACAGTTTATGATGGAGTTGCAAGGATTGAAGACAGTTGATGGTGAGGACCCTCCAAGAATACTGCATTTCAATCCAAGGTTGAAAGGGGATTGGAGTGGAAGGCCAGTGATCGAGCAGAATACGTGTTATAGGATGCAGTGGGGGTCTGCGATGAGGTGTGACGGTTGGAAATCCAAGCCTAGTGAGGACACTGGTGAGGAATTTATGTTGTTAATGCAATGCTTTTCCGTTTTGTCTTCGTTAATTGTTTGGTCGTACTCGTTGTTGCACCTGTATTATGTATTGGTACGGGTAAGTTTCATATTAAGAGAAACTCTAGTTTTTTGCAAAATGCTAATTAGCCTTAAAGAGAAATTAATTTACTAGTTTTGGAATGAAATGAGTTATAGTGAACCACGAATTTTCCTTAAAAGAGAAATTATTAAACCAGTATTGTAATGAAACGAGTCTTATTAGAATATAATGGTGTTGATATAGCTGACCCCACGTAGTTTGAGATTAAGTTGTAGTCAATCCGTATGCTGAGTGGTTGTTATCTACATGGTTGCTTCACGCTTGCACCACTTCTTTAGAAAATGTCGGAATTATTAAGATTCTCATGTAGTTGTGTTGCTATTTTTGGTTGTTAAATGTCCAATTTTACAACTATATATATGGAAGGAAAGACTTTGAACTTCTTTGTGGCTGTCTGAGCTGAATTCTTACTAACCAGAAATTTTGCTAGATATTGTTATAGATGATTGAATCAGCTGTGTCTGATCAGTATAAAACTTGATCAAGCTGAATTCGGAGCTTTTTTTTAAAAATAGTTGTGGTGTCTGTTCCAGTTTGCACGCATCTCAACTAATTGAACGTTAATGATTGATTTCTCATGTATAGTATACTGTGTTGTTGCATGGTAATGGTTCAGATTCTCACTTTAGTATTGTCTGTGTTTGTGATTTGCTGTGGAATGAATGAAGTGGACGGACAGGTGAAATGTGAGAAGTGGATACGTGATGATGATGATCACTCTGAAGAATCAAAGGCCACATGGTGGTTGAAGAGACTGATTGGTGGGAGGACAAAGAAGGTTTCAATTGACTGGCCATACCCTTTTGTAGAGAACAAGTTGTTTGTGCTTACTGTCAGTGCTGGCTTAGAAGGTTATCACATCAATGTAGATGGGAGACATATTACTTCATTTCCTTATCGCACTGTGAGTATTGTCTAAAATTACTTTATCTTAATGCCTTTTTGTGATGCATATCGGTTTAAACATTTTCTTATGGTTGATAGGGTTTTACTCTTGAGGATGCGACGGGTCTGTTTGTTAATGGGGATATTGACGTGCATTCTGTATTTGCTGCTTCATTACCTTCAACACATCCAAGTTTTGCTCCACAGAGGCATTTAGAAATGTTACCCAAGTGGCAAGCTCCGCCACTTCCAGATGAACCTGTAGAGCTTTTTATTGGCATCCTTTCTGCAGGGAATCATTTTTCTGAGAGAATGGCTGTGAGAAAATCTTGGATGCAACATCCATCACTTAGGTCTTCAAATGTAGTAGCCCGTTTTTTCGTGGCAATGGTAAGACTTGGCTAAGACACAAGTGTTCATTTATGAAAGCAATATCTCATATTTGGAGCTTTGCATGTGCTTATAGTTGATTTGAAATGTTGCAGCATGGAAGAAAAGAGATAAATGTGGAGCTCATGAAAGAAGCAGAATTTTTTGGCGATATAGTTATAGTCCCATACATGGACAATTACGATCTTGTTGTATTGAAGACAGTAGCAATCTGTGAATATGGGGTAAGTGCAAGGATAAAATTGGATTATGCTCATTATCACATCAGATTTTCTCATCCTTTTAACATTTATGTACTCGTGGTATATTCCAGGTCCGTACAGTCGCGGCAAAGTATGTAATGAAGTGTGATGATGACACATTTGTAAGGATTGATGCTGTGATGAAGGAAGTTAAGAAAGTCCCTAGAGGAAGAAGCCTGTATGTTGGTAACATCAATTACTATCATAAGCCCCTTCGACATGGTAAATGGGCAGTCACCTATGAGGTAGACTCTCTCACTTTGTCAGTATTACACTTCAAATTTCTGTAGTCTACTGACTTCCAGGAGGGGGTTGAGGCATTGTAATTGATAATCTATATTTGCAGTTTCTTCTGTTTTCACGTGGTAAATCATAACCCTTATATATCCTTGAGAGTGCATGCCGAAGGACTACCATTGAAACTAGCCCTTGTCTTGCATGCTAATAGTAGATGGTGGAAGTTACCAAAGCAGCCCACTAAGTGAGCATCAACAAACCAAAAGGCACCAAGCTCCAACATAGTAATGATGCAAATCTCAATTTGTAGAAAAGTCTCTTCTTTTTTACTGGAATGGCAGTAAAGAGTTCATCCGTGTAGAGTCAGCTAATAGAAGGTTTAAGCCAAAATATGGCCCTTGACACCTTAATTTGAAATGGGACTGCCATGGAAAAGTATGCTTGGTCTTTTGTATCCCTGGTTTGATCCGGCCTTATACTGGCGTTGTACTAAGTTCAATACCAAGCCCATTGTAACCATCACTTTCTTCTCCCTTTCTTGTATTTTGCTAGATTCTGGTTATGAGAGGATTTATCAAGAACCTTAGTTGCTTCATATGTAATGAATTGCTTTATGTCCTGAACCTCTTATACATTCACTAGTTGCTGACATTCAGTTTTCCCCATGGGGGTTGACAGGAATGGCCTGAAGAAGATTATCCACCCTACGCCAACGGGCCTGGTTACATCATCTCATTTGATATCGCAGAGTATGTAGTTTCCGAGTTTGAGAAACATAAGCTGAGGGTAAGTTACCTTGATCTGCTTTGTGAAATATTCCTAACCTGAACAGAAAAATAATTCTATCTAACATATATTTGACCCGCTGCAGTTGTTTAAGATGGAGGACGTGAGCATGGGAATGTGGGTAGAACAGTTCAACAGCTCAAGGCCCGTAGAGTACCTGCATAGCTTGAAGTTTTGTCAGTTTGGGTGCATTGATGATTATTACACTGCACATTATCAATCTCCAAGACAAATGATCTGCCTGTGGAGAAAGTTGCTGAACCAAGGGAAACCTCAGTGCTGTAACGAGAGATGACAAGGCATACCCTGTTAGCTAATGTTAGGCAACTCTGAAAAGGAAACGAGACAAGATAGATGACAAGGCGCATACCCTGTTAGCTAGTGTTAGGCAACGCTGAAAAGGAAGCAAGACAAGATAAGTTCCCGGGAAGAGCTTGTACATATAGCTAGAGTAAATTAGCCTATTGTGCTATTATTATATTTACTTCATTCATTCATTAGTTGCTTCTTTTGTTAGGGCTCCAGTCTTGTACCCCAGGCTAGTTGACACATCAGTCTTGTGAAACTGTATGAAAACAATGATAGCTTAAGCTCTTACAATATAAAATTCAAGGGTGAATGGCTCATTTTCAATCTCATTTTGCAATTTACATTCTTCTATGTGCCTGTCAACTCTGACTATTTTGGGCTGTCCCAGATCTGAAAAACATTTCTCCTAGTTGGTGATACCTTAATTTTTTTGTGTTCCCTTAAGGGAAGTCTTTAAGGTTAATGTCAGCAACTTTGAGAGTTCTGATCTTGCTAACATTAACAGACTTAGAGGTGGTGTATCCATATGTAGTTCTACAGAAACAGCATCCAGTATTATAGTTCTTTTTATCTATGTTGCATTGCTGACGGTTATATATGAGAGTGAAGGCGAAAAAATGGCATATAAAGGCTGATCAAAAGTGCTAGAATTTCTGACCAGAAAAAAGAACAGTAAAACAGTTGTCTTGTTATCAAGAAACCTAAATATTGCAATCCTGGTATAATAGAGGTGCAACTGAAGCTTACCACCAGCTAAGAGACGCTGTGAATTATCCTATTGTACAAGCAAAGCATATATAAAGAGAAGACAAAGAAGTTGAGAAAGAGCTGCATAATCAAGGTATTTTTAAGCTTGCAGAAAGACAAAGTTTGGAGCTTACTTCTGGGGAGGGGAAATAAGAAATACCAATGTGTTCACAAAGTATAAGGGTCTCTTGTCTTGAAACTTGTACATCATTATTATTTGTGTTTCATAATTGTGCCTCTAAATTAGTCCACTACTCACAAATACTAGTGTTTTTATCTCTTGATACATACTATATTACTTGAATCTATTTGAAATGGAAAATGAGTGGGTGATCAAGGTAAACGATGAGCTGATGCACGTGGAGGATCTTACAACTGTGGAGGCAGAGCACTGGAAGAAGCGGTCCATTTATAGAGTACCTGTTGGTGTCACAGATGTGAGCAAGAAAGCTTACAAGCCTCAGGTAGTGTCTTTTGGTCCTTACCATCATGGCACAGATCATCTCAAGACGATGGAAGTTCATAAGCACCGAGCTCTTCTCCACTTCCTCAAGAGATCTGGAAAATCATTAACATGTTATATTGACTCCTTACAACAAGTGGCTCAAGATTTGAAAGATGCATATGATTTGCTGGATCCTGTATGGCAAAATGATACCAATGCCTTCTTACGGTTGATGATTCTTGATGGCTGTTTCATGCTGGAGATTTTGAGAACAGCTGCTGCTGATAGTCTACTTATAGATCAATCTCAGCATCCTCAACAGTATGACTATGCTCCTAATGATCCAATTTTCAGCAATCATGGGAAGCTCCATCTCATGCCTTATCTCAAACGCGATATGCTGATGCTTGAAAATCAGTTACCTATGCTCCTTTTGGAAAGATTACTTGCCATTGAAAATCAAGAGGAAAAGGTGTTTATCTCCCTCTCTTAAACACGTGCTCACGTCTCCTCTTAAAGTTTAAGCTATTTTACGTGACACTTTTTTATTTAGTTAACCCTTCAACATTGATTAGTGACCTTTTCTAATCTAATTCCCCTTACAGAGTGAAGGGTTACTCCTTGATTGCATTCAGCAGGACGATGAGCAATGTATTAATAAGCTCATACTGGACTTCTGCAATCCTCACAGCCGCGCTAAAGGACTTGGGAAATGTTTCCATGTATTGGATGTCTACAGAAAGAGCATACTTTGGGAAGATCCTGCGTTGGCCAAGACTCGTTCAAGGAAAGCACCCAAAGTTACTAACCAGAGTAGTGGCGATGAGATAATACGTTCTGCTATGGAGCTCCATGAAGCAGGCATTGTGTTCAAGATGAGTAGAACTAGAAGCCTCAAGGACATCTCCTTCCATGGTGGTATCCTTAAGCTTCCTCTGATTGTGGTGGATGATGCAACAGAGTCGATGTTCTTGAACTTAATAGCTTTTGAGAGATTGCATGTAGGTGCAGGAAATGAAGTAACCTCATACATCTTCTTCATGGATAATATTATTGACAATGCCAAAGATGTTAGCTTGCTACACTCTCGTGGCATCATCCAGAATGCAATTGGCAGCGATCAAGCTGTGGCTAAGCTATTCAATTCACTATCAAAGGACATTACGTTGGATCCAGATAGCAGCCTTGATCTAGTACACAAACTGGTAAGTGACTATTGCAAGCTGCAGTGGAATGAATGGAGAGCCAATCTCATTCACACCTACTTCAGAAGTCCCTGGGCCATTTTGTCTGTCATTGCTGCTATCTTTCTTTTCGCCCTCACCATTGTTCAGACAATATACAGCATCTATCCTTACTATTATCCACGTTCCTAACGACAATCTCCTCACATTAAAGTACAAAGACTTAACCTTTCTCCATTGGAGAAAGACGACGAGTGTTACCAAATTTTGGAGTGAAACAGGGAACTTATTCTGATCTTGGTGCATCTTATTTTTAATTTAATTCTGATTCCTCAAGTTCTTAAAAATTTGGCCAAATCTCATGTCCCATAGCATGTCCATATGTCAATTATCACAAAAATTATGTGGTCTTTATATGATGAATGTAGTACTTTGATATCCTTCTTGCTCAAAATCTATATGTGATTTCAGTAAGAAATGAACACGTCCCGTGTAATTCCAAGTGGGGTCTGGGGAGGGTGATGTGTACATAGATCTTACCTTACCTAGTGAATGTAGAGAGGTGGTTTCTGAAAGACCCTCGGCTCAAGTAAAGCATATCAAAGCATATTTTAGTAAGAAATGCCTTTGCATGTGAACAATACTTGCAAAATCTATTGACAATGTCTATACTTATTCTTTTTTGGACATTATCAAGACTCTCTTTATGCCTTACTTGTGAATACATCTACAAGTGTTTACATCATGTAGGGATAATAGGTCATCCATTTTTCAAGTAATGAAACTCTCTCTATAAGTTTTCATAAATGTTTGCAAGTTATTGCACATGAATGGTGTTTACCCTATTCGCACTCAAAGGATAATAGTAAGGGTTCATCAAAAAAGAATTTTCATAATTCATTTCTAGTAACTTAATAAGAATTCCTATGTGGATTCTCATATATGAAATGGATTAAAGATGGGCCAAGCTAGTAACTTAATAAGAATTCCCAATCCACAATTAACATCAGTAGGATTGGGAAAATTGAACACAGGTCAGAAGTGAATTACGAGTCTAACCAATCAGCGAATCGAGCGACCTCCCCTGGCATGCAATTATGTGATGACTAACCTCTCATTCTAGTTTAGTGCTCTTCGAACCGCGCAGAAAGGAAACTTATCTGATTTTATTTATTTTGAAATTTTTCTGAAAGAAATAATAAATCGTATACAATATTATATTATTAAGGATTTCATGAAGAAACTACACGAATAAAGGGTCAAATTAAGACATATATAAGTTCATGTTGCTAACATCAACACAAAATCTAGAAATTTAGTATTAAAGAAACATGATCCAAGAATACATATAGCTTTTTATCACAATGAAGATATAAAGAATCTAGCTAGTCCAGATTGGAATCCTTTAAAGTACTTTATTATCACCTTATGATCAACTATATGTTGCTATGCTGACATTTTTTTTTTAAAAAAAAAAAAACTTAAAGAGGGGTGATAAGATGCTAGCATAAAAATATGCTAGTGTTTTCTTACTAGAAAAGGATCAAAAGGAAAAAAGAAGAAGTAAAGCAATTCAATTTCTTAGAAAAGGTAACAAAAACAGAAATTGACTAATAAACAAGTGGATCAATATATTTTCTTGAACTTGTGATGGTTAATTTGGTGCATAAAAAACAACAACTCTTTGTTAGTTTTTTTTGGTTTCCCTTCCGGTGTTCGAAGCCCACATTGGAGCTCCGACTAAATTTGGATCGCGCTCTGCAGGGCCCATTCGGGGGTGACGCTCCCAACATGATTTTCTCCATACCCAGGGCTCGAATCCGAGACCTCTGGGTAAGAGTGAAGCACTCCCACCAGTGCACAACAACCCATGTTGGTAACTCTTTGTTAGTTATTAGGTATGGATGATGAGATTTCATTGATAACGGGATCAATTCAAGTAGATTCATGGCAGGCTCATTGCTCTCATCCTATCGTAATAATGAAAGAGAACTCCACGTACCAAAAAAGAAACTTACTTTATTCCTAAAATGGAATATAGAAAGCGGTACAATACGAGGCTCGAGAGATCTTGAGCATAATATATGCTACTATCAAAAAGACTCTAGCCATATCTTAATCCATAGTTGAAGAATGACGCGATCAAGAAAGTTCTCCCTTGAATAAAATATCCAAAGATTTCTCTTTCATTTTCATTACAAACAAATAAAGAATTGTACATTTTTTACCCAATGGAGTCTCTAAGTGAAGTAACATTAGTCATTAGGTCCAAATTAATTACTCTAATTAGAGAATGATTATCTCCACATTTAAAGCTTTTATTTAAAAAAATTACACATTAAATTAAAGGCAAAAAGCATAGTGAACTTTCATAAATTTTGGGATTCGAATAATTTAAGAACAAAATTTTAGAGGTCCAAAAGCTTTGCCTACTATTGTCATGGAATTTTTTTTGGAGAAAAAAGAAAGAATATTGGTGAACAAAATGATTCTTTTAAAGTGGAGGGTGCTCAAAAGAAGGAACATATTCCTTTTATCACTTGTGTATCTTATTTTTATAAAATAATATATCCAATTTGATTCTTCTAAGTTCTTAAAATAGCCCTATATTTCTAACTAGTGTAACATATTATGACCTATTTCATGCTAGGAGTATATTAATATATTATCACTTAAAATATGTGGTCTTTAATAAATGAATGTGGTTCTTTTTTTTAAAAATAAAAATTTAGTTGTGTTTCTTTTGAGAGGAGTTTTGGAGTGAGGTAGAAGTCTATCTTTATAGCTATGCTAAAGTAGTAACTAGTAAGCGAGCTATTCATATCGGTCAAAATGAATTGAATCAATAAATGAGTTATTACATATTTTTAATGGAAAGTTGGGATTTGGGGCAAAGATGGTCTGGATCAAGATGAGTTAAATAATGAATCATAACATAATTCGACAACTCTCATTATATTCTTTTTCCTAATAATTTATTTAATATAATTAACAAATTAAACTTTTCTTCTTCTTTATTACAACTATAAATAACATATTACATTAAAAAAAATCTAAATTTTTGGATTAGTTTCCTCATGGGCAATTTAGTTAGTGTACTTTGCTTAAATCAATCCAACTTTTATATGCGTTGAATTTGGGTGGGTTAATTAAACGAGTCATATTTTATGGTTTAATTTTTTCACGGCCAATTGTTTTTTACATGGCATCATCAAAGATAGGTTTAGGCCCTGGGAATACTTCTAGAAGTGTTTTATAATTGTTTCAATTCCACATGTGACTCAATCTTATAACCTATTTAGTTAACCTTTTAAGATTTGTTTATTTTGAAAAGTATATTTAGATGTCTTAAAAACTATCACTTTGTGAATAACTTTCTGGAGGTGTTCTTGTCCAAATATATAATTCATGTTTCGAAGATTGTAGGTTTGAATCATGTCCTGCCTAATTATTCATCGGGATAGAAGGCCGATCCAAACTTTGGTATTCCAAAAACAACTAAGTAGATGCCAAAAGTGTCATTTTTCACATTGGAATAAGGCCACAAACCTATGGATATTGTTCATTGCTCAATGTTGAACTTTTTCATTCTATCAAAGAATTAATATAATCTTGCTCTTTTTGAGTTAAATAAATGGAGGAAACAAATTAAAGAGAACAATTATTCAAACAAAGCTAAAGAAATTGAATTGATCATTTTAGCATAATGTAATAAAAACATTTACAAAATGATCAAAAAAAGAAAATCCACCCTCTTGCATTAACCTCCCTGTTTTCTTAACCATTATTTCACATTTTACCACAAACCAAGAAGATCAAGGATTCTCCATGAATCAATTAAACATTAAGCAACAAGATTGTAACATCCTACATTAACACGAAGACGATGAACAATCCCAACGCGTTAATCAACACAACTCCTGCAAGAAAAAACACTATTTCTTGTAAGACGATAGAACTAAATTATCATATAAGCACAAAAATTAGTTGTACATACCAATGTGCCATGGAACATTTTTGAAACTGTTACTCCAAGCTGATCCAAGGAAACAATCGTTCGTCGTGTTGAATCCACTAGGACAATTACATACAAATGAACTATAAGGTCCTCCATATCCACAAACACCATTGCTTTTCTCACAATTAGCACACATATCAGGGTAATCATTATTGAAATTGAACTTGTATTTCAAGGCGATCCCATATTTCCAGGCCTGAGGATTCAATTCTTCGCCACTAAAACCATATAAAGCAGAGTATGATGAACATTGTAGCTTCGTTAAATCCATCTCAAACGCAGGACCAAGATCAACAGGTGTGTAAACACAACAAGTTGAAATTGGTAAATTAAGTCTACTAATGGCTTGACAAGAATACAATAGACTACAAACAGGTGCACCCTGAGAGTCACACATAGGGAAAGTTGAATTAGTCCCTTCATTATTTGACTTGTAGATTGGTGAAGAATCAGTTGCACAATCTAGCAATGCAAAAACTGTTTCATCATGAAAGGTAAAAGGCGCGTTAGCGTCTAGACTAAAGCCTTTACTTGGTTGTGTACAAGCACATGTTGACATAGAAGGGTCACTAATGTACATGATTTGGTAATTGTAGTCTATGGATGTAACTGGATAACACCCGGTGTGTGTCTTGAAAGAGAGTTGTTGGTTGTTGCACATAACATAAGGTTGAAATCGCGGATCACCACAGCCAGGACCAGTGCCAAAAGGGTATTTGATTGGTACATTGCCACATGATTTTTGACAAGTTTGTGATGTGATTAGTGAAGGAAGAAGTATGAACATGATGCAAGAGAGGAAAGTTGAGGATTTTTTGAAGTTCATGTTTTGGTTTGACTATGAAAATGTAGAAAGGCAGGGGAGGGAGGGAGGAAGTGAAATGTGGAAGAGTAGTGGTATATAAATATAAGTGTAAGGTCTAAAGGTTGCCTTTGCAACTTTTCTTGGACTTGGTAATGCATAATATTAAAGAGCCTCATGTTGAGTCATCCCGGTGAAAATCATGACGTCTCAGGTTTAAATTTAGTATAAGCAAAAATATTAAGTCGTTTCTTTTTCAAGTTTTGATGGATAGAGTTAGTTACCCAATATTTGTACTGATAGGAGGTAAAGGTGGACATGTAGCACCGGAATTTCCGAATCGAAGTTTGATTATGATAGTGGATCGAACTATTAAAGTTCGGTATTTGATATTACTGAATGAACTTCAAAAATACCAAATCGTACCAAATGTTCATCCCTAGTGATAGGTAATAAGTAATTTATAAAATTAATCGAGGTGCGTGCAAGTTGATACAAAAGAGAAGAATGTTAGATGACTTTGACTAAATGATGCTATTAGTTGGCTGATTCCCATGTGTGGGATCCTGGGAAATTTCATATACCATAAAAATATTTTATTGAGTCTCCTTCATTCTAGTTTTATTTTATGGTTTTTTCCATGTGTTTTAATTAAGTGCCACCAAAAATTGCAAATGTAAAAGGACATCTATTATAAGCTTCTAATGTTTTTTTTTTTTTTTGAAGGTAAGACTAGTTTGTAAATGCATGGTGATGGAGAAATAGCTTGTAGATTTAATTAATATTGAGTAGTTTGAGAACTCTAATAATTGGTTTGATTAGTTTAATTATGTCAATGATTATGCTTCCACTAAAAAGGAAAAAAGGCATCTTTTATCTTTTGTAATGTAACACAACTATTATTATACTATATAGTATATATAGGTGCTCCTCTTGCCAGCAAGTAAGCCACTTTAATATAGTAATAACAATCTTTACTTTTTAGTTTGTTTTTTAAAAAAATGATACCTTAATTTATTTGGAGACTGTTAAATATTACTGTCTTTAATGATATAGTTCTAACTTCTAAGTATTATATAAATATTATGGTTTATAAAATAAAAAATTCAAAAAAAATAATAGTTTTAGTATATGATTTGTTTGCTTTCTTTCTTAAATTAAAATTATGTCTAATTAAATATCGCGACATAAAATAAAACTGAAGGAATATAAAATAGGGGAAGAAAAGAAGAAGGGGAGTATACCTTATCTACAACCTAATAACTTTATTCCCTTGATTATTTTTTTCAGTGCTTCACAGCCAGTATTGAAAGTTTGAAACCAAAGTATAATGAAAATTTTTCAAACAGTTTTAATTATTTGGATACTAACAAAAACAAAAAATGACATTTTCAGAAAATTAAGATCTTATATTTTGGTTATTGTCGTTACGTGGAGATGCAATGGTTATAATATATATTTATTAAAATTCAACTAGGCCATAGTTGGTCGTATTTGGAGAGAGGCAAATCAATGTGTGGATTATCTGACAAACGATAAATACAAACATAAAAAAGATTTATTGATTTGTAAAAGTATGTTCAAGAATATGAAATTCATCTGTACAAATATTTTTGAAGTATTTTATTTAGTACTTCTTATTGTAACCAAAAGAGAGAGAGGAGATTGGCCAATGACTACTAATTTTAACACTAAGTACATATATCTGGGATATCAGAGACATTGGAAGAGAGGTGAGCGAGAGTGTTAAAGTATCTCATATATATGCAAATCATGTACATATCTAGGAGATCAGAGATATAAAGAGAGAGAAAGACGAGCGAGAGAGTTATTGTATCTCATATACATGCAAATCACGCCTTAAATATATACAATGTATCTAAAACAAATTACACCTAATTTGATTCGTAAGTATTCGAGATACATGAATCTGAGTGTATCTGGTAAAGGAAATGTTGTACCTTTAATTTCGAAAACTAAAATGAAGAAAAATAATTAAATCCTAAACTAGTGAAATTTGTATTGTTTGCTTTAGATATAATAAATATAGGAATATTACATAATACCACCCACCAAAATAAGCAAATATTTTTTTGCATGTATTAATATAAATATACCGTACATAAAATATATGTTTTTTCCGATTATAAAATAATATATTTTTTCTAATATATTTGACTAGTGAATATAATTATTTTTAGTCGACCGACAAAATGTGTAACTTGGTTGTCAAATCTAAGCCCATAAATTTCTTAATTCTAACATATGTTCGGCCCATTAATTGCCAAGAAATGGATATTTTCAGAGGCCCAAATTGATAACCAGAGGATTCAACAGCCAGCTTTCTTCTCCGACGAAGAATGGTATGTTAGTAAGAACCCTAATACCCTTTTTGAATGATTATTCATAAATTAAGCTTGTAACTGTCATTTGATGCTTCTATTTGTATGTTTTTTTGAGTTAATTTCCAATTTTTTAGCTTACAGTTTGAGAATAGCTTATCTTGTAGACTCTGTTATGGATGGAATATGTTAATTTTGTATTTAGAATAAGAGAATTAGCATTTATATATCAATTGGGTGTGTGACAGGATATTGGTTTTTTTTTTTTTTAAAATAAAATAAAATTTAATGCTCCTAGCTTTATGCTCTTTGGTGATTCGAACTCATAATCTTAGAGTTGGAGGTGGAGGATGCTTACTATCCGAGCATTGAGCAAGCCCTTTTGTTGAATAGTGAGTTCAATGTTTAAGTTAGCTGTTTCTGTTATGGATGTTTATTTATTGGTGAGGCAATAACAGCATCAGCCAACCTTCACTACTTTCTCCACCAAGAAATCTGACCAGAAAACCCCCACTTTCCAGTTTCTCTACTTATGTTTTCTTGTACTTTCTTCCACCCATCTGTTTTTTATTTGCCGAGGTCTATCGGAAACAGCTCTCTACCTCAGAGGTAGGGGTAAGGTCTGTGTACACTCTATCCTCCCAAGACAACACTTTGTGGGACTACAGTGGGTATTTTGTTGTTTCTTGTTGTAATTGGGATTGAGAATTTGAGAATTGGGTTTCAAAGATAGGTTCTTTATGATAAAACAATATTTTTTTATAGGTTCTTTATAGTCGATCTCTTTTTCCGGCAAATCCAAGTTCCTTCTCCTTCACTGGCATCCTCCTAATGTGACAAATATCTTGATTTATCTCTTCCATTCAGACCACACTTGTGGGGTTACACTGTTTAAGTTGTTGTTGTTGTCAATAGCAGCAGCATCAGATAGGTTGATTTTTTTACTTTATTCAATTTCCTTATTTTCTTGATGTTGCATTTGCAGAAATTGACTTCTTAACAAAAAGTTACAATAATCAATGTTTAATGTGATCATCCTATTTGTTTTACAGGTGACAAAGAGATGAAGTTTCTATAAATTGATCTTATACATGGAGGAGAGCCATGGCATTTGCAAGCTTTAATGGCTCTCTCAAAGAGATATGAGGAGGTGTTCTGCTTTTGTTTTTCCTTACCATTGTCAAGTTTTGTCTTATCATCGATACTTGGGTTCTGTGACAAAACACATGTCATTCTTTTCATATTCAACTAATTCTGCTGTTGAAAAGCTTTCTTGCCTAACTTTAACTGCTGCGAGACCTTTTCCAGATTATTCGCCTAAAAAACCCTCCATTAGAGACTCTGAACTTGTGCAGCACGTATCGACTTCTATTAAGCAACGTTACTCTGAGCACATTCGGCGTGTCTTAAAGCCCTTTGAATCAAAAATCAAACCTGACCACATCGTTTGGGTTCTCATGACCATAAAGAATGATTACAAACTGGTTATAGATTTCTTTGATTGGTGGTGTCAACGGAGGGACCCGTCAATTGAGGTACGTTGTATTATCGTGCATATTGCTACTGCACAAAAAGATGCAAAGACAGTACATAGGCTTATTCATCATTTTTGGGCAAGACCCAGTGTAGATGTGACAGTTTTCTTCCCCCAGTTTCTTGAAAAGTTAATATACACTTATAAGGATTGGGGTTCTAATCCATTTGTTTTTGATATTTTCTTCCAAGTGCTTGTTGAGTTAGGAAGTCTAGATTATGGAAGAAAACTTTTTGATAAAATGTTGCACTATGGCTTAGTTCTATCTGTCTCTTCATGTAACTTTTTCCTTTCACGTCTCTCGCATGAGATTGAGGGGCACAAAATGATGCTAAAGGTCTTTCATGAATTTTCTGAAGTGGGTGTTTGCTGGGACAATGAATCTCATAATATAGTGATCCATTCTCTTTGTCGGATAGGGAAAGTTAAAGAAGCTCATAACTTACTCCTGCAAATGGAGCTGAGGGGCTGTATGCCTGATGTTGTAAGTTACAGCACTGTGATTAATGGATACTGTGCTGCTGGACAGCTTGAATCAGTGATGAAGATCATCGAAGAAATGCAAGTAAAAGGATTGAAGCCAAATGCATTTACTTTTAACAGTATAATTCTTCTTTTGTCTAAGAGAGGCAAAGTGCATGATGCCGAGAAAATCCTGAGGGAGATGACTTCCCAGGGAATCACTCCAGATAATGTTGTTTACACAACTCTTATAGATGGCTTCTGCAAAACTGGGAACATAAGTGCTGCATACAGTCTGTTCAATGAGATGCAGAGTCTTAACATTACCCCTGATTTGATAACATATACTGCCCTTATTTCTGGTCTGTGTCAAACTGGAAATATTGCTGAAGCAGATAAGTTATTGAATTATATGCTTGGCCGGGGGTTAGAACCTGACGAATTCATTTATACAACACTTATTGATGGTTATTGCAAGGCAGGGGAGATAAAGGCAGCCTTTTCTCTTCACAACAAAATGGTTCAGATGCAGTTTGTGCCAAATATTGTGACTTACACTACACTAGTAGATGGGCTCTGTAAACTAGGGGAACTTGAAACAGCAAATGAACTTCTCCACGAGATGTGTGGAAAGGGTCTTGAACTGAATATTTACACATACAACTCACTTGTTAATGGTTTTTGTAAAGCTGGAGATGTGAATCAAGCGGTAAAGTTGATGGAAGATATGGAAGCTGCAGGGATCTGTCCTGATGCTTTTACGTATACTACTCTAATGGATGCTTATTGTAAATTAGGAGAGATGGGCAAGGCTCATGGACTACTACGTCAAATGTTGCTCAGAGGACTCCAACCCACAATAGTTACATTCAACGTTCTGATGAATGGCTTTTGTATGTCAGGGATGCTAGAAGAGGGTGATAAACTGTTGAAGTGGATGTTGGAGAAGGGTATAATACCAAATGCTACTACTTACAATTCTCTTATGAAGCAGTATAGTGTGCGAAATAATATGTGTATGACGTCAGAAATTTACAAGGGGATGCTGGGCCAAGGAGTTGTACCAAATGCCAATACCTTCAACATATTGATACGAGGACATTGCAAAGCTAGAAATATGAAAGAGGCTTGGTTTTTGCACAAGGAAATGATCAAGAATGGATTCACCCCGACATTAGAGACTTATCATGCACTCATCAAAGGGTTTTTAAAGAGGAAAAAGTATTCTGAGGCGAAAGAAATGTTTGAAGAGATGAGAAGATATGGTTTATTGGCAGATAAAGAACTTTACTCTATCTTTGCGGATATGAACTATGAACAAGGGAACTTTGATTTGGCGCTTGAGCTTTGTGATGAAGCAGTAGAAAAATGTCTTGCAGACAAGACTGATAATAGGAATGCATGATGGTTGTCTGACATGTTTCTGCATCCTGTTGCTGGTCATCTTGTTGCTATTTTTGGAACTAGTAACAAAAAACTAGTTGTCTTGCTCCCAATGATGCTAATCTTTTTCGTGCTGTCAAGTCAGTTCAAGTTGTGTTGCTCTGTAAGTCGTCAGATGATATTTTGAGACAGGCGAGTTTACTAGGTATTTGCGTATTTTTAACTCACTTCCATTTCTTCAAAGATCTAAAGCTGAGTACAGTTTTAGATGCATGCTGCAATTTAGCATTTCAGTGCACTTTTGCTTTCTTTGCTTTGCTTAGATTTGTACCATGCGATGCAGGGAGGTGAAGGGAGGACTGATGAATCACCTTTAAAGCAATCCTGCTTGGATCAGAAAGAAGCATGCAAGCTAGGTAAAAATTGCAAATTCAAGTTTCCTCCTTTATAATAAAGTGGAAAACAGAACACGTTAGACTATACTCTCTTTTTTTCCCATACAAACCTTTATATGAACTACTTTGGTAAGGGTACAAAACTTTAAATGAATTTGTACATGGCAGTGGTATACTTTTATTTTGGTGGGGTGGGAGGTTCTTTGGTGTTGAGGATGTAAAGACAGAAACTCCAAGGCACCGCATTATTTTTACCTATATTTGATGTTCATAGCTGCAGAAGTGCTTGTGATTGATCTAACGTTCATCTTTCTTCGTGAATCAGGTGTCGTGGACTTGGAGTTCTACTGCAATGAAGTATATTACAGTATACCACCAATTAATGTCAAAAAGCACCGGAAACTAGGAGAAGATTTGTGAAAGGCTGTTGTTTTGATATGTGGAAGTAGCGGTTCAAGGAATGCATGATTGTTTAACCTGGTTTAAACTGTTGAAGGAGGTTACATTATATTCAATGACTATTTCTTGATATGTATGAAATTTTCAATTAGCTCACACAGTTTGCTAATTATGCCATAGACCTGGTGGTATCAGTTTCAGGAGAGGTAAATTGTTGATCATGCAATTTATTTAACTTTAAATTTAAGTCAAAAAGCATTCGTAATTGAGTACCTGTTCTAGTCAAGTTTATTTTTCAATCACCTAACCACTGAAGTTAAGTTAATTCTCTGGCGAGGAAATTGATGTTGCTTTGAGTTAGCTTTGTTGTTTTATTCTTTTATTAATGTTTTACTCTTAATTAAAATGTTGCATAAATATATGATATGATATGCTTCTGTGGTTGAAGTCTCGCGATATTTAAAATAGGAAGGACAATAGTTTAGCTTTTAGGGTTGATCATGGTTTTCATCTTAAGAGTTGCATTCTATCTTCTGTGACAAGATAATGTTGCTCCAACACAAACTGTAGCTTGTGTATTTAGTATAACACTGATCTCATAATTACGGTGCAATAACTACAGGATGAAGCTAGTCAAAAGCAGCAGACAGTAAAGAACAAGGACCGAGCAGAGATCTGCTTTAGCAACGTGACCATCTGAAGGTGCAGAGGGACTTGGGCTCTCAGCAGTCCTTGCTATCTCCATCGAGCAAGTGTAGTTGCAGCGACTTGGACGAACCACTCTGTATACACCGGTGCTTGTTAAAACATAGGTATCCTTCCTGTTATCCTGTCCAAATGAGAATATGTAACCTAAAGCAGGCAATGGACTATTGGGAACTGAGCTGCAATTGAGAGGGGAATCATGAGCACAACGGAAAGAAATGCCTCTTGCTGTAAAGTTCCCACTGTTATATGGATTTTCTTGAGCTGCCCAAAAGTTCTTAGCATACAAATCGCCATAGAGGTAACTGCAAATGCAACCATCCTTCTGTTAAGTTTGGTTCGCTAATGTACTTCAATCTTATATTAACAAGGGTGTTCATATTTACCTTCCATATATGCAGGGATCAGTCTTGGATCGATAAACATAGCCACCTGATATGGCTGCAGATCCAACTTCTTTATTTATATCAGAATGACGGTATCCTAACACTGGGAAGATGGGATCCATGAAATCATCAGCTGAAGCATTTTTAAAGCGTAGAGGACCTTCATACATGCTCCATCCATAGTTTCCCCCTTTTGTGATGATGTCAACTTCTTCATACTGATCCTGCATGATTCAAATGATTGTCAGAAACTCAGAGTCAAGATATCAGCTAGCATGTTATGTCTGTTGAAATGATCTTAAAAACAGAGATGTTATAGCCCTCAACGAAAGTGAGATTGTCATTGAACCTGGCCAACATCTGCGCAGATGAAGTAAGAAGGCCTTTCTGAATCAAAGCTACAGCGCCAAGGATCTCTCAGTCCAAGCGCCCAAATTTCTGGCTGCAAATCCTTATCTTGTGAATAAGGATTATCTCGAGGAACCGAATAGTTTCCCCAATGTCCAAGGTCTGATATTTCTTCTTGACCTATTGAAAGAATCACCTTAGTATCTCATGACATAACCCAAGAAAGTACAAGACAGGCAATTGGCCTTTTAGTTTGTCAATTATTGTAAAACAATTAAATCAAAGTGCTCACTTGGTATGTTATCAATATCAACCCTCATTATTTTTCCAAGCAATGACTTCTTATTTTGAGCAAAATTGAAAGAATCACCCTTGCTTCCACCATCTCCCATCATAAAGTAGAGATATCCATCTTCAGGGCCAAAGAGTATTTGTCCTCCATGATTAGCTGTGAATGGAAGCCCCATTGTAAATATTCTCCTCACTTCTGATGGTTTCACCTTCTTTGCCTACAAAATGTATGAAATGTCAATCAAACAAGACAACATATAGTGCTTGCAATGAAACCTTTTGAAATGGAATTGGAGAAACTTCTAATCCCCTATGCAGAATTAGATTCTAACAGCTTAAGTTTTAAGATGGAGGTGGTAACGTAATTCAACATGGTATCAGAGCTGGTATAATAAGCCCATAGAAAGAATCAGACCAACAAAGGTTGGCTATCTAGCTGCTTAAGAACACTATTGAGTGAAAAACCAACCAATGATGGATCTGGTGCAGTCCCATTAGCACTGAACTCTGCAACAACAGAATGGTATTGGCATGGCTGCTTATTATCATCTGAGTTTATCTTAGAAGGATCACAACCAACATCTGAATTACAAGCACATCTTCCAGCACAGCTAGGGGACTTAGCTTTGTCACAGTTATATGATGCAAAAAACCTGCCATTCTTGGCAAAATTTGGATGAAAAGCCATCCCCATCATCCCATATCTTGCATCTAAATAAACTTCATCTGTCAAATCAGCAAATGGACTTGATTCATCAAGCCCCATGCTTTCTCCTGAATCTTGATCTGGTATACTTGCTAACCAAATTTTTCCAGCCTGATTGGAAAAGAATGCTCGGTTCGATCCATCAGGATGAGAGACCATGTTGAGGTAAGCTCCATCAGCAATCTTCTCAAAACACATCCCATTCGGAGTCTGTAAAGTTTCGTTTTTCTTGAGTGAAACTTGTTCTCCATTGAAACATATTGAATCTTTATCTGAGTTTCCACCAAATGCTTCACAGAAATCGGCTTTCGATTGCCAGAAGTCTGTTAGCAAGGAGGAGTTTGAGTTTTTTGCCCCTCCTGCTTTGGTTTGCAAGGATGGTGCAAAAGGAGAATTTGTTATTGGTATGTTTTGGCATGAATCCCAAACAGATGAACAAAAACTGTTTGCTGATGCATCAGTTGAATTGCAAAGAACAGGAACTGGTCTTGGCCCTGATTTTACCTTATACAACTCTGCTGAGAACTGATCACAAGTCTGAAACAAAAAATAGGGAAATCTGTTGGATTAGTTAACAAAGTCCTGCAGAAACTTGAGAACAAGAACAAAACTTGTTCATCAGATGATGAAACTATTTTGATGTAAGTTGTAAAAATTCATGTTTTTTCTTCAAGAATATGAGAAAAAGAACAAATTAAGCTAACAACAACAATATATCCAGTGCGGTCTCACGAGTGAAGTCTGTGCAGGGTGAGGGGTACGCAGACCTTACCCCTACCTTAGTGAGGTAGAGTGGTTGTTTCCGAAAGACCCTCGCTCAAGGAAGGAGAAAAAAAAAAAGAAAATGTTCAATTTCCACTAACATATATGAGCAATGTTGTTTGAACTCTTCAAGAATGCCAGATCCTTCAAAAGTAGTGAATTTTTCTCGAAGGATTCAAAACAAGTAGTGCGCGACAATAGTTTTGAAGAGTCCGAGCAATAAGTTATCAAAATTAGAAAACTTACTGAGCAAAGTATTGATTTGACAGCAGAACTACATGTTGTATCAGATATTTTCATACCCTCAAAAGCCTTCTGCAATTGCACATCTTTAGAAGAGTCACAACATACTCTTCCATTATATGGACAAAAAGCCAAAGCCTTTTTTGAAATAAAAGGTGCTCCTACATATATCACACATTGAAGAAGAACAATTAGCAAAAGAAAACAAAATTTTGTATAAAAATGACATCTTGATAAAAAAAAATTTGAAAAAAATTAAAATAACTTACTCAAATCTGTGCATAAAGGGAGTGAATAAGATGGAGATATATAGTTATACAAAAGGAGACAAATGAATGAGAAGAGCAATTTATTCATTTTTGGAAAAATGAAATTGAGAGGACAAGAACAAAAGATAAATGAACCTTTGCTACCATATTCTTAAAAAAAAAATGTTTCCATTAATAATATGAGAATATGAGTTTAACTCTTATGTCAAGAGAGAGGCAGATTCAAGATTCAAAATTCAAAATTTATGAGTTAATAAGTATATCATTGTATATGAGTTTACGGTCAAATATTTAGTTGATTTCTTGACATGTACATAGAGTTTAGGCAAAACTTATTGAATTTACGTGAACCAATATGTTACATTATGAATTTAACCATGTGTACTGGTAGTGTAAAAGAAATGCTATGTTGTAAGGTCGTTTGGGGAATTCAGAATTTAAGTTCTATAGATTTAGCCGAAAAATATTAAATTCGTATGAATCTGACGTCGCAACATTATATCTTGTAAGATTACCTAAAGATAACTACCGATAACATCTATAATACAAGTAATTAGAAACTTAAAGAATAAGGTGGTTGCCATATAGTCTAGTATATTATACATTACAATATAATTTTTAAAAAATATTATTATTAATATACTCAGTGTACTTTTACAAGTAAAATCTGAAGAGGATGATGTACACACAATCTTACTCTTATCTTTTAAAAGTACATAGATAATTTCTGAAAGAACGAAAACTCATACAAAATAGTTTAAAACAAATTTGAAAAGAAAATATCGTAACGGAGAATAGAACAATATCAACCACAAATACTTTAAGTAATGATTTTCCAAAAGGTGTTTGAATTTTCTCATGCTCTTTTTAACTTTAAGGTATGATTGAATTATGTGTACCAAAATTGGTTAGAAATTGGAAGGCACAATCAATAATAATAATTCTAAGACTTTTGGATTTGACTTGTAGCAACTATACATAAATCTTAGTGGATGAGTAGTGGTTGAAATGTCTAGTAATGATAAAAAGGACAAATAAATAAATATTTTATTACAAACCCATAAAAAAAAAGTTGGAATTTTTATATTTTTTTCTACTTTTTAAAAGGTGGATTTGAATGTGTTACATTAATATTATTATCTTGTAGGTGTATACATTTATTGCTTTCTATTTTCTTGACTTGATCGTACTTTTTGCCTACAATTTAAGTGGTTGTAATAGTGGGTTCAGACTTTAATCACTGTGAATGAATAGGAAAATTATGCGAATAATCAAACATACACTAGTTAATATAGTTATAATTTTCCTTAATTATAATTTGCGATCTACTTTTAGCTATAGTTATGCGGTTCAACTTTTTAGTTTTGTATAATTCACATGTTTGTATAATTCGGAATTTGTATAACTTTTGTATAATTCAGAATTTGTATAATATAATCTGTATAACTGCTTACACTTCTGATGTTTGTAATTGTATAAATTCGTTATTTTGTGTTTATACAAAAGTAACTGAATTATACTAATGTACCTGGGAATTATACAAATCCACGAATTATACAAACGAAACAATTTAAATTATAGCTACAGCCCGTAAATATACAAACTATAACTATGAAGCGTATTTAAGTTTATTATAGTGACTATTTGCGAAAGTTCCTATGAATAATTAATGAAGATAAGCCCACATTTTCAGTTTTTTTACTATTAAACACACTTTTTTTTTATTTTCATATTTAATTTAATATTCACGTCAATTTTGAGGTGATATTTAATTCACTTTAAAGTTGTTAAGAGGGTATATAATTGTCCGTGGAGTCAAGTGTATAAACTAAGTTGTGCGGAGAAGTTTAAGAGTGAAATGATGTGTTTTTCTCTTTTATGAATCACGTCAATGTTATAACGTATTTAAGATTACAAGTTTCAAAATGTTAGAATGTAACAACAAATGGACAAACTAATAAGGTCCTCTCCTTTCAATCTTCTCATCTACTATACATGTGATCAAGAACTTGCCCAAATAATATTTATCAAAAATCACAAATTGCATCTTCTGTTTCTAACTCTGCTTTGATCATGGATGAAAATGATGTGAAATTATTAGGATCATGGCCTAGTACATTTGTCATGAGGCCTCGTATCGCGCTTAACGTAAAATCAGTGTGTTATGATTTCTTGGAGGAGCAGTTAAGTTCTAAGAGTGATCTTCTCCTTAAATCAAATCCAGTTTACAAGAAAATTCCAGTTCTAATTCATGATGGAAAATCCATTTGTGAATCTCTCAACATTGTTCAATATATTGATGAAAAATGGACTAATTCTGGTCCCTCTATTCTCCCCTTGGATCCTTATGATCGTGCCATTGCCCGATTTTGGGCATGTTAGATTGATGATAAGGTACACATCTCTCTTCGTAACTGTAAAAACTTAAGTTATTAGAGAGAGCACTTCAAATTACTTATGTAATGTTTTACATTTCATTTTGATATTGATGTGCTTGAATATTGTAGCCATTTCGAGTATCTTTGATGTGTATACAGTGGCGTATTCAGAATTTTAAATTAATGGGTGCTCGCTATAGTTAAAGCCTAGTACAATCCGACCTATAATATTGTTTATTTGGTAGCTAGGACAAACCAGCATAATTTACTAGATAGAACTTATGTGCAAGAAGTATCAAATGCTGACTGATATTTCATTAAAAAAGAGTGTTGAACTCTTCTTATTTAGTCATTCCTTCAATATTAGTTGTTGAGGAAGCTAGCCATGACAACAAATACTGTAAAGCTTCTAGGTTCATGGGCAAGCCCGTTCGTGAACCGGGTTGAAATAGCCCTCAAGATAAAGTCTATTGAGTATGAGTTTATACAACAAAATATGATAAACAAAGGTGAGCTGCTCCTTAAATCCAACCCAGTTTACAAGAAAATCCCCGTCCTGATCCACGATGAGAAGCCTATCTGTGAGTCCCTTGTTATCCTTCAGTACATCGATGAAGTTTGGATTAATGGTCCCTCCATTCTTCCTTCTGATCCCTATGATCGTGCCATAGCACAATTTTGGGCAGCCTATATAGATGAAAAGGTGAAGACTTAATTCTCATATTACCATCTCGTTGTCCTATAATTGGTAACAATTGAATTTGTAACTTATCATAAACAAACTCTCTATCTCTAACGTAGAGGTAAGGTTTCTGTACGCTCTACCCTCCTCAGACCGCCACTTTGTAGGACTAGTATGTCTCGAAAATTCCTCTTACATGTTGTAGTGTCCAATTCTTTGGCGGTGGCAACTCTAATACCATGTTGAAATTGTGTGATTGTGTTATCTAAAAGTTTAAGCTATTAAGAATAGAACATTTCTAATTGCTTAATTATGTTGTTCACGCTTCAAATGTTCAGTCTTGAACGTGTGCTGGAGAGTGTTAGAGTCTCACATTTGTTGAGAGAATAAGTTGTCGTCATGAGCTAGCTGAGGTCTATTTCCTTAACAAATATTTTTATTGATGATGCAGTGGTTTCCATTATTCCGTTGCTTAGTTGTTGCCCAAGGAGAGGATGCCATAAAGGCAGCACTGGAGCCAGTTTTCGACGGTCTGGTGTTGTTGGAAGATGCCTTCAAGAATTGCAGCAAAGGAAAGAAGTTCTTTGGCGGAGACAAAATTGGATACGTGGACATTGCACTTGGCTGCTTCTTAGGTTGGATGAGGGTGACCGAGAAGATGAACAATGTCACACTGCTTGATGAAGCCAAGACTCCAGGTTTATACAAATGGGCTGAAGATTTTTGTGCCGATAGTTCTGTCAAAGATGTCATGCCTGAAACTAATAAGCTTGCTGAGGCTGCTAAGGACCTTATACCCAAAATTAGAGCTAATGCATCTAGCTAAATCCATACGCTACGTTTAGCCTATGAAGCCTCGGTATCTATTTTTAATCTCTAGAGTCTTGCTAAGACCATATATTGAAACAACATTTGGTCTTTGGAAGGTTTAATATGGTATTGTGTAACAAACTACTAAGAAATGAGTATTATGAAGCCAAGATCTACTATTTATTGGTTAATTCTATATGTGTCTATTTGATGTTTATTTCAATTTTTGAAACTTGAAATGTTCTAAACCAAACTGAATTCAGAAACTAACTGAGCTGAAAACTATATAGATTTGTGGTGAGTTACAACACAATCAAACCCGAATGGGGTGCCTTAAGCAACAGAGGACAGTAACTTTAGTTTCTGACTAGCATTAACTTAGTATATTTTGAACGTGGTGCCTGCTACCTCCAAGAAGTCGTTTTCCGTGGGCAAAGAGAATCTTGCTGATCCTACATTGTTTGTCTAACGAGGTCTAGAGGGACATAAAAGAAAGAGTGTCTAATTCTGCACTAAATTGCTTGCATTTCAACTCCTTGAGTTGGCTATGGCAACCACCATTGTAAAACTTTTGGGAAGGAACAGATGCGCTTTTGTGAATCGTGCTCAAATGACTCTAAAACTTGAAGTCCATCGAGCATGAATTCATCGAACAGGATGCTTTCAAGAAAAGTGAGCTTCTCCTAAAATCAAGTTTCTGTTAGCAAGAAAGTCCCAGTTTTGTTCCTTTCTGAAAAGCCTATATGTGAGTCTCTCCTCATCGTGCAATATATTGATCAAGCTTGGCCTATTAGTCCCTCCTTCCTTCCTTATCAGTCAAGTGCAAGTTATAATTCAACAAATTACTCTTATGAATGGACTAATAAGATTGTTTGTTAATCTTATTTAAAGCATAGCACAACATGTTGATCCCCACCTACAATATTGTTTATTTGGTAGATACAACTTATGTGCAAGAAGCATCAAATGCTGACTGATATTTCATTAAAATAGAGTGTTGAACTCTTCTTATTAGTCATTCCTTCAATATTAGTTGTTGAGGAAGCCAGTCATGGCAACAGGTAGTGTAAAGCTTCTAGGTTCATGGGCAAGCCCATTTGTGAACCGCGTTGAAATAGCCCTCAAGATAAAGTCTATTGAGTCTCATGAGCTTATACAAGAAAATGTGTTAAACAAAAGTGAGCTGCTTCTCAAATCCAATCCTGTTTACAAGAAAATCCCAGTCCTGATCCACGACGAACAGCCTATCCGTGAGTCCCTTGTCATTCTTCAGTACATCGATGAAGCTTGGCTTAATGGTCCTTCCATTCTTCCTTCTGATCCTTATGATCGTGCCATAGCACGATTTTGGGCAGCCTATATAGATGAAAAGGTGAAGACTTAATTTCATTTGTAACTTATCAGAAACAACCTCTCTACCTCTAACGTAGAGGTAAGGTTTGTGTACGCTCTACCCTCCTGAGACCCCACTTTGTGGGACTACACTAAGTATGTTGTAGTTGATTTTTTAACTACTAAGCTTGATATGTTGTTTGTAGTTATTTAGTAACTGAACGTTACCATGCTTGAAAAATCGTTTAGATGAGTAGTTAAGTTCATCAAATGGTTGCAGTGGTATCCATTGGTAGCGGAGTATAGGAACGCAGAAGGAAAGGAAGCAAAAGCAGCTGTGGTGGAGAAAATGTCTGGAGGAAATTTGCTGCTGGAGGAAGCTTTTATTAAGATCAACAAAGGGAAATCTTTCTTTGGTGGAGATAGAATTGGTTACGTTGACATTGTTCTTGGTAGTTTACTCGGATGGGTAAAGGTAATCGAGATAATGGATGACATGAAGATATTAGATGAAACGAAGTTGCCTAGCCTAGCTGAATGGGATGAGAGGTTTTTCTCAGACAAAGCTGTAAAGGATATCATTCCACAGCCTGAGAAACTTGTGGAAGCTTATCAAAAGTATATCGAGATGAAGAAAGCTACCTCAAATTACTAATGCCTCTGATTTCTTTGTCTGTGCTTTGTTAAGGAAAGTGTGTCTCTTCCTAGATCTTGTTTAAACAGACGAAAAATAAAAGAAGTTTGTTGTTATTAATGTACTAAACAAACTCTCCTCGATAGAGATTCGTACATGTTGATCAAACAGAAATAATCAAGTTACATGAAGTCCATTGAGCATGAATTCATCGAAGAGAATGCTTTCAAGAAAAGTAAGCTTCTCCTCAAATCAAGTCTCAGTACTCTTCCATGCTGAAAAGACTATAAGTGAGTCTCTCCTCATCATAGAGTACACCGATGAAACATAGCGTAATGGTCTCTCCATCCTTCCTTCTGATCCTTATGAACGTCCCACTGCCCGGTTTTGGGCAGCCTATATTGATGAAAAAATAAAGGTTTTAGAACAGTAATTTGATTTGAAGTTTACGGGTTCCTACAACGATCTCAAGTTAATATACAATAATAACTGTGTCAAATCAAGTAGATTTCTTGATATATACAGAGGGTGTGGGATTAAGATACATATTTGTTTATCATAGTATTAAAATAAGAGCACTAAAATACTAATTTGATGGTACCATTATGCTGGATGAATAGGAGAAAACAAAAAAAGAAAAACTAAAACTGATGTTACAGAATGATAATGTAGTTTTGGAGCTTTATGGTCTATAAGATGCCTTTACAAAGGAATAGATGCCAACTAACTTCTTGGTATTTTAAGTCAAATTGTACTTAAAATAATCATCCAGCTAGAGTACAAACTATAGTACACATGACATTTTGGCAATCGATGTGTATGCAGTGGCGGATTCAGAATTTTAAATTAATGGGCGCTCGCTATATTTAAAGCATATATAGTACAACATGTTGATCCCACCTATAATATTGTTTATTTGGTAGATACAACTTATGTGCAAGAAGAATCAAATGCTGACTAATATTTCATTAAAAAAGAGTGTTGAACTCTGCTTATTAGTCATTCCTTCAATATTTGTTGTTGAGGAAGCTAGCCATGGCAACAAATTGTGTAAAGCTTCTAGGTGTATGGGCAAGCCCGTACGTGAACCGTGTTGAAATAGCCCTCAAGATGAAGTCTATTGAGTATGAATTTATACAAGAACATGTGTTAAACAAAAGTGAGCTGCTCCTCAAATCCAATCCTGTTTACAAGAAAATCCCAGTCCTGTTCCACGACGAAAAGCCTATCTGTGAGTCCCTTGTCATCCTTCAGTACATCGATGAAGCTTGGCTTAATGGTCCCTCCATTCTTCCTTCTGATCCCTATGATCGTGCCATAGCACGATTTTGGGCAGCCTATATAGATGAAAAGGTGAAGACTTAATTTCATTTGTAACTTATCATAAACAACCTCTCTACCTCTAACGTAGAGGTAAGGTTTGTGTACACTATACCTTCCTCAGACCCCACTTTGTGGGACTACACTAGGTATGTTGTAGCTGATTTTTTAACTACTAAGCTTGATATGTTGTTTGTAGTTAATTTCACGTATGATAACTGAACTTATTATTTAGTAACTGAACGTTACCATGCTTGAAAAATCGTTTAGATGAGTAGTTAAGTTCATCAAATGGTTGCAGTGGTATCCATTGGTAGCGGAGTATAGGAACGCAGAAGGAAAGGAAGCAAAAGCAGCTGTGGTGGAGAAAATGTCTGAAGGAAATTTGCTGCTGGAGGAAGCTTTTATGAAGATCAGCAAAGGTAAATCTTACTTTGGTGGAGATAGTATTGGTTACGTTGACATTGTTCTTGGTAGTTTACTCGGATGGGTAAAGGTCATCGAGATAATGGATGAAATGAAGATACTAGACGAAACAAAGACGCCTAGCCTAGCTGAATGGGCGGAGAGATTTTGCTCAGACAATGTTGTAAAAGATATCATTCCACAGCCTGAGAAACTTGTGGGAATTTATCGCAAGTATCTCGAGGTGAAGTAAGCTACCTCAAGTTAACAATGTTGCTGAGTTTTTCTTTGTCCGTGCTTTGTTAATGGAAGTGTGTCTCTTCCTAGATCTTGTTTAAACGGACGAAAAATAAAAGATGTTTGTTGTATATTTATGCTTCGTATCAAAAATACTACGTTTAGTTGAACTCGTATCATCTAAGCTTCATCCCCCTTTGAATATGTCTAAATAAATTTGCTTCAAAGAATGTATTCCACATGCTGATATAGGCCTGCAATGTTGTGTGTGACCATGTCAAAGTCATCTTAGTATTTTCTCAATTTAGTCCCAATCTATTGCTTTCTTGTTTCACAACAAAAAAGCAAGGCAAAACACATATGCAGACCCTTATATTTGTCCCTAATTTTCATTTTGACACTCCAACTCAACTTTGTTCCATTTTGGCAGAGTGTGTGCATCACACTTTCTCTAAGAGAGTGAAAGACAAAAAAAAGTATTTTTTAAAAAAATAATAAAAGATTACCCTTCAACTCTACTTTTTTTTTGTACCATTTAACACAAAAATACTAATTTTATGATTTCTTTATTTCTATATATGTTATTTAACTGCAATTTTACATTTTGAAAATCGGTGTTCATTCGTTATTTATTGTAAAAAAATTAAAATTGTCGGATGATCATTGATATTTTTTATAAAAAAAAGTAAAAATTTCTTTTTAAGTGTTTCCCCATATTTTGCGTGAAAAATAACCGACGAAAGTGCGTCGATTTTCTTTCTTAAGAAAATCAATAACAACCCAACGAAGTCTATCGAATTTCAATATTTTTTTGTAGTGTTATTAATTAGCAATGAACATGAGTTTTTTTTACTCGTATTTAGTTGAATGAAAAATTAGAAAGTTGATATTTGAGTTAGTCCAAATCGAGAAGATATGGAAAAAAAATATGTGATGTTATTTAATTTAATTAATTGTTTAAAAAATAAAATCAACACACTTTCGTTGATTATTTTTTCACACAATAATGTCTGATGATGTTCATTTTTAAAAATCAACATCATATCTTTTTTTTTAAAAAAAATAATAATAATGGATGAACATCATTTTTTAAAAATAAATTTTTTTAGAGTTTTTGTACATTATTTTGTTAAAAAATAATCGACGAAAGTGAGTTGTTTTTTTTAAACAATTAATTAAATTAAATAACACCACTTTTTTTTTTCTTCATATATAGTGTATTTGGACTAACTCAAATATCAGCTTTCTAATTTTTCATTTTACTAAATACGAGTAAAAAAAACTCATTATCATTGCTAGCTAATAACACTACAAAAAAATGTTGAAACTCGATAGACTTCGTTGGGTTGTCATTGATTTTCTTAAGAAAGAAAATCGATGCACTTTCGTTGGTTATTTTTCACGCAAAAATATAGGAAAACTCTTAAAAATAACTTACTTTTTTTATATAAAAAAAATCAATGATCATCCGTCAATTTTAATTTTTTACAATAACTAACGGATGAATGCCGATTTTTAAAATGCAAAATTGTAGTTGAATAACATATATAGAAATAAAGAAATTATAAAAATATTATTTTGTGTTAAATGGTACATAAAAGAAATATAGTTGAAGGGTAATCTTTTATTATTTTTTAAAAAAAATACTTTTTTTTGTCTTTCACTCTCTTAGAGAAAGTGTAATGCACGCATTGTGCCACATCACTTAGAAGTACCAAAATGAAGCATGAAAATTGGAGTTGAAGGGTTAAAATGGAACAAGGTTGAGTTGGAGTGCCAAAATGAAATTTAGTATTCTATGTTTGCTTAAAATTATAATCGTTTGGCACGCAGGATAAGGTGAGATATTCCAAGATTAAGCCTGAGACAAATTTATACCATCTACCAAACACATTATAAATTTTATTTCCCATCCAACTTGCAAATTATTTTATCCCATCTCTCGGGTGGGATAAATTAGTCTAAGGATTATAAATCTCAGGATAATTTAGTCTGCATACCAAACGACCTAAATAAATATTCAACATTAGTGTGATACCACCTAAGTTCTTACTTCTTAGTAAATGTCATTCTTGGAGTGAATTACTAAGTTGCCAAAGCATATAAATCTTTGATCATCAACATTGTGTTTCATTAAACATTTGTATCCACCTAGTAAATTAACAACAACAATTTAGTCATGGCAACAAGTATTGTTAAGGTTCTAGGTACACAAGCAAGTCCATTTGCAAATAGAGTTTTAATTGCTCTTAATGTCAAGTCTGTGGATTATGAATTTATTCAAGAAGACATGTCTAATAAAAGTGAACTTCTTCTTAAATCCAACCCTGTTCATAAGAAAATCCCAGTACTCATTCATGGTGACAACACTATTTGTGAGTCTTTAGTCATCGTCCAATACATCGATGAGACGTGGACTAATGGACCCTCGATTCTTCCTTCTAACCCCCTTGATCGTGCCATCGCTAGGTTTTGGGTTGCCTACATAGATGACAAGGTATTACTTTCAACAGAAACTATTTTTTTTGTCACATTAAAGTAATCGAACTATGTAACTTGCTCAAACAATATCAATAACCGGATGCACTAAGTTGTTGGATGTACGTACAAGTCCCACATTGATCGTTAAAAAAAATGAATCTACATTTTAGGTGTAGGATACTTTTAACAATGTGAGGCATTTCAAGGAAAATCGTTCAGACTTGACTCAAAATGGACAATATTAAAGAGTACTTTTGGTTTGTTCTACTTCTAACCAACATGAATGATCATTATTTGGTTAGTCAAAATTCTTTTATTTTTCCAAGCTAAAAATTAACGTTCCGATCATTTGTATTTTTTCGAGCAATTTATTACATAGTTCAATCACTTTAACGTGACTTAAAAATATAGCCTTGTACATAAGTAAACGTACTGTTATAGTGAGTAAAGTTCAATTACTTTTATGACAAGACGAACTACACTTGCAGTGGTTACCTTTGATGTCTGACCTTGGAAAAGCACAAGGAGAAGAAGCAAAATTAGAAGTACAAGAGAAATTACAAGAAGCATTGGTGCCTTTAGAAGAGGCATTTGTTAAGTGTAGCAAAGGGAAATCTTTTTTTGGTGGTGACAATATTGGTTACATAGACATTACTTTAGGGTGTATTTTGGGTTGGATAAAAGCAATAAAAATTATGTTAGGAATTGAAATATTTAATGTAACAAAGACCCCTGGATTGGTTAATTGGGGTGATAGGTTCTTGGAAGACAAATTTGTTAAAGGTGCTATGTTGGAGCCAGAGAAACTTGTTGAGATACTAAAGTTACATTTGGCCAAAAGAGAGGCTAATAATGCAAACTAAAGGATGATTTCTTTTTGGGTAATAAAGATTGTCAGACTATGTTCTTCACCTGTTCGGACTTTTCAAAAATGTTGACATGTGTGAAGGATTAATATGCTTGTTTATTTGGCTTCACAAAGATCAAGATTGTAAAGCCAATTAATATGCTTAACTTATATACTATATATCTTATATCTTAACATGTGATCATGACGCTAGCTGATTCAAGTGAAATTATTGTTTCCGACTCGACCTATGTAAATATGTTAAAAAGTAAAGTATATACGTATAATAAGATCACATACGTTTTAAACTCACTGACTCTAGATCTTGAATTCGTCTCTGTATCACACAAGTAAGATACAACTTATTGATTGATGAGACCATAAATCCATGGGACCATTTCTCGATTTGTGCGTGTCATCCTTGCGCAGGGGCCATGCTAATCTTCTCTGTATCGTTCCAATTTTATCGGATGTCCCCGAAGGGAGACTAGTTATTTGCAACCAAATTATCATATAACCAAGTAGTCAGTCAAATTTGCATCAGATAGATTTACTAAGGTGTAAAGCACTTCCTTTTAAGATTTTTTATATTTATACGTTTAGAACGTGAGACACCTGATTAAGAATAAAAGAAATTCAATCTACGATTTACAAAAGACAAACTAGTACCTATTACATCAATTTTTTATAAAAGTGAGATATTTCGAATTCATTTGTGACAATATAAGTAATACAATAAGTATATATATGTGACACAATAATGTTTAGCTTTATGAAAAGGTGAGTATATGTGCATCCTGGCATAGCCAAATGGAGTAAGTAGAAACAACCTTTCATTTTAGATGGAATGGGAATTATTTATATCCACTTTTTGAGTCTTCTTAAAGTTAATTTCAAATAATTCAATATTTCCTAACAATACCATGCCTAAAATGGTCTTTGTTCCTTTCGGGGAATTCAACCTCAGTTTACGATTCAACAGAATTCGATAGTTTGAAGTTAAACTTAATATATATATATATATATATATATATATATTCTTTTAGGATAATGAGTTGTAATATTATGCATGTTTTACATACTTTTCAGTAATAATTCATATAGTTAATTTGCCGAAAGTCCCTTTTTATTTTGTATATATTTGTGCTTTATTTTCTGGCTTTGTATTTTATATTAGATTTGTTGGGCTGTGTTTGCAACAAATTTTAAAGTGACAGAAAATAAATTACAATCACAAATAAAATATGAAGAAACATAATTTTATTCATCAAGATTGCGGGTACAATTCAGTTCCTCCCTTGATTCTACTCTCCTAAGATTTAACCATGATTCGAGGGCCGTTTGTAGCGTATTTCTCGAACTAGGATGATTTAGATTTGACCTCTATATGAATATTCCATCAATTTGTAGAATATTCGAGATGCCTTTTAAGGGAATTTAGTACCCTTTATATAGGCATAAACTAGGGTTTATAGTTGAGCAGCCTCCAAGAATTCTAATTGAAACTGAACACCTTCTAGAGTCCCAATTTGAATTGAACACGTCTTGTAGAGTTCCACAAAATTTCAATGTCTACAGGCTACTATTATTTTTTTCTTTTGATAGGCTTTTGATGATAATTTCTTGAATTGTTTGTCAAAAGTTGTTCCTTTTGTAATGTTGTGCTTTAATAGAGAAGATTTGGATTAGATTATGAAATGACAATTTCTTGTATTAAAATTACATATGCTTGAAGATATGTTGCATGAAGGATGAAGATCTACACAAAAATTGAAATTTTTTATTCAAAAAAATAGTAATTAAGTCGTAGGTCTCACACTATCTTTGTAGTTGTTTTTGATGGAATAATCTTAGGGAGGAGCTCATTTAGATAGATGAACACGGACTCCGAAAGAAGATAACTACAAACTAAGAAAGCTATTTGACGTCACACATCTATGTGACAACAGTTTGGTGATAGCTTGGGTTTAGCACCAAACGATTGTTTTATATATCCCTTGTATTCTCCAATTTGAATTTTCGATTTAGTTGCATGGTCTCTTCTAGAAATATTACCAATCCAATCAAATGAAATTGTTCAAGACTCACAATAACTTTTAAGAGATATGGAAGTACATTATATTGTATATCTTAATTAGTAGGAACCTAACATAGAAAGCCCCCAAGTTAAAAATTAAATTATCAAAATGTCCTTATAAACTCATAATATTTATGGACAAAAATGTAAATATACATTAATTGTAATAAATATTATCACATTCTATTTAACACTATTGTTATATATTTATGAATATAAATATAAATAAATATATATCATGAGTTGTATTTGATGTAGCTATTAGCTTTCTCTGATTTTCATCAGGCTCGCTTGTTATGTATGTACAATATCTTTAGATTATAGGCTTATTTTCCATTTTGGTTCTTGTTTTTATCTATCTAATAATTAAGATCTATAATTTAGAATATCGATTATTTCCTATACAATTTTCCTTTCAATTTATTTTTTTGCTTTATTCATTTTAATGTAGTATATAATCATATGTATTGTAGTGGTGTAGTGTTGTCACGAGCATGAACATTGAAGTATTTTTGTTGAAATGTCAGAAATCATTTTCACATATTTTGAACTTAACTATCAAATAGCTAGAAAAGTAGCACATTCATCCAACTTTTTTTTTTATTTTGTCTTTTATTACTCAATATGTGTTGCAATAATTTTAGATGATTATATAAAATCTTGTACAAAATAACTTGGGATACACGTGCAACGCACGCGTCCATAGACTAATATATATATATATATATATATATATATATATATATATGTGCGCGCGCGTGCCAAAACTTTATAAATTGAGTTGACTACACATTTTAAAGCGCTCACCCAACTCAAAATTTAGTGTCTAAATTATGAGTCATTAAGAGTATAAACAATAATGTAATATTGTTTGATTTAATATACAGTTTAAGAAAGTTTTTTTAAAAAAAAAAGAAAAAAAAAGATTGTGATTTTTTAACATAATATTTTTTTTGTAAAATTTGTGATTTTAAATATTTCATAGTATTTGTGTGAGTATAAAAATTTTCATCAAAGGATTAAAAGGAAAGTTTAAGTTAATCTTTTTTTAAAAAATAAATAAAAGCAGTCCCTCTTTTTTGTAACAAATTAAAAAGAAAATATTGTCAATGAGAAAAGTACTTTTGGGACAAGTGCACAAATAGCCTGTTTTGGGACCATATTTAAAGCTTAGCCAAAATTTATTACTCCCTCGGATTAAAAAAGAATGACTTAATTTGACTTGAAACGGGGTTTAAGAAAAGAAATAAAACTTTTTAATCTTGTGGTTCTAAATTAAAGTTATGTCAAATGTACCAAAATGTCCTTTTATCTTGTTGCTCTAAACATGTCACATGGAAAGTTAAAGTTAAATTGTTGCCAAAAATAGAAAGCGGTCATTCTTTTTTAAACATACTAAAAAGAAAATTGGGACATTCTTTTTGAAACAGAGAAAAAGAAACAGAGGGAGTATTATTTTTATATGTGTAAATTTAGCCATTTTGGAATAACCCCATATATAGACGGTTGAAGTTAAATAATAATAAAAAAACGCATCCAAAGTTATAAATTTATCTAATATTTATCATATTTGTGCAATTAAACTTATAATTTTTCGTTTGAACTTTAGACATACACATTGAAAATTGGCTACTTTGAACATTTTGGAAGCAAGCGAACTTCGAACATTTTTCTTTGATGTTTTAATATGTCAATCCCAAACTTTCAGTAAATTACATCTAATGACTTAAAATAAGCGACCTTGAACTTTGATCCTCATTTGCATCATGACCAAGTCTTTTAAGATAAAAAGTAAAAGTTATTATACTTGAAGTTTTTATATGGACAAGTGAAGTCAAAAGTTAAGACTATTCATTCAACGTCAAACTTAAAATGTTTTGAATTTTTTTTTTCTAATAGCTTTTAATTTAAGAAAAATGACTTATCTACCAAAACTCAAAAGTAGGGAAAACATTTTTCTAAACTCTCTTTCAACCTCACCACTTAATCCATCCAAACGCCCCTCACCCCCTAGCACCTAAAACCTACTACCTCGTAATACAACCTGCCCCGCCCCCAACCGACTTGGGACTCAACCCAACATTGCCTAGAGACCTGCCCCAAACTGGGAACCAACCCGAAACTTAACCCCAACCAAACCCTAACTCGAAATCTAATGCCCGACCTGAGACCCTCCCCCACTCGAAACTCGACCAGGACTCGTGACCCAATCACTCCTGACCGTAAATTGAGATTGGACTTGGCACCAACTTCAAACTCGATCTCATCCGAGACTCGACTTAGTTGGTTGGTGTCAGGGTCTGGGTGAAATTGAGGTCGGGTCTCAAATTTGGAATCGAATATCGAGATCAAGTCTCAATAGGGGTCAAGACAGAATTGTAAGGTCTCACGATCATAATTTTAAAAAATCAATTATAACTCAATAGAATCAAAATTGACTACCAAATGCAATTTCTTGTACTTTTCATCTTCAAGCTAGTTTGGATAAGAAATTTGCATTGTCCCCTTAAACTACATCATCAACACTTCTAAGAAGCACTATATATAATATACTTATTTTTCATATGATAAAGTAGTAATAAAACATTCTTTATATAGATAGAAACTACAAAAAAAAAAAAAACGTATCCTAATCAAGAAGCAGCATTGCACACCCAAACCAACAAGGAATTGTGGGAGAGGTTTTGAGTTTGAGTTCCCGTAGATATGGAATTGTCCTTATTAGAGAGCGTTTTATTCTCAATGTGAGACTTTTCAGCGCGAATTCAGATTTAGACGGCTCCAATGCGGATAACGAATACTGAAAAAAGAAAAAAAAACATTGCACACCAAAAAAAATTCGGACGCAGCGTCACTTGCCTAACTCCTGTTTCGTCGCTATCCCAAAAGCAAAACCTCCACGTTTTACTATTTTATCTTTCTATATACAAAAAAATCACCAAAATCAAGAACAAGAAGAACCCACCAACTTCAAGAAAATGGAAGAATTCAAAGTAGACAAATGGGGTTATCAAGTGAAGACTAGTTCTGATTCTTGCATATCTGCCATCAATTCTTACTATCATCAGGTACCCTTTTCATATTTTCTTGATTTTTATCAGTAGGAGTAAAAAAGATAAGATTTTTATCAGTATTGAGTAAAAAGATTAGATTTTTATTGATTTTGGGTTTATGTGAACTTTGATTCTTGAGGTTTGGTCAGGTACTTAGCTATGGAAGAGAGAGGTCAGTTATATTGGAAGCTCCTAAACAAGACCCAACTTGTGTTTTGGCTAATATTTTGGCTGCTCATTTTCTTTGCTCTGCTGATTCTTCGTGTGCTATGCTACTTCTTGAAGCTGCCAAGTCTTGTCTAGTACAAATTTTGCAACTTTTTTGGGTGCATTTTGGTTTGTCTTTTTGTATTTGGGAGTTTGGTTTTACTTATTTGTTGTTAATTTTCTTTGTTTAGGAACAAGCTAGCTTGTATGAGAAAGTGGTTTTTGAGGCAGTAAGTTATTTGATTTTACCTAATAGAGATGATGATGTGGCTGTTGAACTACACTTAAAGGTAGGTTCTTTTATTGCTGTTTGTTTTGTTTTTGATCTTATGTTCTACTACAATGGTGTCTTGTTAGCTTCTGATTATGATAGTTGTAACAGTTTCAATTAGCTAGTAAAAGGGCAGTCCGGTGCACTAAGCTCTCGCTATGCGCAGGGTCCGGGGAAGGGTTGAACCACAAGGGTCTATTGTATGCAACTTTATCCTCCATTTATGCAAGAGACTGTTCCCACGGCTGGAACCCGTGACCTAGTTTCAATTAGCTAGTATGCCCAATAAATCATAGTGTGTCAAAGTTTATCTCTCTAATATTCCATTTTTCAGAACCATATGATTGTAAATAGTTCTATCCATTCTTCTGTGTTAAGTTCTTTTGACAACTCCAATTATCATGTGAATCCCAGTTCAATTTCATCAGATAGTGACTGTTATTAAGCGATCTTTCGAGAATTCAAATTTGGTCTTCACTGAATCAGAAAATATCCTGTCAAGGAGTATCTGATTTTGTTGGTCTTTGGCATAAAATAATTAAAAATCTGTTACTTTAAAACCATAAGGATGTTGTATTAAGATGGACTTGTCAAAAAGAAAAGGACAAATAGTAGGTGGTGTCAATTGTAATCGTGTATCCATTTTAGTATCTTTATGAGTTTGCTTTGATAATCTCAGAATAATATCTTGATTGATATATGCATTGCCTATATGCAGCTGCTTAAGGATTTCCCAAGAGATCTGGTTACGCTAAAGCGAACTCAAGTGCTCTCTTTCTACATGGGTCGCCCTGATTTGTCTCTGAAACTTGTTGAACAGGTTCATACTATGTTGACTAAATATTGCCTTGACTTCTTCCTCTCCTAGACAACTTAAGAAACAAAAACAATAAAATAAATATGTAATAACTTGTATCAGATATAATATCTGGAGGTTTAATATCCATCATAGGAGTGACTAATGTAGTCATTTCTTTAAAAATGAGTTCAGATTCCTTTTATGCAATTATTCCTAGTAAAGTTTCTTTGATTTTGCCCTACAGGTCCTACCAGTAAATAAACACGAAAGTTACATTTATGGCATGCTTGCATTTGCCCTATTAGAGCTTGGTCGATATGTGGAGGCAAAAGAAGCTGCAAAGAAAGGCTTTGAGATTGATAGTGAAGATGCCTGGACACACCATGCTGTGAGTTACTCATGTTTGCAAGTTACTCTTTCCTTTATAGCTGATACAAGCACATTTGTGGTATTATACATGCTTGAGTTTACTCTGCAAAATTTATCAATTATAACTATTTCTATGCCTCAATACCAAACTAGTTGGATTGGCTCTGTCAAAAAGCTTGCTTATCCCTATATTTCCATGTAAGTATCTAACCAAACTAGGAAGTGGTTACAAAGGCTGCTGGCAAACACCAGACCAAGCTAGTGAAAATCTTCTGCACAGAACAAACCGTGTAATTGTACCATCAACCATTAACCTCTATCCCAACTAGTGAAATATCCATTGCACATAACAAACTTTTTATTGCTAGTCCAGTCATCATAATACTGCGGATAGTTAACAAAGGTCCCATTTTTATTCTTCCAATTTTCAAATTCCTATCCTATATGGCAGGCTATCTCTCATCTAATCATTTGTTGTCAATCCAGCTAGCTAACCTTATGTCAAAATAGTGCCGTTAATCTTACTGAGCATTTGAGGGAATCTCTTCCTATTGTTTTATCCTAGAAGAAAAACAATAAACATGGACATAATTTTTTATTGTGATTGAATAGGCTGTGTAGTTTGTATCATTTTGTTGGTGGAGGAAATGCATTTTATTCATTCACTGATATTCTAGTATACTATTTTTTTGCTTATTTTATCACAATCTCCTTGCAGCTCTGTCATGTTTATCAGTATGAGTGTCGTTTTAAAGAAGCAGTACAATTTATGGAGGAGTGCTCAAGAACCTGGAGTTCTTTGTCATCTTTTATGTATGCACAGAATCTGATAAAAGCACTCCTAGTTCGGTTCTGAATATAGTATTTTTAAAAGCTAACCATTAGGATATTGCAGGTATACACACAATTGGTGGCACGTTGCGCTTTGTTATATGGAAGGTCATTCGCCCATGGAAAAAGTAAGAGATGTTTATGATCAAAACATCTGGAAAGAGTTGGAAAGAATTGATGCTAGTCCATCCGAAGTAAGTTAGTTGTTTGTAGTCAAAGAACATTTTAGTTCTTTCAATATGCTGAGAGTTACATTTTTCTTCGCATGCAGGTGTACTTGAATGCTGTTGGTTTGTTACTCCGGGTATATCTACGAGGTGGGATTAATATATTTGGGGACCGTTTAAAGATCCTAGCTGATCGTCTGACAGATAAAGTGAGTTCAGGTGCAGAAGCATGTTAATTTCTCTTTTTAGGTTATAGGATAATTGCATGCATATTCATTCAAGTTGGGATATGTTGGTCCTTCCTACTTTTGAGATGTGAAAACTTGGGTAACAAGCTAGTTCGTTTAGCTAATCATCAAAGACTTCATGAAAAAATATGGAACAAATTTGATATACTTGTTCTTATTGTGAAATGGAAGGTGGCAATTTAAGTATATTTAACAATACATGCTTTCAGAAAGCTCCTCCGTAACCCCTTACTAAATAGTATAATACTGATGAAGAATATTTTCAATCAGTTGAGAAAATGGATTAATGACATGAATCGGGTTTCATTCTTTCAGTGTCATTTTCTTTTTCATGAATCATTTCCTTTCAGATTAATGTTAATGATACTTTGGATTGGAACTGTAAATTTGATCTGCATTACTATGAACTTCCATTTAGCAATTACATTGTGCGGTCCTCTTCCCCTTCTGTCTATACAATGTAATACAAACTAAATGTTCTGTGTCTTTGTGCTGCCACTGCTATATTAGGCTTTCTGGTATCTTGAATGGCACCTGGATGTATTGGTGTTATGGGCCCTATCCTGTACAGGTGAAGTTTCTAAAGCAGAAGAGTTACTCGAGGGTTTAAAATACAGGTCAGGACGGATTTAGCACTCTTTCCAATTTCATAAACCATGCTGTGTCCAACCACTCGCTCTGATAATTTTGTGCTTTTCCTGTAGAATTTCTGCCATGACCAAGAAAAAACGAGAATATATGCAGAGAGCTGTGCTGGTTTGTCCCTTTTTCTTTTTCTATTTACTAAATTCTGCATAACTTCTTGGAGAAGTACTCACACTTCACAGCTTCTTTCCTCTTTCAATAGCAAAATATTCTTTTTTATTTAATACTAAAAGATTTTCCTAATGCATTTTACTGTCTTTATAACTTAGGGCTTTTTTTTAGATCCAAAGGATTCATTTTGCTGCTACTTTAGAATTTAGATGAGGATCATGGTTTCTGAGGGAGATGAAAGCATATTACTGTTTAAACTTACTCCCGTTTTAATTTGTTTGTTTGGTTTAACTTGACACGCTAAGAAAGTAAAGAAAACTTTTGAATTTTGTGATCACTAAAGATGCGTAGACCAAAATGTCCTTTAATCTTGTCTCCTTAAACATAAACATGCCATGTTGAAAGTTAGAATAAAAGAGTTGCCAAAAAAAGGAAGGCATTCTTTTTAAAACGGACTAAAAAGGAAAGTAAGACAAACAAATTTTAACGGAGGGAGTATTGATTATTCTATTGCTTAAGATTCTCGTGCCTATCACATCTTACATTGATTCATTTAATAATCGTACGCTTGATATTTGATAGATAAAAACCGTTTCTTTCAATTTTTAACTTTTAATTCTTTCCTTATATTTTATTTTAGCTTGCAGAAGCATTATTCGAATATGGTAAGGGTGAAAATGAACGGCCATTGGAATTGCTCGGACAAACATTTGATGCCATTGACTACAAGGTAGTTTGAACATAACAACAAGGGGGACTTCTGTAGTTTATTTAGCATTATTTTTATATGTTTCATGAATGATTAGCAAAATACTACTTTGTGCAGATTATTGGAGCGTCAGACGAACAGCTTGACGTTTTCAATGAAGTTTGGATCACTATGTTGCTAAACAGTGGTCAGGCTACAAAAGGTAGATCATTTAGCTTCTATTTTGAAAGAAATTCTTTTAGAAGTTTCCGGGGGTGGTAGTGGTTTTTATTCCTGTAAAATGGAGTATGGCCTCTTTAAGAACATCAACAACAACATTCCCAGTGTAATCCCACAAATGAGGTCTGGGATGATTAGGATGTACGCAGACCTTACCCCTACCTTTGTGAGGTAGGAAGGTTGTCTCTAATAGACCGTCAGCTGAAAAGAGGAGTATTCAAAGTAGATTGCGAGAAAAAGTATGGTGTCTTTGATAAGGAAGGAAATTTGATCCTAGGATCTCTCTGCTACCCTTTAAACCTCACTCTTTGGTATACACTTATTTTTGTCTACTCTTAAAAGTTCTTAGTCACTTATCCTTAAGCTGTGGTTTTGGAACTCGCAGCTATTGAGGCAATAGAGAAGCAGCTAAAAAAGAGGGAAGGAACCCCATTCTTGTGGCGCCTCCTGGTATGTCTTGGCTCTCTGCTCCATAATTTTAGCTTCTAAGCTGAGTAGATTGTTCAGGAATAACTGCCCTTTTCACTGCCATCTTAGGATTAGCACTCCTTAACCAGGTGTTTCAATTGCCTCACTTAAGCCTTTATTCTTTTCTAACATGCTTCGACAAATCAAATCGATAATGGTCTGTCAATATACGTACCTCGTGGATTGCACATTCCACTATGAATTTACTGTTTACCTTGACTTTGTATCTCCAAATTCTGCAGTAAATTTGCAGTGTTTTATGTAATAATATGGAGGTAAAATGGAAAAATGTACCAATAAACAGTGTTCTTTCATGTACTTGTGCAAATTATAAGTATACGCACATTCCAACTATAAAATATCATATGCTTCAATGATCCATTTTTAATGCCCTCATAAGGTTTCTAAAGGCTTAAATTTGATGCTATCAAGTTGTAAGGCATAGAGTTCTAGTTGCATGTAGAATGAAAACTATAGTATATTGAATGAGAAGCTTTTTCTGTTCTTTTATTAGTTGATTTATGTATCGGATTCCATTCAGCCTACAATTGAGAATAATGATTGGCTCTATCTATAAAGATTTTGAATTAGTTCACAATGATCAAATTATAATTTGGTCTTGTTTCCACCTTTCTAGTCATTCTCGGTAAATCCTTGTTGATCTTTCTCTCCTCTTGCTCGACAAACCAACTTTTCAAGCCTTGATTTGTCCTCCGCGACAAGGAATTGGATTATAATGTATTACTGTTGCTTGTTGGTTCAGGAAAAAGGTTATTCATCATTGTCAAGAAACCAAGAAGCTATAGAAGCAGGCAAAAAAGCTCAGTCATTGGAAGGTGCATACTTCAATTAATCTTGGCAAAGGGATGATAACTATCCAAAATAAACTCTCTTCCACCTCTTAATGTTAGTGATTTTCACTTCTTGTATCCCTCTTTTCTCCTCTAGTAGAATGTGTAATAAAGTTTCTCCATGTTGTGTATTTTATAAGCAGTGTCCCCCAAGCCAATTCTATCGTTGGTGGTCGGAGACACTTGTAGGGAGAACAAGATGAAAACTCGAAAATCTTAAATAATCTCTTTTTTTCATAACGGTGATGTTCAGATCAGATTGTTGATTGTTGTACTTTAACTATTATTTTACCTAGTGTGCATGTTATCTTTCACCAGCACAAATAGAGAAGAAACTACAAAATCTTGAATAAATGAGTAATATTTTGATTTGGCAATGAAATGCACATGGTATAGCAGTTGTGATTGTGAGGGGACCTAACTTAATTGACTAGTAGATGTGCCATCATGTTGGCCAATAATGTTTGTACTATCTAACTCACAAGGTGACCTTACATTATTCCTTGTCCCTTTTGCCAAAATTACTTGCTAAAAAGTCAAATTGATCCATGTGGATGTTTCCCAAATAGAAATTCAAAACTTAGATAGCTCCAATTTTTTGTTGAAAATGACATGAAAATAGTCACTAATGGTAGTGACTAGTTTGTTTTGACTAGTAAAGCACATGCATTCCTAGAGCCCGTTTGAATTGATTTAAAAAAACAATTTTTAAATTAAAAATAAAAAGTCAAATTGAAAAATAGGGGGAGACGTACTTTTAATTTTTGACTTATTTAAAGTCATTTAAACTTATTTTAAGTTAATTTTGACCTTGCAAACGCTTTCTAACTTATTTCCAGTCATTTTAAACTTATTTTAAGTTATTTTTTATATTTGTCAAACACTTCCAAAAGTCAAAAACTGATTTAAAAATAAGTTTGACCAATTTATAAGTCAATCCAAACACCCTCTTAATTTTTCATAGTTCCCTTCAAATCTAATGAAAAAATATTCAACTAAACCTATTTAGTGTATACTTAAGGGACTATTTCGAACCTACCATCAAATATAAGGAACCATTTTTTTTTTTCATTTTCTCTCACAACTAGAGTAAATATAGCATCTGATGAATGCATAATATTTAGTGTCTTAAAACAATAATCAAAATTGCAAGTTCTTGTTTAAGCATTGAATTTTGAGTATTAACATCTGCAATTATTATCATAGCCAAGTCAAGAAACAAAAAGTAAATTCACAAGCAGTAAAAAAAGTGGGATATATTAACATTCCATTTTACCACAATCAAACAAATACTTCAACTGACACCTTTTCAGTCCAAAGTCCCCCCACCCCACCCATCCCACACACATGTACAATACACATTTACACTTTAACAGATGATTATTCAATGAGATGTTGGTACCTCAGAACCATACTATATCGGCTACCTCTCATCAACACAACTATCGTACACACAATGTGATCGTTCTATCTAATAACTGACTATTTCTAATCAGTATAGATATCGATTAACTCTGTCTACCAAATAATCGATTAATTAGTCAATTAGACCAATCCCATCAGGAACCACCATGTTACTAGAATTTGAAGTCCTCAAAATACCACCACTTCCAACTCCTCTTGTCCTTCCCCTTATCCTTCTCAATTCTGCCACCACATCTCTTGAATCAGGCCGATCATCCTTATCGGCCGCTACACAACGGAACGCGAGCTCAGCCACTGCGCCGACGCCTTCCATTGCTTCACCATCCACCACCAAAAAAGGGTCCACAACTTGCTGCAACAACCCCATTTGAATTCTTGAAACTACCATATCAGCCAATGCCATTTCCCTCTTCTCCCTCTTTTGGTCTACAGCTTTCATCCCTGTTATTAGTTCCAACAACACAACACCAAAGCTATATATATCACTTTTTTCGTTCAATCTAAACGACTTGTGATAATCAGGATCTAAATAGCCAGGAGTTCCTTGTGGACCTGTCCAAACTTCACTAGTAGAATCACCAGATGCTACTGATGTATCTGTGCATACTAAGAGTCTTGATAGCCCAAAGTCACCAACTTTTACCCTCATATCTTTTTCTACAAAAATGTTGGTTGATGTAATATCTCTATGAACTATAGGTGGAACAACAGAGAAATGCAAGTACTCAATTGCCATTGCAATTTGTAGTGCTATATCAACTCTTAAAGTCCAAGTTAAAGAACCTCTTTTGTACAAATTTTTGTTTCCATGTAGATGGTCAGCAAGAGTACCATTTGGAACATAGTCATAAACCAAAAGAAGCCCTCTTGGATCACTACAATAGCCATGAAGTTTGACTAGATTTGGGTGATTGATTGATGACAAAATCAAGATTTCATTGCAAAATGACTTAGTTGAAAAAGCTTTGGTACCACTGGGAGAATGCTTATGCAAATGCTTTACTGCAACAAGCCTACCATCATCAAGATTCCCTAAGTACACAGAACCAAATCCTCCATCCCCAAGTTTCCTCTTGTGATCAAAGTGATTTGTGGAGCTTTCAAGTTCCTCATAAGGGAAAACTGGTGGAAGTAAACTAGCTAATCGATGCCTACGAAGGTAAATGATAGTGGGATCTTCTTCTGAACCAGCCCCTTTACCTCTTGAACGAAAAATTAAAGATCCAATAGAGAAAACAACCAGAAAACACACAAATAGAAAGACCATTGACAACATAACTACACGATTCGCGCTTTTTTGTCCAATCAAAGGAGGTGAGTACCTAACTTGTGATGATGGAAAACATAAAAATGGTTTCTTGGGGTGTGAAGAATTGAATCCACAAACACCACTACTAGCTCTGCAAGTCCTACAGCTTGAAAAATATGAATCTTGTTCTTCATCCCATTCAACCTCAATCCCCATTTTCAAGAATTCATCAAGAAACCCAAGAATGTCACTTTGGCATCTTTCATCAGACTCAAAATGGTGTCTCAATCCACATTCATGCAGAAGCTGAAGTGGGTTCTTGATAAGTTTACATTGCCACGGACAGTGACTACAATTAGGGAGATTTGTGGGTGGACAAGGCCTAAGAGCAGAAAGCCTAGAACAAGATGAGTCAGAGACCTTAAATGGTGAACCAGAAAGGGAAATGGATCTATGGTGCAAAGAACAGTTCTTGAATTCAGTAGATACTGAGCTGATTTCATTTTGTGAAAGTGAAGCTGGAGAAAGAAGAAGAGTTGAAGAAGTAGACTCATAATGAAGCAAAGAGAAAGACAAGTTATTGATTGAAATAACAGCATGTGAAGGTGAACATTGGATTTGAAAAGAAGGATGACCACAACCAGGAGATGAAGAAAAAGGAAAAGGGGGAAAAGAAGCAAAAGGTGGACATGAGATTTCAGATTTTAAACAGCTATGAACTGCTGCTGCTGCTGCTGCTTCAAGAATGAAAACCAAGAACAGAAAGATTGAAAAAAATGGTAACAATGACATGATTATGCTGAACTCCAACTAGTTACTGAAGTCATTCAACAGCAAAATCCAACATAAAAGAAGAAAGATTGAATCTTTGGGGAGTTAAAGGGAAATCTTGATTTGGGGTTAAAGCAAAAATGCTAAAATTGACATGATTATGCTGAACTACTACTAGTTACTGAAGTCATTCAAAAGCACAATCCAACAAAGAGGAAGAAAGATTGAATCTTTGGGGGTTAAAAAGGGAAATCTTGATTTGGGGTTAAAGCAAAAATGCTTAAAATGACATGATTATGCTGAACTCCTACTAGTTACTGAAGTCATTCAACAGCAAAATCCAATAAAAAGGAAGAAAGATTGAATCTTTAGGAAGAAAATGGGAAATCTTGATTTGGGGTTAAACCAAAATGACATGATTATGATGAACTCCTACTAGTTACTGAAGCCATTCAAAAGCAGAATCCAACAAAGAAAGAAAAAGATTGAATCTTTATGGAGAAAAAAAAGAGAAATCTTTGAATCTTGATTTGGGGTTGAGATTCTTTAAACTATAATCACAACTGCCTAGGATGTTGGGTAGTAGAGAAGTGAGAGTTTGGGAGTGTGGGGGGTCTCGAGGTAGAGAGAAAAGAGGAAGGTCACGTGAACACAATAGAGAAGAAGACAAAACAAAACAAAAAATGATGAATTGTTTGATCATTGGTCCATAAAGGTATTTAAAAAAAAAGAATTATTTGGTCATTTTAGTAAAAGGAGGAGATAAGGGGGTTGGATTTTTCAAAAGAACGATCTTGAAGGAAATTTTGTTTGTTATTCTTCGTTTGTTTGGTGTGAAGTATAAGATATAATATTTCTAAAATAAAATATAAAATAATATTATTTTATATTTGGTTGAAGATCTTGGGTAGTTCTTAGATTATGGATTGAACATTGAATGAGTGGATTCAAATTTAATATTACAAATTTTAAATATTCAAAAAAAATCATATTTAGCTTTATCACGTACTTTTTTCGTTCATTTTTACTTGTTATTTATTCTTAAAATAAATTTTCATTTTTTATTTGTCAGCATTGTCATATCAAAAAAAGTCAATTATAATACTCTATGAAGTTTAATAAATTAGCATCCTACACCCCTATTTATTATAGTATGAAGTTCATTATGAAATTAATTCATTCATTTTTACTTGTCACTGTTTGACTTTATTCGGACAAAATAAGGGGTTTGGATTTTTTCAAAAGAAAGATCTTGAAGGAAATTTTGTTTGCTATTTTTTCGAAAAGAATCAAGAAATGTGATTTGTTTCCCTCCATTCAATACCTCGTAAATGATGAAAAGTCTTCCTCTTTCCCTCCACTCAACTCAAATATTTTAAACTCAATATATGAATTAAAATAATTATCAATATTTGAAAGTTAAAATTGAACTTTATAAATGATAATCAAGTTATTTTATTTTTAGAGTATACATTAGCATAACTAGCAACATAAAACTTGGAAATATTATTTGAGAATTGTTCATAAAATTTGTCATTTGTGACATTTAGCATGACATAATTTTTTAGAACTATAGCATTTTTTACCCAAAGAGCAACACCATATGGGGTTTTCAGTGAATCTAGAAATGGGATGCACAAATCCTCTTCAAGATTCGGTTTCATTTTTGTATCTTCATTACCTATATTTCTCGCTCGTCTCTTTCTCTCTATGTATTTGTATATATCGGATAGTAAAGATACATGTATTTAATTGTATTTTACTTGAAATCTAGTATGAAATTATTAATTGTTAAGACAATATGTAATTGTGATCAAACAATAGGAAGAATTAATAAACAGAGTAGGAACGTTTGTGTAATTAGGTAGTAATTGGACAAGAGGATGTTGCTCGGATGGTAAGCACTCCTCACTTTCAACTCGAAGATTATGAGTTGAGTCACCAAAAGAGCAAAAAATTGAGAGCTCCTAGGGTCTAAAATATTGTTAACCTATTGAAATTGGTACAAAGATACCTTTCGTTAACCTATTGACCATAAAATGCCAAGGTTAACCTTTGTGGCCCTTTGTTACCCTTATTCACAAACAACCCATTAATCGAATTAATTAGTTTTGTCATTTAATACGTCACATTTTGATTCACTAGAAAACTAATTCATCAAAACTAATTTAATTTAGCTCAAACCCAAATCTACCCATTAAATCACCCACCCATGACTCAACCAAAACTCCACTATTTGGAACGGTGTCGTTTTATCTGCAGATGCAGAGAGGAGAATTTCGACAAATATGGTGAAGGAGATCAAGGCGATGGAAAGGGAGTAAAAGGCGGGGATTGTCCGTTAATGTCCGTGAACGTGAATCGTTTCAAGTAAATTATAGGGAAAATGCAGAAGTACCCCCCTAGCCTATGCCCAAAATCCTTGAGACACACCTAACTTTTACTAAGGTCTTATCACCCCCCCAAACTTATTTTATATATAATATTCTACCCCTTTTCGGCCTACATGACACTATCTTGTGGGCCCAGCGCGTGTTAACAATTTTTTCAAGGATAGTGTCACATAGGCCAAAAAGGGGTAGAAAATTATATATAAAATAAGTTCGGGGGTAATAGGACCTTAATAAAGGTTAGGTGTGTCTCAGGGATTTTGGGCATAGGCTGAGGGTACTTATGCATTTTCCCTAAATTATATATAAAAGATTCAAAATATTCAGAGAATTTCATATCTAAAATTTGAAATTGTTTAAAGGTGATTTTAAATTGATCGAAATTAAATAGTACATACTTCATGTATAGTCTATTTATACCACGTAAATAATTCATAAAATACTTGGAAACCAAATACTAATGAATATTCAGGGGAATCATTCCACTTCCAAATTTGGGCGCCCTCCTACTCAGATGCCTCATATTAAAATAATAGCTGACAATTACATATTATTTTTGTATATTCACATATTCTATATATAATAAGTCACAATGCAACTATGATTGTAACTATCTTGTTAGCTTTCAATCAAAAGCTAACAAGATTTTTAGTTACATATTTATTATTTAGTTAAATAATAAATATGTTATTGTATGAGCTATTTATTACTCATTCTTTTTGAATTTGTTAAATTTTGATCTGACACATAGTTTACGAAAGTAAATTAGATTTTGAGAAAAAACATTAAGTGATACTTGAAGTTGTCCCAGATTTTCAAAAAGACACTTTAACTTTGCATGCGTCCTATTACCTCACAAAACATTCAAAATCACAATAAATACACATTTTTTACACAATATTTCCACTTTGGACAAAAATATCCTTCGAATGTGCAATTTCTTAAAAACAAAAAGTCGGATCCATTATTGATGTATTGAAGGATACTTTGGTAATTTCCTATGATGAATTCATTTTGTTTGTTTCTTTTACATTTATTTTACTATACAAAATAATTCTATAAAATATTATGAATCACGATAATTAATTACTTTAATATTTAAAAGATATAAAAATATATAAAAGATCTGATTGACTCTTCAAATTTTACCGGTGACACATAAATTGGGACAAATGAAATAATATATATTATTTGAAAATTTCTTAGAAGGTACTATAAATTACAGTAATTAACAACTAGAAATATTTCAAAGACAAAAAAAATTGATTGAATCTCAAAAAAATTTTAGTACTACATAAATTGAGAAAGAAGAAATGACCTCTATTATTTGAAAATGGCGTAAAAGTATTACAAATAACACAATAAGAATTAACAATTTAAAATTTTAAAAGACTTTAATGCTTTATACTTATTCTATTTCCACCTTGGACAAAAATATCCTCCCAATATGCATATTTTTTTAAACAAAAAGTGGGACCCATTATTCATGTATTCAAGGATGCTTTGGTAATTTTCCTATGATGAATTCGTTTTGTTTGTTGTTTAATTTTTTTAAAATAACTGTATAATCACAATAATTATTTACTTAAATATTCAAAAGATATAAAAATATGTAAAAGATCTAATTAACTCTTTAAATTTTATCGGTGACACATAAATTGGACAAATGAAATAATATATATTATTTGAAAATTACTTAGAAAGTACAATAATTTACAGTAATTAACAATCGAATATTTTAAAGCCAAAAAAAATTGATTGAATCTCTAAATTTTATTAGTACCACATAAATTGAGAAAGAAGAAATAACCTTTATTATTTTAAAATTGTGTAAAAGATATTACAAATCATACAACAATAATTACCAATTTAGAATGTTAAAAGACATAAAAAATTTTTTTACCATAGTTAACAATAATTAAAAATTTAAACTATTTTAAATTAATATTAAAGTTTGATTAACTCTTTAATTTTGTCTTTGTCACATAAATTGAACAAAAAATGATACATATTGGGCACGTGCTAGCACGGGCTCCGATGTCTAGTAGTATACATAAAATGCATACTTTATAGCGTAATTTTTTTTTGTATATAAATGTCTAGCTAGTAAATATAAGGAAAAATTGTATGAAATAGCAAACTATTAATTCAAATTAAATGTTATAGCCATAGTTTATTTTATTTGTAATTCGCAACAAATATCCCATTTTTTAGCCATCTGGTTCGGTATACAATTACTCATTCGGTATACAAATGTATAAAATGCATTTATGTTTGTATAAAGCGAGAGAAAAGTGTATATACAGATACAAATACATATATTTTCATCCTATACACTTATAATTTTACAAATACAGATCTTATTATACAAATTACAATGTATAAATGAATTTATACAAAACTGAACAATTTGTATAAAATTGGATGTATGTAGCGAATTATACAAATCAAAAGCTCCACATCAAACATAAAATTTGCTATGGAGCGCAATTATACAAACTATAGTTATAACATATAAATATAATTTTTATATTTGCTATATGTGAAAGTTTCTCTAAATATAATTATTTTTAATCGAACGATCAAATATATATTCACTAGAGCATTACCATTTTTTGCTATTGGGATGATTTTAGGCGCTGCCTATTCCCTTTGACTATATAATCATGTAGTTTCTGAGCATTTAAAACCCGATTTCCTCTATAAATTCTCATTTCTTTCATCAAATTTCTTATACTAACTAAATGTGTCTCCATTATATTCACTAAAGTATTACCATTATATTCACTATTGTTTGACTATTTGATTAGTATTAGTGCTTTTTGTTTACTACTATTGCTTTATGTATCTTTCATTCACATTACTTCTTGAGTGAAAGTGGTACACTTACCTCCTCAATCATATTTTCTCACTCATAATAAAACTTCTTAGATTAAAAGTGACATTCTTGTTGGTGGTTGATTCAATTTTAAGATCATATATGAGGACACGTGGGTTCCTCGTATATGGTAAGCATCCTTCAACTCGAGTTCGGTATCTAAATAAGCCACAAAAACATAAAAGTGACCAAAATAAGCAACTACTTTAGTAAGTAACTAAAATAGGCTTAGTGGAAGAAAAAATTCCACTTTATCTAATATTCTAAACGTTTTTCGTTAGTCTCATAACGTGTATATTTTAATATATAACGGAACTATTTCCTGCACTTTATAAAATGGAACTATTTCTTACACTTTATAAAGTGTAAGTTTTTCTTTCACTTTGTAAAGTGAAACTTTTTCTTACACTTTATAAATGCCCCCTCAAGCTTGAGTCATATTTCCAACTACACACTTAACCTTTGCACGGGTCCTATTACCCCCCTGAACCTTTTTTTTTATATTAGTTCACCCTCAGACGCTGATGTGTCCACATACGTGAACTCATCTCCGTGAGGCGCGTAACAACATAATAAAATGTCCATGTGGAGTCCAAATAATCCTCCCAATGGTAACTTTACTCTTTATTCAACCATTACATTTATTTTTTATTCTTTTCCCAATTCATTTTATCTCCATCTCTTTTGTTCTTGAACAAAAACTCTCTTCTTTGTTCTTCATCCACCATTTTCAAAGCTTGAATTTAGTTGTTGTATCTTCTCCAACTAAGATTGAATTTAGGGTTTGCGATTTTCTCGAATTTCATATTGAACAATCGAAATCTTCCCCAATTCGACAACTTAATTTTTTTTCACTTTGTGTTATTTGGGTTAGTAATGTCAAACGCAAAATTGAATAAGCTATGCATGGAAGAATCAGATCCAATGCTCAAAATCATAGTACGATGCAAACATGGAAGTTTGTTGCATATGCAAACTTCTTGGTCGAAGTCGAATCCCGAAAGACGATTTTAGTCTTGCCCCTACTATGGTGTATGTGACCTTTCTTCAGTCGTTTGATTTTGTTGGGTTTAACTGATGTGAATGTTAATAACATTAATATTTTTTTATTATTTTTTGAGTCGAACAATTATAATTTTTTTCGATGGAGAGACAGAGAAGAAATCGATCCAAGATCCCAATTTATCCTCCCGAAATTGGTGAACAAAATCAAAGAGTTGGAAGATAAAGTTTGGAGGAGACAGATTCAAATCAATGAGCAACGAGTTCTGATTGATAATTTGACAGTAGAGAAGAGGTTCAAACGAAGAAAGTTGAAATGGTGTGCGTTTGATTGGAAGGTCATTTTGTGTATTTTGATTTGTGTTGTTGCCTTGTTCATCAACAACCTATTTCAAAGTAGGGTTCATTCAAGTATTGAACTAATTGAATTGCCATAACGTATGTGAGTAGTGAGTAGTGAGTAGTGAAAGGAGTTGAAACTCTCTTTTGGTTGTCATATGTACTATGAGAAATTTTGTATATCAATATCATGAATCTTTTCGGATAAAGTAGTTGATATAGTAGTGTCTGTATTACAACAAATAAGGGAGAAATTGAATAAACATAACACCATTGTAAAATAGAAGGCCTTTAATAGACATAATTGATTGTAAAACATGTCTCACATAAGGTCAAACTACAATAAAAAACCAAAAACAAAAACATAATTTGATGTTCAATACTAATACATCATCATTCAAATGAAATGTGTTCATGCCTACTTAAAATAGTACTACAATATCATTACTTCCTAGATTGGATTGTTTGAACTACTTCCTCTTGATTTTTTTCTTTGTTCCTCTCTCATTTCTTGAAGTTTTCTTGTTGAGATTGTAACTTTTCCATTCCATTTCAACTTGGGTGCAGTACTTGGTTTGTAACCAACATCACCAGTAACATCAGCAGATTTTGTCACCTTTGTTGTACCAGTAGAGAAGATCTTGCAACTTGACATCCCAGGCTATATTCAAATTATGAAATAATTAGTGAGTGAGTTTGTAGTTAAACATAAAAAAAAATAGTATAATTGAATCAATAGAAAACACTTACATTAAGAGCTTTGAATCCATTTTCAGCTTGAAACACACCATATTCCAATGACTGCTTGCCTTTTGTATGAGGTTGTGTTTCCCTTACCTCTTCATCTTCCTTTATTACTATTAGTTAACTGGTAATTAGCAGGTGTAGAAGATCCAACATGGTAATTAGCAGGTGATGGACATGTAGGAGGTGCACTAGCTGCTGCAGGTAGTCTTCCTCTTGCACTCTTTGCAGATGTTGCAGATGTATTAGGTGTTGTAGGTGCAATAGATGGTCTTCTTCTTGCACCTTTTGTAGGTGCTGCAGATGCACTAGGTTCTGCAGATGCACTAGGTACTGCAGGTGGTCTTCTTCTTGACCTCTTTGCAGATCCTGGAGATGCACTAGGTGCTGTAGGTGGTCTTCCTCTTGACCATTTTGCAGGTCCTGAAGATGCACTAGGTGCTGCAGGTGGTCTTCCTCTTGACCTCTTTGTAGAATGCTTACCTTCTGTTTGTGCTTTCTATAAATATAGTTAAAAATAATTGTAATTATTACATATGAGATCTCTATAACATACCAAATTAAAGTTAAAGATGTTACCTTTGGTCTACCTAAACCTGAAGTTTTGCCATTTTCCTTGTCTGTATTTGATGGTTCTTCCCTTGCTGATGACTCAACCTTTTGTGGACATCCTCTCTTGTTGTGGCCTCTAACATTGCAGTTACTACATGTCATGGCAAGTCCAATTCTAAGTAGCTTTCTAGATTTTTTACTCTCACCAGCTTCCTTCTTTCTAAGTTTACCTGGCCTGTTAGGCATGCTTTTTATTTTTGGTGGTGCAACTGTGGGGTTAGTAGATACATGCCACATCTCCATGTTTGTGACAGGTTGAAGGACATTGACATAAGTCATCAAGTAAGTTGCCTTACTATAGCAGTTGTTATTGTAGTCAAGAGGTTCACATTTCTTAAAGTAAATGGCAGCCACAACATGTGCACATGGTATGCCTTTTAACTGTCATACCTTACAACTACAAGTCCACCTACCAAGATCCACACTGTGTTGAAATGGTCCTTCTCTCACTTCAAATCCATCAACTCCATTAAATTCAATATTACAATTCATTAACCTATTAATATTCTCTTGTAGTACCTTCAAAGACATTGGAGAAAAATCACACATCCAAGTATTTGTGAACTCTTTTAACTTGGCTATTTTTGTCATCATCTTTACTCTTATCTCATCAAGCATAGTAATAATTGTCTTGTACCTAGCTGCCAAGATCCATGCATTAAAGCACTCAGACATATTGTTGTCTACATATCACATTTTACTTGAGTATTAAAGTAAACCTTCCACTAGTACTCTATGTTGTAGTACATAAGATCATCCATCATTTTTTCTGGACCAAGCAACTTCATCTTTGCAACATTTTTCCTCAATTGAGATTCAAAAGTACTTTTTGCAATAGACCAAAATTGTTGTCTTCTTTGGAGACCTCTCCAATCCTTAGCCCAGTTAGTTAAGATGTGTCTAACACACATTCTATGTTCAGCAACAGGTAAAATATTTAGAATTGCTCATATTAATCCCTGTAATAGATCTAGATATGTTATAATAAAAAATATATGAAAATTGATAAAGACAAATACAAAATAAAATAGGACACATACCTTTTGCATATCTGTAATCAGGGTGAGATCTTCACCATCTCCTAGTCCTAGATCTTCCTTCAATAGTTTGATAAACCATGTCCATGTCTCTTTCTTTTCATACTCAACTACAGCCCAAGCAAGTGGCAGCATCTAGTTATTACCATCTTTGGCCACAACAACTTACAATTGTCCTCTACAAACTCCTTTAAGAAAACAACCATCTAAACCTATGCATTTTCTACAAGTTTGAAATGCCTTCTTCAATGGATCAAAGCATATGTAAAAGCTCTGAAATACTGGCCTACCAAGAGCATCAGGTTCACCAAGTTTAACAACACAAGTGCTCCCTGGATTGGTCCTCAACAGTTCTTCCAGTCAAGAATTTTGCCAAATTCCACAATATGATCACCCATGATATCTTTCATCACTTTAGCTCTTGCTTTCCTAACAGTAGTCTTGCCAACATGAATTTTAAATTTTTTCCTTATCAACTCTTGCAACTTGAAAACTCTTATATTTGGCTGCTCATTAATCCTTTTTCTAAAATGTGTAGATATGAACTTTGCATTACACAAATAATTTCTAGTTGTGATGTTACAATTATGCTTTAGATTGTAAGTCTTTATCATGAAATCATTTGTTATTTTGTCGAGACATGCAAACAAAAGCCATGGACAACCTTCATTGCACTTACATCTAACTCTTTTTGGCTCATTCACACACTTCTCTATTTGAACTCTTTTCTGGACAACATATTTACTAACTGCTCTTCTAAGTTCATTCACATTTGCAAATACCATACCCAACTGCCATACAACTTTCTTGGCAGTACAATCATGTATAATTTTCTAATTATTTGGCCTCCTCCTTCTTGATAAATTTACAGTTCTTGGTAAATTTACTCTTTCAGATTCAACACATTCATCACTAAATTCATCTTCATCTATTTGAAAACTTTTATCATCAAAACTTGCAAAATAAGGCTCATCACCTCATAATCTTTCTTCAACACTTATTTTACCTGTTTGAGTTTAATCAAAACCTAAATCTGCTCCAGCTTCACCTACTGGTACCTCTTTAGTATCAGCTGGTACTCTCTCTTTTCTTTTTCTTCTTTGAAAAGATCTCTTTCCGGGCCTTAACTCCCTGACCTTTTCATGTACATCACTACCATAGTCCTCATCATCATCTCCCACCAATCCACATTTAGACTCAATATTATCTTCAGTTGAGTAATCAGAACCCTCTTCTTCTAAGAAATTAGATTCAATAGGGCCTGAAACTAGATCATCAACATCTTCAGTACTAGGATTTGCAGCAATGATAGGAGTTGTAGTGGAAGGAGATCTAGGAGCAGCAGTTGTAGTGGGAAGAGTTGTACTGGAATGAGTTGTAGCAGTGGAAGGAGATCTAAGAGCAGAAGTTGTAGTGAGAGGAGTTGGGGTAGAAGGAGATCTAATATCAAAGGTAGTAAAAGGGTCTTCACCTACCCTACTTTGTTCATTTACTTTATTAAAAGCTAAACCAGATTCCTCCATATCCCATGAGGAGCATTGTCTAATAAAATAGGGGTGGGGTCCACAACTGCATCATCAAACAAGTGCTTAACATATACCTCCACAATATCTCCATCTTCCAAAGAACAACTTAAGTCTAAAATATCCATATCATTATGAATATCTTCCAAAATGCCACTGTTAGGAGGTTTAATACTAAATGTGCAAGTTGTTGTGTATCATAATTCTTTAATATAGCCTCTTAATTCAAAATAGGACAGCCTATCCACATCAACATTCAAAAACTCTGTAACTTTCCCACCACTGTAAACTAGTTGTCCACTACTCAAATCTAAAACTCTAGCATGATACCATCTTAAAGTAACCAAAGTAATTCACTCATCTCCTACCTAAACAGAGGTAACACTAGTAAGGAATGAGAAACTCTACTTTCTGAGGTTGTACTTTACCAGTAAACTACAAGACTGTATAAATTTACGAAAACAAGTAAATAACTATTAAAATCCCTAATAAACTACATACTACGACACACATATCAAAATAGCATTTGAATGCCCAGTACAACAAAACCTAATCAAACACTACCATCAAAACTAAAATCAAATATCAACATAACATTCAGTTGGTAAAGAATAACCTTCAATTTGAACTAACCCTAATAAACATTAAAAGGCCCTAATAAAGTTCACACTACAACACACCAGTCAAAATAGCATTTGAATACGCAGTAAAAATAAAACCCTAATCAAAATAGTATTCAGCTAGTAAAGATCTAACCTTTTCTCAGAAAATAGTAAGTAAGGTATCCGAGCAACGGCAGTAATGGAAGATCATAGATAAAAGGCAAAAGTACTCATTACCTCCCTGAACTTGAAGCTTTTTATACGGTGTACACCTAAACTAAATTCCATTTTAATTACCCCCTGAACTTGTTTATTCCTCCGTCGCGTACACCTTTTTTGTCCATCTGGCGTAGAAATTGACAACACACTCTACTAGGTGCGTGAGAAAGTGATTTTTTGCCACATCACAAAGCTACAACGGTAAAAAAAATAAATGTAAAATCTCCATTTTTCTTTAATATTTGGCATATTTTAAACGAAAAATAGGGCAAAATGTAAATGAAACAAAGATTAACACTTATTTGGTAAGAATTTTCGACAAATTTGAAATTCAAAGAGTTCCGCGAAATCAGCCATTATTCAAAAATAACTTTTAAACGATGAATTTTAATATTTGGCATATTTTAAACGAAAAATAGGCCAAAATGTAAATGAAAAGTAAAGGAAACAAAGATTAACACTTACTTGGTAAGAATTTCAGACAAATTTGAAATTTAATCGACCAATTTCACGTCTAGAAAAATCCAAATACAGAAGGAATTCCGTGAAATCAGCCCTTATTCAAAAATAACTTTTAAATAATAAATTTTAAATTTAAGAAATTTATTTTTTGCAATATTAATTTATCTTGGTGACTATTATTTATCCAGGTGGAAATCCACATCACCACTTTTGCCAGCTGTCGTGCGCGTGTAGTCACAATAGAAGCAGGTGGACGAAAAAGGTGTACATGATGGAGGAATAAACAAGTTCGGGGGGTAATTAAAACGGAATTTAGTTTAGGTGTACACCGTATAAAAAGCTTCAAGTTCAGGGGGGGGGGGGTAATGAGTACTTTTGCCTAGATAAAAAGGAAGAAGAACTAGAGATTAGATTAGGAAGAAAATCGTAGAGATTAATTAGGTTTGGAAGAAGAATGAGGGTCAATTAGGTTCATAAAAGGTAAATGTAAAGTTTTATGACACATGTCAATTTGTGAGTCGTGTAAAGTCATAGGGTCCACTAATATATACACAAACATTTTTTATAAATCTGGTTTACGTGGACACATCAGCGTCTGAGGGTGAACTAATATAAAAAAAAGGGTTCGGGGGGAAGAGGGGTGAGGGGGTAATAGGACCCCCGCAAAGATTATGTTTGTAGTTGGAAATATGGCTAAAGCTTGAGGGGGCATTTGACCATTTTCTCCTTTATAAAGTGGAAGAAAATCTTACACTTTATAAAAAGTTACTTTACCTTTTCACTTTCTTCTTCTCCCCTTTCACTTTCATGGCTTCCAAACTTTTTTCACTTTGAAGATTAATAGTTGATGGTCCCAATCCGACAACTGAAGCGGTCCTACACTAAAAAAACCAAATCTTGAAAGATTGGAGTAGCACAACCCGACAACATAACAATTCGACCCTACAAATTATATTAATTAGGAATTTTTTTCCATTTCATATTTTCATTACTTTAAAATTATGTTGTAATTTGTTCAAAATTTCAGCAAGTCTTATACAATGTGCATTCAATTACTAACTATTGAGTTAAAAAAAAGTCTTTAATTCGAAATAAACAAAAGGAATTACATTGTTGGATTGGTATTGCAAAATAGTATTTGGCTACTGCTGAATTACACCTTTTCGTCTCATGTTTTTTTTTATTCTAGATGGACACTCATATTCATATGTTCTTGCTGGCATGTATTAACTTTACCATGTGCAATGATCCCAAACTACCATTTAGATCCCATCAAAGTACACAAAATAAATAATAGTAGAGTATTATTTTTATGCACGTAAACTGTGTCCAGATCCTTGTAAAAATTGACAATAAATTGAGATTGCACAAATGGTTATATTCTTGTTAATTCAATTGGTTAAATTTGTCCACAAAATTGAACACAAAATTCATCAAACATATAGTCATCCCTCAATTATTCCAATAGATGGTTCCATCTGTTTCTCTTTAGGTATATGTTCATTTTGATTTTTTTTCTATTTTATTTTCTTGTGGTTGACTCGATAAATAACACATTGAATTGACTTGCTGAAGTTAGAGATTCTTTAGTTCTTGTACAATTATTCGTTTGAAGATAGTTCACAGTTTAATTTGTCAAGATATAATTATATTAAACGAATTAATAGAATTTTTCTTACAGAATATAATGGAGCGTGTTGTGAATACTGGACCGATTGATCGTATACTTCTTCTCTCTCAGCATGAGCATAAATCAGAATTGTTATGGAAATGTGAGATATCATTTAGTAGCCTTATGAGGACGGTGCGCATGAATGATGCCTGGAATTTATTTCATTTGCATTGACCTCATGGACGTGTTAAGGAGATCTTACGTTGGTCAGGACTATATGATGTAGTTTGTGTGGGCAGGACGCAGTATGACCGTGCCCTTGTTACAGCTATGGTTGAGCATTAGAAGCCAGAGACTTATTGCTTCCACTTACCTTTTGGTGAGGTCACGATTACATTACAGGATGTGCAAGTCTTGTTTGGTTTGCGTATCGATAGTGATGTTGTGTACATGCATGATGCTACACGGAGGATTTGTCCATGGCGTACTTTATTAGAGACACTCACATGATGCACCATAACACCTGCTGATATGGATGGTGCGAGCCGGGTGAGGATACATAGCATTATCGGCTACTTGCGAGATCAGTTACAAGTAGATCCGATAGGAGATGCTACTCCAGTGGAGTGGGTTGAGAAAATTTCTAGACTTTACATGCTTGTTATATTGGGGGCATATTATTTCCAAACACGTCGGGGAACCTTATTAGCTTACAATACTTGGCGTTTCTAGATCCCATCCACGACGTAGGTAAATACTGTTGGGGCAGTGCAGTGTTGGCCTATTTGTACCGTGCACTTTGTTGGGCATCTATCGGTAATGTGGTTGACATTTGTGGATTTATTCCTCTCCTTCAGGTAACTTTACTAAAGTTTTAAAATACATTCAAATACAAAGAATCTTTTAACATTACACTGTACAAGAGTATTTTTTCTATATTCAATTTTTTAAAATATTTAAATTACATACAAATAATTTCTAAAACTTATTAAAAATAGATATATGTAATTGTTAATTTTTTTTTTAATGATGATAGTTTAATTATTTTGTTTGTCACATTAAGGTTTGGTGTTAGGAGAGGATCTTGCTTGTACAACCATCAGCTCATCCGCCGCATGATGGTGATGTATTACTTTCAAATGCTAGACGATGGACGCATGGAATTGATAGGGATACTGAGTCACATCATGTTCTTATCCCGATTAGAGTCCAGCTAGACCACATGACGAAGGATCAGGTATTTCAAATAATTTTTGCAACTCTTTACTAATTTTTAAAAAATAAATATAAATTACATATAAGAGTAAATCAATAATAATTTTATTTATATACTAAGTGGTTAATGCTGATTTTATCTAATTGTTATATTTTAAAAATAGTTTCGATGGACACCGTATAATGAGATTTTACGTACACTGCCTCGTGGTTGTACAGTCAATGAGCCTTTATGGATGGCATGCATGCCTATGTTTTGCCTAGAGATTGTTGAGGTGCACGCACCTGATAGAGTGATGCGTCAGTTTGGTCGTCCCCAAGTTGTACCTGATAGTTATTATTTTGTGTATGTATTTTTTTTTTTTAAAAAAGTGAATGAAAAAAATTAAAAATATAAACATGACTCGAGGATGATAAAAAAAATACGAATAAAAAGTTGCATAGAAATTGATACAAGAATAAATTAACACAGTTAAACATCCTTCTTTAGCTACTACCACCATATGAGACTTTTCGAGTTCGTGAAGGACAGTTGCGCCTATCATGGCCTATTTGTTTGCACGTTGAGCACTTGCGAGTGAGTGTACTTGCGGGAACATCCATTTCATTATGTATACGGGTGATTTTATTTATGCCCATTTTTCGTAAATATTTTTTATTTGCTATCATAAGAAAATGACTATCATGCCAATACTTTTCACCACCGAGTGGATTGAATTGTCCAGAGTAGGCTTTTTTGTAGCTACGCACGCTGAATTTTGGTGCCATATGCTCTCATGCTTGATACCCAATTTGGTCAAATCCCTATACTGCATGAGAACACGGAATGTGGTATGATTGTCATTTACCACATTGACATTTTCCTTGTGATACATTTACAATGTGCTTATTACCACCACGACCATGATGCATATGTGTCTACACCTCAAATATGTTTTCCATTTGTTGGTGATAGTTGATAAGTGTGTGACGCTGTGACTTTTTTTTATTATTCTCAAAAATCTTAAATGGTTTAGGCATCCATTATTGCTTTTGTTGTTCTAGCTGATTGACAAATTTTGATCTTGTAACAAATCGGTTCACAATTTGATTGTAAGTGAGTCTTACCATTGCAGTAATTGGTAGACCCCTGGCTGACTTAAGAAGACCATTGAATGACTCAAAATTGTTTGTTGTCAGCATGCCCCATCTCCCACCTATATCCCTGTGCAATGTCCATTTGTCAAGATCGTTCTTCATTAACCACACATACGCTTCTGGGTTAATCTCCTTGATCATCTCCATTTTTTCCAAAAACGTTTTCTCCTGATAGTGATTTGCAGCTGCACATAAAAGGTTGTTCAAAGTGACATTTTTGAATTTTTTTTGAAAATTGGCCTTGAAATGTCTTAAACAAAAACGATGGAACCCAAATGGGGCCTGCCTATTGGGAGAATCATACATGGATGAGAGTATTCCGTAATGCCTATATGAAATCAATGCCACACCTCTACGACCCTTGACAACGTGCAAGTGCAAATTATCCAAAAATAAACTCCATGTCTCCATGCTTTCATTCGCAACTATTGCAAATGCCAAAGGTAATATTGAGTCGTTACCATCCGTTGCAATCGCAGTCAAAACAACTTGATATCATATATTCCATAGACATGTGTTCCGTCGATCAATATAACAGGACGACAAAACACAAACCCATCAATGCATGGTTTAAAAGTCCAGAACACATAGTTGATTACCTCTTCGATGACATCGACACACTGCTCTGTTTTCCATTTAACTATTGTTCCGGGATTGAAGTGCTTCAAAGCTTCCATGAACCTCGGCAACTCGGCAAATTAAAAAAAGCCTCCCAAGTACCATAGACTTTTTCAAAAGCACGCTTGCGATCAAGATAGGCTTTTCTTCTGTTTATCAAAATGCCATATGCTTTAAGAACGGCTGTTGACAGTCTTTGGTGGGAAACCTGAAAAGTAAAAATAATATTAATTATCAAATAAAAAATGAATATTTTCTTATTAAAGAAAAATCATCTAAGGATAAAATAGTAACTTGGCGTTTTTTCTATATCAACACGGAGGACGTTAGCAATCATCTCAACATCCAAGTTGAAATTTCCATCGCGGTACGTACCAATATCACATGTATTTTCTTTAATGTATATTCCAACTTTCCACATGTTAGTATGTTTATCATTAAAAGAAGTTAGCCTAAATCGACATCCTTGTTCTACACGCCTGCAGACAAGTCGCCATGATTTCTTTGTCGATTTAATAACAAAGTACTCCCTCGCTATCTTTAAATGTAGAAGCTTAACTGCTCTTTGCAACTACTTCTTTGAATTGAATAACATGCCTTTTTCAATATAAATAGCACCATTCATGAAATCTTCTGATTCACGCCACGTACGTTGTGATGTATATTCATCATGTGTATCGCCAAAGATATCTGGACCATCTGAGAGATGATCAAGATAAGAAATTTCATGATTACAAAACGGACTCATGGACATTGGTCTTGGCGACCGATTGGGCATTAAAAAATCATCATCACTAGATGATGCCTCAAATGGAACATTATCTCTTGATTCCTCGGCATTAGGCAAATCATCACTATCACTAGCTGAAGGTGAGCCGTAATTTGGAAGGTCACGATCATCGATATTCGCAGGATCAATGTGATATTTTCCCTATATATGTAAAAAAGTATAAATATTTGTCTCATGCAATTAATTTACTTAAATAAAAAAATCAAGTGTTGGACATACTGATAATCATCTGCATCAAAAGTAGGCGAGACATGAAAATTTGAGGATGTCCCAACATTTTCCGTCATTTCAAAGTGTGAGGACTAACCAAAATAATTATCTAGTCCATAACTTGGAGCAATATTCCTATCTCGCTGAGGTAAACCGCAACAAAATATATAATAATAATAATAATAATAAGAATAAGAATAATAAATCATATAAATTATAAATAATTGACAAAATCAACAAATAATAATCGAAATATAATTATTGAGCATTACCAGTCACTTTCATTGATAGTTTCGTTCAAATCAAAATCATATCGACCGGTAAGAATATTTTGATAACGAGTCATGTTAGGAAAATCAGTAGATTGAGTTATCGAAAATCCATCAACGCTATTACGATTTTCTAATCGGGGATGGACATCGACCGATAAAGGAGAACGTTGTTGACTAGTCTTCGGCTCCTTCCTAACATAGATTTCAAGTATTGTTAACTTGATTTAATCTATGTAGTCATTGGAACCCTCAAAAAGTCGGTCAACGATTCGTCATTATAGATAATCCACTCTCCAAAATTTACTTGTCCTTGTGATAAAAATGAGGATCAAATTATAAGCAATATTGTTTATACCCATTCTTTTATAAATTTATGAAAGAAATTTATGATATCGGACATTAATTGAATATTTAGCATTGTGTTTGGGAGGACAATTATAATAAACAGTATTTTCGTCATGTATAATTTCACCATCCTAATAAATCGAAACTCTAACTTTTGGTTTAGAAGACTTTTTTTTTTTGAGATTGAAATAAACAAATATAGAAGATTTTATGTTGTAGGTGTTATCAACTATGTTTGAACGTCCTTAAACAGAGATTGGAGGATTTTTCAGAATAAAAAAATAAAAATACATAATGTAATGATTTTTTCCGTTTTATTGATATGTCAAGTCAATATAATTGTATGACAAACATCGCAAAAGCTTCATAAAGAGATAAAAACGTGAAAATTATTCCTCTTTGTAAAACATAATTTTTTCTTCCACTTTATAAAGTGTAAGAAAAGGTTCCACTTTACAAAGTGTAAGAAAAACTTACACTTTATAAAGTGTAAGAAATAGTTCCATTTTATAAAGTGTAGGAAATAGTTCCCGTTATGTATTAAAATATACACGTTATGAGACTAACGGAAAACGTTTAGAATATTAGATAAAGTGGATTTTTTTTCTTCCACTAAGCCTATTTTAGTTACTTACTAAAATAATGACTTATTTTGGTCACTTTTATGTTTTTGTGGCTTATTAATTTAGGTTCCAAACTCCCTTCAACTCTAGCTCTTAAGTTACGAATTTGCTGGTTCGAGTCACCAAGAGAACAAAAAGAAACTACTTTTGTTTTATATGCTTTCTGTTTAGAAGAAATGACAAGAAAAATGCAACCATGAGATTCAAACTCAAGTTATCACGCTCACACAAGGGATTAAGACGATCACCAAACCAATACACCAAATTGGCTTTAATGTTTCAAGGTGCCAAACATAAATATGATCCTTCTTAAGATATATATAGTAAATAATTTGATCGAACTAAAAGTGTTTATAAGCTGAAAAGTCATAAGTTAAGAATGATCAAATTATGACTTTTGACTAATTTTAATTTATAAATACTTTGAATGTTTACTAAACACATAAATAAGCTTTAAAAAGGTACGTCAATTTGATCAGTTTATAAACTTAAGCAAAACACTTATATCTATAACTCCCCATCCCTACCTTTACTTTTAAAGAAGGATTCTTAAATATGAGAGAACTAAATCAAGTTTGAATGTGTTAAAAAGAAAAATCAATAAAGTGATCATATTAAAAGTTCACTTGAATCAAGATATGTTCTATAATTCTATAAGTCATAATCCAACATGTCTAGCTCAAAAACTATTTTATATTTTTTTTTGAATTTATAATCTTATGCAATTGAATTGTTGTAAAAATTACAACTAAATGTGCAAGATTAAATAATCATACTGTCAACATTCAAAGTATATTTAATACCAATTCCAGTAATTACCAAACGTTCAAATATTGTTGTATATTACATCAAAATCGTATCACTTATCTTGATTAACTAATTTAATAGGATAATATTGTATATCAATTAATCATGACTAAGCAATATTAGTCTAATAACTAATATATATCATGCATTTATTAATATGGTGTATATATTTAGCACGAATAAGTTTTTACCTTTTAAATATTTATTTACACTCAATATTTATTCCATAAAATCATATTAACTTATCATGATCAAGTTAATAAGGTAAGATTATATGTTAACATCATGGTTAAGCAATAATAGTTTAATAACATACAAATATGATGTAACACTCCAGCTTAGAACAAGAAGTCCTATATAAAAAAAGCACGGAAGAGATGTTGAATATAAAAGTAAGTATATATCTTACATCCTAGTAATGTATTTTAAAGTCGTGCAGACCTAGGTTCAAAGCAAACAATATCACTAGTAGATTGAAGCATTATATATAATATATTTATTGACGTAATGTAAATATGAATTACAAATAAATTATTAACCTTTTTAAAAGATTTGAAAAAAAAAGCTAGATTTTGAGTGTCAAGTGCAATCACACAAGTGATGAAAGGTACATTCACCTACCATACCTACCTTTATCCACTTAAAATGTATATTTACTCTCTTTTGTTGCTGCCTTAATTTGTCCTTTCCATTAAAATTTTCCAAATAGGCAAAGTTCCATACGTGCACAATTTTTAAATCTTTTTTTTTTTTTTTGCCTAGAAATATGATGATGGTCTCTATTAGGGGTGTTACAATAATCGAGAAATGGCATCAAATTGATAAATCAAATTAAATTGAGAAAAAAAATGATTATTTCTTATCTAATTATCAGGAGTTTTATTTTTTTCTTAAATTATTATCAATTATTTATCAAAATTATGATAGAATTCTTCTTAACATGACAACCTTTTACGTAGAAATTCGTATACACTACAATAAAAATAGATTTTAGCATCAATACATATGCAATTAACAAACAATGCTAAATTTTTTATCGATATTAATTAATTGCCATTATATTTAATGTCTCTATAGGTTTTAGTGACATTTGCAAAGAATACTAAAATGTAATTATCACTAATGTAATTGCTATTAAAAAATCATATTTAGAGATAATTAAACTATTGCCGCTAAATTTTTCCTTTGATGTAGTGGTAAAAGTTCTCCAGGAATTGTTTCCCAAGCCAAAACATGACGACTTCATTTGATTTATGCAGATTTAGGATATGCAGTACAAGCTGTACATTAGGGAAGGAAAATGAAGATTCGTATATAGTGTTTTATGTGATAGAAATGTGCCATTAGTCTAAAATTAAAGGTACGTTTTATAGAGTGGTGATTAAAATTTAGATTGATTATGTTTTATGGAGCAGAGTGTTGACTTGTTAAGAACTCGCCTTCATATTAAGACGTTGAGAGTGACTGAAATAAGGATGTTGAGGTGGATGTGTGGACACACGAGGATAGATAAGATTGGAAATGAAGTTACTAGGGACAAGGTGGACGTGGTCCCATTGTGGACAAGATATAGAAAGTGAGGCTGAGATAGTTCAGACATGTGAAGAGGCGAGATACAGATGCGCCGATTAGATGTGCCGATTAGAAGGTGTGAGAGGTTGGTTGTTGTGCGCTGAAGAGGGGTAGATGTAATCTTAATAAGTATTTAGGTGAGGTGATTAGGACGAGTACGGCACAACTTCAACCCACTAAGGACATGACCCTTGATAGAAGATGGTGAATGTCAAAGATTAGAATAGAAGAATAATAGATAGACGGACGTTTTTCGTTTCTCTCTTCTCAGAGTATTAATATTCTTCTTCTTGATTTCCGTATTGTTAGATTATTATTACTATTTGTTTTTATTTAACCTCGTTATCTTATTTTTTATTGTTATTTATGCATCTCGTGCTTTCTCTTTCTTATTGTTCGTTCTACTTTTAAAAGATATTGATAAGATGTGCATAGAATTACACTATTTTTTTTTATTATTGTGTAGCATCTTTCTGTTAATTTTGATATATTTTAATTTTTTATTCAGATGGCAAGTATTCTCCACCCTCAATCGTAATAATATATATCTTAGACGTGAAGTCTTCTTTGGTTGTATGCATAATTTTTTCTTTTGAGTATACAACAAATAGGACCAAGAAAATGAAAGAATAGAGGATATGGAAAGGATGTCACGGTTTTTGTTGAATCCTTTTTATGCCACGTATAATGTGTATACATTTTGTCTTCTTATGGACCATACAATATATACAAATACTAACAAAAACAAAAAATGTACAAATATAATGAAGCTATATCATATTCTCACTTTATTAACTTCGAGTTAGTACTTCTTCTTATTTAATTTATTTGTCTAATTTTCTTTTATAATTTGTTACCGTCTTTATTAATATTAACTTTTTAAATTACAATTAATACCGAAGATATGTGAATTAAACTAAGATAAACTAGTGAATGGAATGAATTCCACACTAATCGGGGATAAAATCTCTAAGTTTCTTATAAAACTCAAACAATCTTTATTCATTTAAGCTAACTTTTGAAATATGAGCTAGATTCAAAATTAAATTTGACATAATAATATCAAAGTCGAATTTATTTTATATAAAACCCTGAAAAATCAATTAAGAAGGTAAAAATACCTCATTTCGATAAGAGTAAGATTGATGTTGAACTCGTGAATTAGGTTTGAATCCTAATTTAACGCAAAATAAATTGAAATGGTGCATAGGAATATATTACACATAGAAACTTCTTTTATTTTCTCCAAAGACTTCACTCACATCCTTTTAAACGCGTGGACGATTATTAAATTTATTACCAATTTTTTGCCTCGAAATTTCATTATTTAATTAATTCAACGGTCTACCTTAACTCTCCTATTTTCTTAATAGTCTTCTTCTTTTTCACATCTCCATCATTATGTGGAGCTCAACCATTAGCCATAATCTCTACACTAATCATCATTACCTAATTGAATAACTAAATTAACTTTCACTTGAAATTTTATAAACTTATGTGTGAAAAAAAAATTCTTTTTACTAATCGCACCACTTAATATATACTTCTTTTGTTCACTTTTATCTATTAATTTTAGATTTCACGCTCTCCTTAAAAAATAATGTTTGATATAAGTAGTTTAACATAATACTTATATTAATTGACATTTACGATTGAGTCTTGAAAAGTAATTTAAGGAATAAGTAACTAATGTTGAGAATAAAACATGAAAACAAAACTTTTTTTCTTCATATTATAAAAGTCACAAATAAAAATAAAAATTAATTTTTAGAATAACATACAAATAAAAATGAACAGAAAGGGATATATAACTATAAGTAATTATAGTAAGCAAGGGGTATTAATTTGATTTTAAAAAAATGATTTGTAATTCCTAAATATGATATATATTCACACTTAAAAATATAATTAAACGTTGATTATTCATAAATTGCCATAGAGAAGAAACATAAAATGAAGGCAAATGAATAGGAGTCCTATATATAAAATAAACTCTATTATTATTTTTGGTTTCTCACGGATTTTCAGAACTTATATTGAACCCCGAATAAATTTGGAACACGCACGTTAGGGTCCATTTGAGGGTGACACTCCAACATGATTTTCTTTATATCAAGAGCTCAAACTCAAAACTTCTGATTAAGGATAAAACAGTTCCATCACCACACTGCGGATAGAGTCGACTATATATTATATTACATTACAAAATGAATATAAAATGGACTTTCTTGTCCCTCTAGCCTCTTCCTTAATCACTTTAACAAAGACTACAAAAACCATCAAACAAAACCTATCTTTTCTCCCCTTATATAAACCAAAAAAAAATCACTACAATTATTTATTAATTCTTCTATATTTGATTCCTATACCCTTTCCTTAATAAATCCATTATTATTATTCCTCTTCAATTTTTTTTTTACTAAATTCCATATATTCATCACTAGTTACAAAAATTTTATTAATGGATTTTTTCTACAAAGCCAAAGCTGTAAAATTAAAAAGTCATCTAGACAAGTACCTTGTAGCCGATGATGATCAAGAAAATATCCGACAATGCCGAAACGGCTCATCAAGAAAAGCCCGGTGGCTTGTTGAGCTTGTCGAAGCCGAAAACAGCCACTTTATTCGGCTTAAAAGTAGCTCCGGCAAGTATCTCACGGCATCCGACGAGCCGTTTCTTCTTGGCATGACCGGAAAAAAGGTAAGTTTTACTTATAGTAATTATATGTCGTAATTTTAATATTTTTATTTACTTAATTATATTTTCAATACGTCCCTGAAATTAGAGATAAATTAGAGATAGCTTGGGGCGAAGGTTTGATTGGATAATTTTTTTTAAATTGTTATTATTATTATTATATAAATTGTTGAATCTTCTTTATACAAGAAAACATAAAAAAAAAGGGATTGAAAAATTGGATTAGTTCACATGTTTTTATTCTAGTTGTGGATTTTTATTTTTTTCTGAATTTTGTTATATGAAGTTCTGAGTTTTTTTTTTTTTCAAAATAATAGTCTTGAGATTAGACTTAAGATTTTTGCTTATGCTTAAGTCATTGAAATTCTAATTTCACTGCTACTCTTTAAATATTTTTTGGATCAAATATGATGTTTTTTTTTAAAAAAAAAAAAGAATAGTATTAACTATTAAGATTAGTACTTACTTCATTGAAATTCTGATTTCGGTGGTGCTCAAATTTTTTTTGAATCGAACATGAGTTTTTTTTCCTATCAAATAAATAGTTTCAAGATTGGACTCATATTTTTGGCTTATGCTTATCATTTAGTGATATAATTATTTTATTTTAAAAAATATATACATTTTTTTTTTTATATTTAATTATATTTTTAACAGGTACTTCAAACTTTGCCTGAAAAGATGAAAGACTTGAGAATCGAATGGGAAGTAATAAGGGATGGATTTCAAGTAAAATTAAGGGGTTTTGGAGGAAAATATTTACGTGCAAATGGAGGAATGCCACCATGGAGAAATAAAGTGACACATGATAATCCTTATAGTGGTAGCACACTAAATTGGATTTTGTGGAATATTGAACCTATCGATGTGCCCGAAAATGAATCGTTGACTGATTATTTAACTATGGTTTCAAGTTTTTCATCAGTTTCTGATGAACTTTTAAGTTTGGATTTAGGATCTCCAACTTCCGTACATTCGAGTTTTTCTTTCTCACCTAGGAGTGCTAAGGTATGTTTCTTCGTTTTGTCAATTTAAGATTATTTTTTTTCTTTGTGTATTGCCTTTGTTGTTTTATTACGTCATTATTATCGTTTATAATTACTAACTACGTGAATTGCCTGGTTAATTTAAATTCATATTGCATAAGATTTATTAAAGAAAACTTTAATATTTAAATCTTTTAATTAAGAATAAAAATATTATATTCATCCACCATAACTCCGAGTGATTCTAATAATTAACATAATTACTAGCATGTCTTTTGTGTTTAGTGCTAGATTTTTAGATTTATTAGCTAAATGGGAATATGACTAATTACTAATTAGGAAAATGAATACTTCTTTGTAGGAGTTTATGTTACATTTCTATAAACCATAATTAAGTGGAAGTAGTCTTCACTACGTAACAACTAACAACAAAGAAGGAAGTTGAGATAAAGAAGTAATTAAAGGATATAATTATGATTGCTACCTCAACTAAAAGAGTTGAGAAAAAGTAGTTAATTAAGTAAATATCACCATTTTAGTATATTTGGTTAAGCTTTTGAAAATTAAAAATATCTTATTTTAAAAAGTTGATTTGGCTAAACTTAATTTTTCGATAGTAATGGAAGTTGTTTTTTAAAAATTGAAAAAATAATAATTTCTCATTCGAAATATTTTTGAAATGGTTGTCAAACGCATATTAATGTATTAATATTAGAAAAAGACATATGTTTTTAATTGATTAGTCAAATACAAGCTGCAATTCCATAAAATTAATTTTTCGGAAAATACTTTTGATTAAAAGAAAAAACAGATTTTCAAAGTTTACCCAAATTAACTATTAGCTTGAATGTAATTGAGTCCTATAATTTTGTTTAGAAATTGGCTGTAGCTTGTTTATTAAGTCTTTTTGAAAATAAATTTGTGAAGAAGGATACAAAATTGACCTCCTTTTGATTATTGCCTCGTCATTTCTGATATTATATTTGAGAAGCCTTAGGCTATAATAAAGAATATTCATAACATACACTCCTACTTTTGTGTGGTAATTGATTACCCTCTTTATCCTTTTTTTGTTCTATAAACCAACAACCTATATTTTAATGATTCTATTAGAATGACTAGAAAGATAGGCGGGATGGTTGAGATTCTTACGTTTTTACTTAGATATTTTGAATTTGAACTTTGAAAATAACAAGAATTATGTTGAAAACGTTACTTCTAACAATAAATCATGCAAAAATTGAATTCAGATTAATTAAACGCTATTACAAATATTCATACCCCATAGAAAAAAGCAATCCAGACAAATAGGAATATCACATAGGTAACTTCACAACAAATTCTTAAGTTACTTTTTCTTCACATTATGTTAGATTGCAAACGTGTAATATAGGTCAATTTTTAAATTCATACAATTCAAACTAGAAGAATATATTTCAAGTATTGGAAGTCAAAACTTTTGACATAAAGTCTCACAAGATAAATAGGTATGGAGCCAAAGTTGATCCAAAAAGATTTATATAAAGGAAGTAACCTAGAACCTCCTTTTATCAAAAATAAAAGTAAGAGGGTGTTTGAATTGGCTTAAAAGTTGGTCAAATCTACTTTTAAGTCGGTTTTTGATTTCTGAAAGTATTTGATCAGTATAAAAAATAACTTAAAATAAGTCAAGAAGTGTTTGACAAGGTAAAAAATAATTAAAAATAAGTCAACAACCAAAAGTAAGTCTCCCATACTTTTTATTTTTTAACTTAAAAGTCATTTCAATTTGATTTTTTATTTTTGACTTAAAAATTATTTTTTTAAGTCAATTCAAACGGGCTCTAAGCCTGCTCTTTTAATCGTTTCAATTATTAGAGCTCACTTCACGCTAATAATATCGTAAATTTTCTTCTCGTTCTCAATTTGGAACCAGGAAGGATACTTTCTTCCCAACTTTAAGTTGCTATATATATTGAAAGTACTATCGATACCGTTCAACTTGTTTATATTAGAATTTTTTTTGTTAAGCCAATTTACTATTTTTGCACCTTCACCAATCAATTAAAAAAGAAGTAGCCATAATTATCTTTTTAAATAATTTAACCAAATATAAATAGTCTATATATATTTTTTCCATTTCCTTAATGGATCCAATTTTGACCATATTTAAAAATATAAAAACTTCAATTAGTAAAAAAAAAAAAAACACATATCTTCACACGTGCCAACCTTGTTTTTCTCACGTGTCAAGCATTTAACGCGCTTTCCTTAAAAGCGTGTCGCCCCATCAAACATGCCGTCGTCCAGTTTCATTATTTCTTCAATTACTATAAATATACTAAAAAAATCCAATCTTTTTTCTACCCCAAGTTCTATATCCTCAAAATTTTCGCAAATCTCACAAATTTCATCAATTTTCTTGTTGTTTTGACAGATTTCTTTACCAAAAAGATCAGCAATGGAGCTATTTCACAAAGCAAAAGCTGTTCGTTTACAGAGTCACCATGAAAAGTACGTAACAGCTGAAGAAGATGAAGAATCAGTAACTCAAGATCGTAACGGAGCTTCAAAAAACGCGAAATGGACAGTTGAATTTGTTGAAAAAACCGAAAACGTTATTCGATTAAAGAGCTGTTATGGGAAATATTTAACAGCTTCGAATCAGCCATTTCTTCTGGGTATGACTGGGAGAAAAGTTCTTCAAACTTTGCCTAATCGACTTGATTCTTCGATTGAATGGGAACCCATTGGAGAAGGACATCAAGTTAAGCTAAGGACGAGATATGGGCAGTTTTTGAGGGGAAATGGGGGTCTTCCTCCATGGAGAAATTCCGTTACTCATGATATTCCTCTTCGTTCGAAAACTCAAGATTGGGTTCTTTGGGATGTTCATGTTGTTGAAGTTTTGGCGCATTCGACGGCGGAGACGGCGGCGGCGATGGCGGAGACGACGGTGGTGGGTGGTAATTCTGATTCGTTTGCTTCTGAATCGAGTTCTGCTACTACTACTGGTTCATCAAAATCTTACAGATTTTCCAGACAAGAGGTATTACTTCAATTTTTGCATTTTTTTGTATGAAGTTTGAATTTTGACCTTATGGGGTATATTAATTTTGGAGCCATTTTTTCGTTGGGAATCGTAGTAGCTTAGTTAGTTGGTATTTGAACTTTCACCTTGTTGGTGAAGGTTAGATTAAGTACATTGTAATCCCCTCTCCGTTCCGGCTATCTATGTCCCAATTAAGAAGAAAAAAACATTTTTCCATTAGCAAATTGGTTTGTTGTTGATGTTGACTTTAAGGGGTTGTTTTGATCCATAATCCGGGATAAAATTTGGGATTACGTTGATCCGCTGTTTGGTTATGAGGAGTAGCTACTCCCTCCCTCTGTCCCAATTTACTGGATGTAGTTTGACTCGACATAGAGTTTAAGAAAGAAAGAAAGACTTTTGAAATTTATGATGTGAAATAAGTGTTTGTGTGGCTATGGATCATCTTATTAAGGATGAATGAAATGAACATTTTAAAGTTAAGTTCTTACTAAATAAAGAACTCTGTCATTTTTTAGAATTGATTAAAAAGGATAGTGTGTCGTATAAATTGTTATGGAGGGGGTAATATTTTACGAAGATGTTGCTATTAGCTATCACACATTGGATGTTGGATAGTTTATAATCCTGGGATTATTAGTCCCTGCATACTTTTCTTTGGTTTACCCTAAGAGAGCACCGGCGTGGACCGGATGGAGTTCATATGCCAAATTATTTCGAAAAAAGATTTAAATTTATCCCTCTAGTTCTGTCTGTGATTTAAAATTAGGCTCGGTTGCACTTTGGTTTGGAGCCTTGTTATGGATGTGGACAAATACGAGTTGACTTGTTATATGACTTGGTCTCGTATAGTATTCGAGTGTTTTTACCCTTTTGGCTTATGATTATTAGGAGTGTTCATGTTGGTGTTCGAGCCAGCTTATATTATCACTTGCTATAATCGATAGATATAAGTGTCGGTTGAACTTGTTAATTTGGAATGTGAATTCAATGATTATTATGTTATGGTACTCAATTGTCTGTTTTTTTTTTCTTTTGGCAGTCAAGTGATTCATTGATTAGTTCGCCGCCTAAGTTGGTAGATGGAAGGCTTATATATTATCACATTACGGATGAATTTGGAGAAATTGATGAAGGTACAGAGGGACGTTGCATAACTTTCAAGGGAAATAGTGTTGATGATCTAAAGAAGAGATTGGAGGAGGAAACTGGGCTTGAGGATATTACTGTGTGTACTCGGAGTGCTTTGAATGGGAAGCTTTATCCTCTCCGTTTGCAGCTTCCTCCAAACAACGCAAATATGAACGTTATTATTTTGCCATCTTCATCTAAAGGTGAGACTTTTACTATTCTACTTGTCTTGAACTTGGTTTCATTTCGTGGAAGTTTGAATTTTTAGGTCCATCGTTCTGTTTGAGAATTTTAGTTCATAACGAGCTTATAAACGTTTATAGCAATCAAAATAATCACTATTGATGCTATTGACTCTTCAGCTTCCATTTGGAATTAACCAAGTCACTAATTTCTCGTTCTTGAATAAAACGTCATCAATGCTAGCCCCTGATTGCCTTCTAACCAACGTCACATAGAACAATTAAGGAGCTTACTCAAAGCTAGTCTTAAGTTTAACATGTTACATCAATTTGGCTGACAACTGATGGCTTGAATGCTCGTTCGAGGGTATCAATTGATGACATGATTCTTAGTTTGAGAGTACTTCTTGTGTTCTGTAGCCACCTGATCTCCTCATTCTTTCTATAATTGTAGTAGTGTTGAATCCCATACACAATGAAGCTAATCTTACTATACTTGAAGTCGTCTTTCTTGCTAACGTGTTAAACTTTGTGTTATGGCGTGTTTCAGAGGCTAGAGATATTGCATAACCAAGAATGCCATTGTAGCCCAACTCGTGGAGCACTTAACGTGGATTGTTGCAGTAGATGGATGTAGCTGGATTTTTGTATCAGTAAAAGATGAACGTCGTGTAAATGTATATCTCCATTGTTTATTAAGCATTTGTGCATAAGGTTTTGAGTATTGAGAGAGATATAATAGTTACTAGAATATCTGCTCTTGATGTTAATATCATCATATACACTTCCACAGAATAATTGAAAAAATTGAAATCTGGTGGATTTTTTAGTTCATATTACTCAGGAGGAGATTTCTTCAATTGTTTTTTTTTTTTTTGTAGCAAGAAGTTTTCGATAGGGTCTAACGTTTGCAGTAACGTCTACATATTTCAATATTGGTGTAACGTAAGATTTTCAGTTTGTTCAAAAGAGATTGATACATCACCATTGAGAATGAGGTGCACCACTTTTTTAATCTTTCTATTAAAAGGATGTAAGTGTGGAGGTTGTACTTTATCTTATTTTTATTTTAAAGGATTAAAAAAAAGGCATCTTACTTAACATTGCCTAGGACATTATATATAGACGTGTTCTTTAATTTAATCATAATTGATATTTATAACCTTTAAGTTTGAGCGCAAATTGAAAGATAATTAAACTTGTATAACATTGCCTAAGATATTATATATAAACGTGTCTTTTAATTTGACCATAATTGATATTTATGACATTTAATTTTGAGCGCAAATCGAAAGACAATTAAACTTGTATATACAAGTTCTACGTGTCAATTGGGGAAATTGAAAAACAGATATATAGTTGAACTACCACAGTAATCTTTTTTATATTTAATGAAAAGTCTCACAAACATAAATTAGGTATAAATAGTATATAAAACTACTTTATTAGATATATATTTATACGATATACACTAATTTTATCTTTACTTTTAAATAATTATGTATTTTACCACTAATTAAAAGTTTCATACCATATATCGAGAAACATACACATATATACATATATTTTTGCTATCAGATACACTACAATAGAGAGAGAGGCGAGTGAGTTGGGGAGAGGGAGGCAAGCGAGATAGTCAGGTATTCCAAATACATGTGAATCACATTAAATACATGTATCTGTATGTATCTGGTGTGATTCACATGTATATGGAATACCAGATACATAGGTGAGTGGCGAGTGAGATGGGAAGAAGGTGAGAGAGATTTGTTATGTATCTCAGATACATGCGAATCCACTTGAATACAGTGTTTCTAGAACAAATTACATCTAATTTTGACTTCATGTATCTCGAGATACGTATCTCTGGACGTCTTTAGACGTACCAAAGTTTGATAAGATTCGTAATATTTTAAATTGAAATGTATTTAAGTAAATTAGTTACGAAACTAGTGGAATTTCTATAACGTTCCCAAAATTTTAATCTTTCCAAGTTTAATGCTGCAGGCCCAGATATAAGTGGTGGAATTGACAATTCGAGTGATACATTATTTTCACCATTAATCTTTGCAGGTACAGGACCCATTCCTAAAGTGATGGAAATTGGAACCCAACGAGAGACGGATTTAGAATATTAAATTTATGGAGTCTAAATCACACTATTTTATTTATTGAATAACAAATAAATTATTTATGTATATTAGGTGAGTTTGTGACTATACATATAAAATTAAAGCCAAAATTATTGAATTTTACCAAATTCGTAACTTACTTTTATTATAGCTTGACCTTAATTATCCTAACACAATCCCTAATATTGATTGTATTTAATGATTGAAATAGGAAAAAATACAATAACTAGGCAACACTAATTGATACTCCGTGTGTTTATTTTTACTTGTTCAGATTGGACTTTAAACACCACTTAACAAATTAGAAAAAACTATCTAATTAGACAAACATTCATGCCATATTTACTAATTTTTTCTATAATTTAAAATAATTACATATTGTATCACTAATTAATAATTATTACTAGTAGATATACTAAAATACGGAGAAACGAGCGAGATAGAAGCTAGATGAACGAGATAGTCTATATCTCCCATATACATATGAATCACGCTAGATACGTATATATGATATACTGGATATATGAATTTGGGATACCAGATACGAGAAAAGAGACGAGCGAGATAATCAAATACATATAAATCCACTTGGATACAATGTATTTAAAATAAATTACATGCTCCTGACAAGTCAGGACATATTTAAGTCTGACTTTTCAAGCACATCCTTAATGTTTGACAAAGACAAGTTCCTACTATAAAATATTTTACTTTCCAACTGATGAATGTCTAAAATTGTTGTACTTTAATTCTTATGAATGTCCTTTGGAACGATTCAATTGGTTTGGAGAGTGGTTGTTTATACAGATGATTCAGGATCGATCTTTCCTTAACGTCTTATGAGTCGAGCCTGTTAGCACAGAACTTGTCTAGTACGATTTATATTCATATACAGTTGGCAAACTATTACACAGTAAAGGGTTTATCTGTACACAAAGTAAAGTGCCTACCGAAAAATCTCTCAGTTCTTATACATATAATTGGCTCTCATCATTATCCGTATTTATTTATTTTTTCTGAAAAAAAAAACTGAGATTTTTTTGGTTGGATAAAATACAAAACATATTCTAAATTCATGAATCATGTATCTGTCCCAAGACTCCAAACATATACTATATATCACTTCTCAACATTCTAACCAATCACGATAGTAATAAAATGGTAAATATTCTTTTATTTTGATCAATTTTGATTTTTAACTTTGAGTACGAAATCGTGTTTTATTAGAAAATGTTTAATTATTGATTCAGTTAGTCTTGCTTTATGTAAGTTATAATTTTCATATAGGAAGGAAATTTAATTTGAATCATTTTTTATTAATTAGGTACAATGAAGCCCAAGATTTTTTGTTCATTGTAAATTGGCCATAATAAAATTTGATTAGGGAAAACTACCTTATTAGACATACATTCATATCATATATACTAATTATATCTATATTTTAAAATAATTACATATCTTATTATTAATTAAAAAATTCCTATCATATATTGAAGAAGATACACCTAGATACATGTATTTCTGATACTAGATACACTAAAATAGGGAGAGAGGCGAGAAAGATAGTCATGTATCCTAGAGGGCAGATACATGCGAATCACACTAGATACATGTATATGTATGTATCTAGTGTGATTCGTGTGTATTTAGGATACCAGATATATAGGAGATGCGAGCGAGATGGGAGACGAACAAGATTTGTTATGTATACTGGATACATGCAAATCCACTTGGATACAATATATCTAGAACAAATTACATTTAATTTTGACCTCAAGTATCCCGAGCTACATGTATCTGGATGTACCAAAATCTAATAAAATTTGTAATATTATAAACTAGAGTGTATCTAAGTAATTAACTCCTAAATTAGTGGGATTTTTATTAGTTTCCAAATTTAATGAATTACTCAACAATTGTTTAATTGTGATAACCCAACTCTTGATAGGCAAACAAATTTCAATAAAAAATGAGCAAAAGATTTTTAATTCAAAGAGGTTTTGAGATGAGAGGATTTTTAGGTATTTGTTTATTACTTCCAAATTTTTTAATTAAAAAAGGTCAACTGTTCAAAAAAAATAAAAATATATAAAATGTAAGCCAATGCAGCAAAATGTGAGATGTGGTGATTTAAACTTGTGATCTTTAGTTTAGAGCCACTTTAATCAACCTTTGCCAATGGGCGAGTCTCTCAAAATCATATTTAAAAGTATGTTAAAAAGTTAATAAATACATATAGAAAGTAATATTCAATTATTTTTGGGTTAAAGATATTTAACTGATCATCTTTAATTTAAAATAGTTCTGCTTCGATTCATAAGTCATACATATAGAAACGTTTTGACAATATGAAGAATAAAGCTAAAACATGGTGAAACGCATGAGATTACTCCCCCTTCTTTTTTGGTTAATTCATTCATTCAAACTTTCATTTTTCACAATGATTGAGGAATTTGACTTGAACCTTTACCATCCAAATTTTCATTTTCTATCATGATTGGGGAGTTTTATTTGAACCTTTACCATCCAAATTTTCATTTTTTTTATCATGATAGGTGAGTTTTATTTGAATCTTTATCATCCAAACATTTATTTTTATGATGATTGAGGAGTTTGACTTGAACCCTTACTCGATATGTTACTGAATATATATATATATATATATATATATATGGACACTAAGCCTCAACTTCCCTTAACTATACAAAATTCAAGATATAAACCATATTAAGGGGGTGTCCCTTAATCTGATAAGCTGATCTCAAAATGCATAACCTTATAAGACTGTTATTAAACAAAAGAAATTAGGGTTTGCTTTTGGAAATTAGTTAGACCAATTTTTTTATTAGGTAATTACCCTTCACGTGCCTACTTCACGTTAATCATAACAATCGAGTTTGATCTCTAAGAATAAATAAATTATTGATAAAGAATCATCCTTTTTTAACAAATAATTATACACCATGTGAATCTAGATTAATCGGATAATTTTAATACAAAATGGTTATTAATATCTTGTTTGGATGGTTGTTACCTATTGTTACTTTAATGCATGAAATTATATAACGGCCAAAAATGTTACAATCTATCAAAAGATTATATTCATTAGAAATACAACACCATAGGGGTGTACATGGCCGGGTTGGTTCGGGTTTTTCAACTATCAAACCAAATCATTTGTGTCGGGTTTTTAAATTTATAAACCAAACCAATAAAACCGGGTTTTTCAACCGCGGATTTTTTCAGGTTTTTCGGTAAAGTATTCATACAAACATATAATTTACTTGTACTTCAAATATTTCTTTAGTCCTACCAAAATACAACTATCTAAGATGTTTCTTAAAAATATAACTCAATATGATATGATTAATGACACTAAAATATCCAACAAAAATAATAATAATGAGGTCGCGTAAAATAAATATTGCAAATTAACAAGTCATAATGAAAATGATCATAATTTAAAGTACTAAATCTGCTAAAATTAAGTTTAATAAGTATTAGTTACATGACTAAATATTAAAGGAAATTAAAATTAGATTATGTGTTTTAATTGTCTAAACCAATGTAAAACTAAAGAACAAATATTCAATATTATTGTCATTCTTAGTGTTGAATTGATTTTCTTTTTGCATTAGTATTAATTTGATTTTGATTTAAGCTTTATTATAATTACCAACATTTGTGGACTATAATCTTTATTGGCCCATTCATAGTTCTAAGTTTCAAACTTGAAATAATATATTAAAAGATAAAAACTATGAAAAAGTATAAGAAATATTTAAAAATTATATCAAAGTAAATATTTTTATGCATAAAATAAAATTTTAAAATTATATATATAATGTCGGGTTGGTTTGGTCTCGAGTTGGTTTTTTTTAGTTAAAACCAAACCAACCCAAATATAGTCGGATTCTTTTTTTCCAAAACCAAACCAAGTCAAACCAAACCACTAGTTGGGTTTTTTTTTCGGGTTGACTCGATTTGTGGTTTGGTTCGGTTTTCGGTTCGATTTTGTACACCCCTAAACACCATATATTATATTATGAAATAATACGTAACAACCATCTCATATAATATATAAAAAAGAAGAAGCTAAAGTGATCATATGTCCATATCAATATTCTAACTTAATTAAAATTAGTATAAGTATTAATACCTAAAACATTCCTTCTCCTTTTTAAAAAAAATTATTTCTAATGACTTCCCTCACATCATTATCAAAGGCGTGGATAATTACACCAAAAAATTTGCCCTTATACACCATGATTCAGACAACAATATTAATTAATTATTAGCCACTAATTAAAAATTTAATTCGTTCTTTCAATGAATTCAAAGGTCTATTTTTTAATTTAATTATTCTTATTAATTCCATGGCTTCTTCTTTTCATATATTCCACCATTTCCCACCCCTTTGAGGAGCTCAAGCATTAGCCATGATCTTTAATTTCATAATTTTAAATTTTTATAAAATGAGAACTTGTGTATCGATCGGTTCAGTTCATTTATCGGTTATCGATTTGTAGATATGCTAAACCGTTAAGAACCATTAAGATATTACTTATCGGTTATTGATTGTTATCGGTTTAACCTTTAAGATTTGATACGAAAAATAAATGATTGTAAATCACTTAGTGATAGATTGTGTTATGCTCAAAAGCAACACTAACACATTGTAGAATAACCGAAAGTTTGACTGTCAGAAATAAAAATCTAAAACTAAATCTTAAGTCAGGGACTTTATATACCGGATGATATAAATATAATTTATTACTCTAATTCACTATCGAGTTATAGGTTAACCCGTTAAGAAAGAACCTCAAATCGTTCAAACCTGATAACCAGATAATAAAAAAAAAAAAAAACTGTTAAACTAATAACTCATTACCGGTAAACCAATAACTTTTTTTTGATTTAGATTATCGATTTCGGTTCGATTTTGAACAACCCTAAACAATAACATATATAGTAAAATTTGTGGTTGACCAAAGTTCTAAAGTGCTTTCGCAAAAAAAAAAAACTAAAAAAAACTATATCTTTTAGCTTCTAGAATTACTTAAATCAAAACACTTACTATTTTATTCCTTCTAAAAGCTTGGTCAAACATCTTAACTCTCTGAAATAGATACTTCTTTGAAAATAAAAAAAGAAGCATATTTCACTTTCCATAAAACTTTCCATAAAGCTTGATCAAACAAACAAATATTATTATAATTAGATTTAAGTTTGACTATTCATAAGGAACCACTTAAATGGTAATTTATGGAAAGAAGAGTCAACTATATAGTATATTATTAAACCCATGAATAACACATTATACAATATTATAAATGGTTTTTAGTAACCTTGTCCCTCTTGCTTAATCAATTTAGCAAGAATAATACAAGAATCATCAAACAAAAACTATCTTTTTCCTCTTAAAAAGTGACATCACTAGTATTATTTATTTTGTTCCTATATATACACTTATTTGATATCCCTTTTGCTTAATTATAATCCATTATTAACAAAAGTTAATTAGTACTAATGGAGCTGTTTTATGATGCTAAAGCTGTAAGATTTAGAAGCCATTTAAACAAATACTTAGTAGCTGATGATGATCAAAGAACTATCCGGCAAAGCCGGAACGGCTTATCTAGAAAAGCTCGGTGGCTGGTGGAGCTTGCAGACCCCGAAAACAGCCACCTTATACGGCTGAGAAGTAGCTCCGGCATGTACCTCACTGCTTCTGACGAGCCGTTCCTTTTGAGCCTAACAGGTGTTGTAACTTTCTCGTACAATTTTTGAATATCTAAATTCAATTTATGCTTTCAAAGATTGGTTCAAATCCACTCCCAGGAAATGACACGTTTCACATAAATTGGAACAGAGGAAGTACTAATTCAGAGTTTAACTTGTATATACAGACAAAAATATACATATTTTAGACTATTAAGTCACATTTAATTACTTGTGACAGATAACTTGCCTTATTTTTAAGATACCTGATTCTATTTTTTTAATGAAAAGTTATAGACATCTTTTGAATGACTTAGTTTATCTACACCATTGACATATATATTATTACCAAAAGCTCGATACGAGTCTAAATCCATCCGCAAATAGTAGCTATCGTCTATATATAGTGAGTTTTGTTCAGAAAATTCCGAACTCATAAAATTAAAATCCTGAATTCGTCTTTAATCTTACGTCTCATTATTAGCAGGAGAAAAGAAGGTTCTTCAAACATCACCGGAAAATATGGAGGATGTGAAGATTATGTGGGAACCATTAAGGTATGGATTTCAAGTGAAGTTAAGAGGTTATGGAGGAAAATTTTTGAGTGCAAGTGGAGGGACACTAAGATGGAGCAATAGAGTTACTCATGATAGTCCTCATAGTGCTACTACACATAATTGGATTTTGTGGAATGTTGAACCTGTCGATGTACCGGAAGATGAGTCGTTGACGGATTATTTGACGATGGTTTCAAACTTTTCATCGGTTTCCGATGAACTCTCTACCTTAGATTTGGGTTCTCCCATGTCTATGCATTCAAGTCTCTCTTTCTCACCTAAGGTAATATGACTCTTTCTAATTGTTGTTTTTTCTTTTCATAACTACTTGATTTGCCACATTTGAGCTGAAGATCTTTCGAAAACAGACTCTCTACCTCCACGAGGTAGGGTCTACGAACACTTTACCCTCCCCAAACCCCATAAGTCTACACTCTATAACTCTTTCCCAGAGTCACAAACTCTAAAAATAAGTTCACATAAATGAAACGCAAAAATGGTGACAATGGTAATAGTCATTAGCAGGAGCAAAAAACGTTTTATCAGTTCTAAAGAGCAAAATGAAAAGAGTAATTAGTTAAACATTTTTTGTTTTTGACAGAGTCCTCTAACTAGAAGACCAGCAATGGAGATTTTCCAAAAAGCAAAAGCCGTTCGTCTACAGAGTCGCCATTACAAGTACTTAACAGCTTTGGAAGACGGAGAATCCGTCACCCAAGACCGTAATGGAGCTTCACAAAATGCAAAATGGACTGTTGAATTTGTCGAGAAAACTGACAATGTTATCCGCCTAAAAAGCTGTTATGGCAAATACCTCACAGCATCTAATCAGTCTTCTCTTCTTGGTATGACTGGTCGGAAAGTCCTGCAGACTCTGCCTAATCGACTTGATTCTTCAATTGAATGGGAACCCATCAGAGAAGGGAATCAAGTGAAGCTTAGGACTCGATATGGGCAATTTTTGAGGGGTAATGGTGGAATTCTTCCATGGAAAAACACTGTGACTCATGATATTCCATATCAGACGGCTACACAAGATTGGGTACTTTGGGATGTTCATGTTGTTGAAATCTTGGGTGATTCCTCTGTTGTTCCTAAGAGGCCATCACCATTAGGTCTTCCTTCAGATTCATGTGCTTCTGAATCTACATCTACCTCTGTTGTTTCCTCAGAATCCTCAAGCTTATCTAGACAAGAGGTACTAAAGTTTCCAACTTTACTTGGAATGTGAATTCGTGAGCTGACAAAATCAACTTATATTTTTGGTAATTCGTTTAATCTGTCCAAGTTTGAACTTACTTGCCAACAGGTTGAAGTCGAAGCGACTCATCAAATTATTGAGTTAAAATTGATCAAAATAATAAATGAAGCAGGTCAAAATACAATTTAAAGTCAAATAACAAAATCAGTTTTGGAGATTATATAAGTTTGAAAGAATTTACGAAAGATATTGTTAAGCATCCCACATTGGTTGAAGGATAAGTTATTTGTTTTGACAATTCTCTTCTTATAAGCTAACTTTTATTGTTGAGTTAGACCAATCAGTGTAAAGCCCATGTTATTGTGTGTCCCAATGTTGTGTGCCCATATTATATTGTCAACGCTCCAATTGTCTTGGCAAGTCTGGAGGGGTGTTAATTGTCCCACAATATTGTTTGTCTCCTTATACGATCTTTGACAATCATATAAGGACTGTTGTCAATGCTCCAATTAACGGGTTGGGTTTGATCCATTATTTGACCCATCTTGACTCAACCTATTTTGATCCAACACAGTTCTAGCCTGGTTGAATCATGACCCAATTATTGATTTATCCGTTTTGACTTGCCCAGATTTGATCTACACCATGTTTTGCCACCTCTAGTGAATTCAGTGATTTTGTTATGGTACTCAATTTTCTTCCTTTTGTTTTTGCAGTCAAGTGATTCTTTTGCTAAGTTGGGAGATGGGAGGTTTATATTTTACTATATTGCTGATGAATTTGGAGAAATTGATGAGAAAATGGAGGAACTTTGCATAACCTTTGATGGAAATACTGTTGAGGAGCTAACTAAGACGTTGGAGGATGCAACAGGGCTTGACGAAATTATCGTGTGTACTAAGAGTCCTTTGAATGGGAAGCTTTATCCTCTCAGCTTGCAACTTCCACCCAACAATACAACTATGAATGTTGTTGTATTGCCATCTTCATCTAAAGGTGAGGCTTTTTACTTGTCTTGAGTTTGTTACATTTTGGAATTTTTAGGTTCATGACTTGTTTGAGCATTTTGGCTCTAAATAGACTAGAATGTTCATTGCCATTAAAATAGCAAGAGCTTGCTTTACATAGAGTTTGTGTAAGATTTCATGTCCTTGTGTTGAGTGTAAACCCGTAAAAGACGATTATGGGTAGCTCAGGTTAGGTTTAATATCAACTATAACTAGAAGGTGTCAAATCAATAGGGGAGCCTTGGAGCTTATGTTGCTCGGGTTCTCCAACAATGTCACCGCATCCATGTCGGATACTCCAAAAATGCACTATTCTTGGAGTATCCGACACACATCTGTCGATATTTTTGAAGAGTCTGAGCAACATAAAATAAAATGGAGCAAAGGTAAAGTTGTCTCTATGTGACCTATAGGTCACATGTTCGAGCCATGGAAGCATCCATTAATGCTTGCATTAGGGTAGGATGTCGACATCACACCCCTTGGAGTGCAGCCCTTCCCCTGAGTTTTGCTTGAACACGAGAGGCTTTGTGCATCGAACTGTCCTTTTTTTTATAGTTCTTTTTAATTCCCAAAGGTGTTAACATTTTGGTGAAGATACTTTGCAGACAATTTTAATATTATTTCACTTGTAAGCTGTAATAAGTGAACAAAAGAAAATTATCACTTCTAGGTTAATGGTAGCTTATCATATTCTGCCCAAGGACAAACAAAGTGAATTAGTTATGTTTTAGGTTTTTACATAGTAGTCACAATGCTTATTGACTTGTAACATTTTTTTTCCCCTCAAGCTATTACTCCAGATTCTCTTTCAGACCATATGTCCAGCATTCCCAAGTTGAATGGTTCGAATTTCAGTGAATGGAAGGAGCAATTACAAATTACTTTGGGATGTTTGGATTTAGATTTGTGTTTCAGAATTGATGAACCTTTCAAAGAATGTGCCAACTATGCTACTTGGGAACACTCCAACCAGTTAAGCCTCATGATCATGAAGAGTAAGATTGCTAAGAATATCAACAAATCAATACCAGATTCTACTCGAGCAAGAGAGTTCTTGGCATCTGTTGAGCAACAATTCAAGGCTTCCGATAAGCCATTAATAGGTACGCTCATGGAAATATTTACGACTAAGAAATACAATGGGACTAGTGGTGTGCGTGAGCACATTATGGAAATGGATGATATGGCAGAGCAACTTAAATCAATGGATATGACCATTTCAGAATCCTTTTTGGTGCAATTCGTTCTCAATTCTCTTCCTTCTCAATTCGGTCCATTTAAAATTAGTTATAACACAAATAAGGAGAAATGGACCATGGATGAACTCATTGTGATGTGTGTTCAAGAGGAGGAACGATTAAAGAGAGAAGGATTGCTATCGGGTCACTTAGCATCACAAGGTCATAAAGGAAAAGGACCAAAGGAAGCGAAACCAAAGGGAAAGAAATCACCAAATCATGGAAATCTGAAGTGCTTCTTTTGCAAGGAGAAGGGACACTTGAAGAAGGATTGTCCGAAACGCAAGACTTAAGATGAAAAGAACGGTAATTCAATTGCTTATGTATGTTATGAATCAATTATGTTGATGTTTTTTTTTTAAATATTTGGAGGTTAGATTTTGATGCCATGATACATTTAACTCTTTTTGCAGGTATTGGTTACAACCTGAGACCTAGAGTGAAAATATTCTCATGGGGAATAAAGCTCCTTCAATTAATTCTATAGAGACTGATAGCTAATTTTCAGTAGTAATTATTGACAAAATTCAAACAATACCTACCTATTGTATTGCTTATATTTCCAGAAATTTTGTTTCTTTGCCCTGATGATCAAGGATATTATGTTAAGTTCGGAAATAAAGTTTCAAGCTATATAAAAATAATATTTTGATTAGGGTGGTATTTCGTGTATATGAAATTAGTATTTATTCTTCCCTTTCTCTTAATCGCCTTACATGTGGTAACAAATAATGGCACCAAAAAAGCACACATGGTGATTTACGTCAGTTACAACTATGTATAAATGTCCTAGTCCTAGTCTCCTAGATAAATATTAAACTTACAAAGGGTAATTCAGCAGGCCAGATAGAAGCATATGAACTGACAATTGGATTTATAAATGTTAGTATACATTATTTTCACCAATAATCTTTGCAGGTACAGGACCCATTCCTAAAGTGATGAAACCGAACACGATCTCTAACAATAATTTCAACATTAAAGACTTCTGAAATTAATTTGGTTACATTGTGACAGTCACTGCATATACGCAAATTCTTGAAAATGCGTAAAGGAGTACCTGGTTTTAGTTTCAGAAGTCCATAAGCAATGGCAAGTCTCTCACTGTGCAGTTTAAGTGACTGTCTCTTTCCATTATCAAGTTCATCAACCGTTGATGCGTGTGACAGGTCAGGAACATACCCTGCTGCTTTGAGTCTTTTTTCTATAACATCCAAAAACTCGTAAATTTCTCTAGTATGCAAATGAGAAGTATCTCCAGCGAAAAACTCATGGAAAACACCATTAATTTCAATTAAACTACAACCCGGATCTTTTCTAATACCCTTATCGGTCATCAATTTCCTAATCATTCCAGCCTCGTCCCATCGGTTAGCAGTTGCATATACTCTTGACAGAAGAACATAAACACCGCTAGTGTCACTTCCTTCAGACTCCATTATTTTCCTAGCCACTTCTTCACTGAACTCTATGTCAGCATTTTTCTTGCAGCAACCATCAAGAAGACTCCTCCATATTGCTGCATCAGGTGTCATTGGCATGTTTGATACAACATCAAGAGCTTTGTCAATACACCCCGCACGTGCCAAAAGGTCAACAAGACAACCATAGTGCTCTAAAACAGGCCTAATCTTATACTCGGAAACCATTTTATCAAAATAGCTATGACCCTCATCAACCAAGCCCCTATGATTACAAGCACTCAAAATACCAACGAATGTGATCGAGTCAGGCATTACTCTTTTACTAACCATTTGGTTAAAACAACGAAATGCTGCCTCAACCTCCCCGTGCATTGCAAATCCTAATATCATCGTATTCCAAGAATTCAAATCACGTCTATTCATCCTCTCGAAAACCTGAACAGCTATATCCACCGAACCACATTTACAATACATATTCAGTAAACAATTATTCACCAGCAAATCAAAATCCAAGAAACTCTCGTACCTCCTCAAAATATAAGCATGAGCCCACATCCCCAACGATAACGCACCCAAACCAGCACAAGCATCAAGAACACTCTGCATCGTATACCCATCAGGCTCAAACACCTTCTGCATCTCCGAAAACATTCTCAACGCATTTTCAAACTCACCCGATTGAACCAGAGCATCAATCATAACATTCCAAGAAACCAAACTTCTCTCAGGCATTTCATCAAACACCTTCCTCGCATCCTTCAAACACCCACAAGACGAATAAAAATGAATCAAACTATTATTCACATACACATCTGAATCAAACCCAAGTTTCAGCGCAACCCCATGTGCTTGTTTCCCTTCAGAAAGAGCAAAAAGATAAGCACAACCCTTGAGCACAAACGGGAAAGTATGTTTATCAGGCTCAACACTCTTAACCATTCTTTGAAAAAGCAAAAAGGCTTCACCTTTACGATCATTACTATGAGCACAACCTCTAATTAGAGTATTCCAAATGAAGGAATTGGGGTTTTCCAAATTACCAAAGAGTTTAAAACTATAATCAAGATCATTCATGGCAGCAAAATGGAGAATTCTGCTGTAGAGGAAAAGGGCATCTGGGTGGTCTAATGGGGTTGTTCGAAGAGTATAAGCGTGTACTTGTTTGAGCTGAGAAATTGAAGTGCATTGTGTCAAGATTTGGAGGATATGGCGTCGATGCTCACTAGTATTGGTGTTGATGGTGAGAGTTGTTGGCCTTGTTGGTGTTGTTGATAGAATCATTTTTTTCTCATATCCCTCAACAAGGGTGAATGTTTAAATTATCAAAATATACCGCCCAACATAAAATATTACGTCACGCAGTTCAATATGTAATATTACAGAGAAAAGTATTGTAAACAGTTTTAAATTCAATTTGAATTATCAGTTCCATTCTCGAACTATTAACTTCCTGAAAACACCCCTAAATTTCCGTCACCTTATTTGATTAATTGTATTTAAATACACCATGGATCTTGCAACATAAGTGAAACACACCCCTAAATTCCAGCCAAGTTAAGGAGTGTTTTCAACACTTCCCTCGACTTTTTATTGAGAGTATTATGCTCCTACAAGAGTTTGAGACCACTTGCTATGTCATGTGATATATCGATGATGCATCTAAATTTAGTTAGTCATGTACAGTGGTATTTTTAACAATGTCAATAGTTTAGGAATGAAACGAATAATTTGCGTTAAGTTCAGAAGTATTTTCAATACTTCCCTCTGTATAATATTATATCTAAGGGAAAAACACTATATATAATGTGTCAATCTTGTATAAAAGTGTATAATAGTCTACTAAAGGGTGTTTAAATATGGGCTAAACCACGTTCAATGTTATATACTCCCTCTGTTTCAATCTAACAATCTATATAATGTAGTTTGACTTAAGTTGAAGATCTAATATATTAAGGTTGAATTACTCAATATTGAAATTTTCATGAATAAGGGCAAAGAAAAAAAGATTCTTAAAGCTTTTGAATCATAAACATTTGTATAGCTGTAAATCATTTCACGAAGAATAAAATGAATATTTTAAAGTTAAATTATTACTAAATAAAGTTTGTATTATTCTTTTTGAGATCGACTAAAAACAATGAGTAATAAGTGCAAGGAAAACATGTATTCAACATTTCTCATCTTCACAAAACAACACTCCAAGTGAATACTTTTTTTTTTTTCATTAGCTAAAATAAGATAACTAAAAGCTCTCTGATTACACCTATGATCATATCTTAATCTTCTTTCTTACACTTAAAATTACATTTTCCAAAATAACACTTAGCAGCAAAACATCCACAATTAGGAGGACAACTCTTAACACAATCATCATCAGTGTTGCAAGTAATTACTTTTGGTGTAGGTATACATATACATTTCTCCAAGAAACATATATAAAATCCATCTTTGCATAATGTAAAATCATCACAATCATCTTGTATTTGACATGTTTGATCTCCCAATACCACACATGATGGTGAACCTATGAATTAATCCATGAAAAAAATAATGTTAATTAACCAATAACACGACTTTTGTAGGTCGATAGGTAAACAAATCATAAACGTTTAAAATATATCTGAATCTTTTATATGTGTGTGTGCGCGCACACACAACATATACATGTGTATATATGTGCATAAAGAAAAAATATGTTACCTAGCAAAATGAACACAAAAATTATAGAAAGCACCATGGTTGATTCTTTCTTCATCTTAATTCAACACAATTACTATATATCTCGAATTTCAATGATAATCTTTTTTTCTTTTGTACAATATGAATTCATAACATTAGTCATGTTATATATAGATGGTGCAACAACTTACTAATTCAATAAATTTCCAAATGTAGAAGATATGATAAGAGCAACAAATGCAATTCATCAGTCAACTTCCTTGGAAGGTAAAAAAGGAAATAAATTAATATTTCCATTTATTTTATGTTACTCCCTTCACTCAAAAGATAATTATCTAGTTTGACTTGACACAGAGTTAAAGAAAATAACTAACAAGATTTTTCAATCTTGTGATCATAAATTAAAATCATGTCAAATGTACCGAAATATTTGTTAATCTTGTGATCTTAAACATGTCACGTTGAAAGTTGAAATTAAAGTGTTGTCAAAAAAGAAAGGGGTCAACTCTTTTTTTTTAATAGACTTAAAAGGAAAGTAAATTATTCCTTTTTAAACGGAGAGAGTACTCTCTCTATTCCATATTAAGTAAATTTGTGAGACAATGCACAAATATTAAGAAAACATTCGATGACATAATTTAAACCATATTTTCCACTATTATTCTTAGTGAAATCATAAATATAACATTGTAACTAGTGCAATTTATCTCCTAGAAAATATCAAATTTCATCAAAGTACACGACAAATATGGAAAAAATTTCAAACATTCATCTTGAACTTTGAACAATTCAGTTATTTTGAATAATAAAATAAACTTTAATAATTCACTTAATATGGAACAGTGGGAGTATTAAATAAGAATTACAATTATGAAATGAATATTACATACTAATAAAACTACTCTAATTAATTTGCATGTTCACTATTAAAAACACGAGAAAAATAGATGGTTTTTTATTAAATAAGAATTACAATTTCACTATGTAGAAACTTCTTATGAAAGATATACACATAGAGATACTATTTTTTATTTTATTAATTACAAGCATATGATAAGAAGCATCGATGAATCATCTTTTTCCAAGGTCCCTTTTACAAATGTGTGTTTAACTTAAAAAAATGAACTATTTCTTTTTTCTTTTTTGGAGAAATTTTTAAAAATATACAGCCCAACACAAAGCATAACCCAACGAACAATATTATAATTTATATCCGTGGAAAAACACTATACATAATTACTATAATACTATAGTATAACTTACTAACTTGAATGCTAAATTACTATAATATCCCCACTAAAAACACTTCATAACTTGAATGTAAATTACTATAATATCCCAACAATAAACACCCAAATTTAGTAGGGAAAATTGTATGAAACACCAAACTATTAATTCAAATTAAATGTTATAGCCATAGTTTATTTTAATTGTAATTTGCAGCAAACATCCCTTTTTTTTGTCATCTGATTCGATATACAATTAGCCATTTTTGATATACAATTAGTCATTTTCGATATACAATTAGCCATTTTATACATTTCGATATAAAATGTGTTTGTGTTTGTATAAAGTGAGAGAAAAGTGTACATACAAATACAAATACATATATTTTCGTCCTAAACACTTATAATTATACAAATACAGATCTTATTATACAAATTACAATATATAAATGAATTTATACAAAACTGAACAATTAGTATAAAATTGGATGTTTGTAGCGAATTATACAAATCAAAAGCTCTATAGCAAACATAAAATTTGTTATGGAGCGCAATTATGCAAACTATAGTTATAAAATACAAATATGATTTTTATGTTTGCTATATGTGAAAGTTGATCAATTTAGTATATCTTTTATGTTTAATTATTTATTTATATTATATTAGAAGTATACACTTTTTCACATTAGAGGGTTGTGACTTTTTCGAAAAGTTGTCACTATTTCAAACTATTGTGACTTTTTCGACGAGTTGTGACCTTTTCAAAGGATTGTGATTTTTCTAAATGGTTGTGACTTTTCTGATAAGACACAATAAGCACATGTCCATACTATCATTTGATGACTAATATATATAGGGGTTTTCGCCCCTCCCCCCCCCCCCCCCCATATATTCTCTCTCTCTCTCTCTATATATATATATATATGTCTGTTAGACCCGTAGTCTAACTAAGAAAATGACTTGCGAGCATGGAAAGGATTTGGGCATTGGTCTTGACATGTATGTGGGCAAAACAGTGCATCAAAGGTTCAAGGTGCTTGGGTGTTGGCAAGGCAGCTTGGACGTACAAGGCTTACGTGTGGGCAGAGTCGTCGGCAAGACAAGACAGTGTGTTGGCTTGACAAGGCAAGGTTGTGGGACTTGACGATGGCAAGACAAAGGCATTTACAAGAGTTGCTGAAATAAGACTAAGTGTTGGAAGTAGGCTGAAATCTTCTAAGTGTTGAAAGTAGGCTGAAATATTCTAAGTGTTGGAATGTTGTAATTTTGGTTAAGTGTTAGAATATATTTGAATTCGAAATATATTCTATCTCTAGAATTATAGCTGTTGAGACTTAGTTTAAATTCTATAATGACAAGTGTTGGACACATGTCAATTGTAACTGCCGTAACTGCTTTGTGCAGAAATTTTAAAAGGTGGAAATTTCGTCTAAGGCAAATGAGAAATGTTCTGGCCTTAGATAAATTTGTGAAGCCTTTCCTTGTATTGATTTTGATATTAATAAAGGTTGGGAAGAGTTCTTGTAAAGTGTTGTGTTCATTACTTTAGTTTGTTGCCTAAAATAAAGTTAAGTATTTCTATACTTAGTAAAAAACGTGAGGGTGTAAGGCTGAAGTGTGCAAGTGTTTGCAGGCTGCCTCGTAGCGGTGTTAACGAAATCACCCCTATTTCATAAACTCACTAAATTGAATTAAATTATTATCATACCTCCAACTAAAAACACCAATGTAGTATATCTTCTATATTTTATATGATGTTTATTTATTTATATTACATTAAAAGTAGACACATTTTCACATTGAAGAGTTGTGATGACTTTTTTGAATGGTTGTGACTTTTTCCAAGGATTGTGTCTTTTGTGAAGGATTGTAACTTTTCTGATAAGGCACAATAAACATATATGGTTCATATTACGTACCTTTTGTTTGCTATTAATAAAGGGGTTTAGTGACAAGATTTTTTATTCTTTCATCTTGTTTTATTATTATTATTGAATATCTTTTCTTTTCTTTATTTTTTTTGTGTTTGTTTCCTGTCTATTAGACTTCTTTAGTTAAATTTTCTATGAAAAAATTATCTTTTTGGGCTAAAAAAATTAGTTCAAATTCTTGAACTTTTAAAGTATATATACTACTTAGCATAGGGTACTGTAACGACATGTTCCCGTCGTTATAGAAAATCAATGGGGGGAATTTGGGGCCGAATTTTTTTCCGTAGTATTTGGATTTTCCCAACCTTGTTCAGATTTGGACGAAATCGAAGTTATCGAGGTGTAGGGAAATCTGGTAACAATCGGGTGAATCATTTATGATTTTTATTACACGAGTGGTTAGATAACTCGTTAAGAAATCCGTACGACTTTACGTAATTGAATTCGGGTGAGTAGAACTCCCGAAATCGATCTTAGTGTAAAGGGTATTTTCTGAGCGTCGTGAGTTAGAAGTGTGTTGTGAAATGAGGATTTTGGAATTCTTTAATTAGCTTACTGTCTCGTTTAATCCGCTTTGGCGCTGGGTTTTGCAGCTCTGGCGGGGCCGCTACAGCGGGGTGACGGCCGCTATGGCGGGCGCGACGCAACTTAAGGTCGTTAATAAACCCCTAAACGACCTTATTTGGTACTTTTCGATTTTTAGAGCTAAGGAACGAACCCCAGACGACTCATACTCTTTTTCACCATTCATGAGGCTAAAGGTAAGTTTTTCACTCATCGAATCCGTTTTTCGATCTGTATAACGTAATAGAATGGGTGAATATTGATGGGAGAGGGTTTGGTTATAGATTCTATGGTGGAAACAACCCTAATTTGGATAATAGGGATCATGAGTTTGATCTAGGGTTCATAGAATTGTTAGTAATTCGGGTAATTAGTGGTTGTTTATTGATTCTCATATTTTATTGATTGTTTGTAGACCAAGAACAAGTGGAACGAATCAGAAAAGGGAATGATCAAGTTTCTTAGGGTTTCAAGCTTGTTTCGAGGTAGGTGATGGTTGTGATTCTATGATTGTGTGATGTATGTTTGTTCTTGCTTCATTATGATAATATGTATGAATGTTGCAATGTTGATCACACTTGTTGTAAATGAGATAGATGAATGATGATTTCCATGAAATCATGACTTAAATGTATGATCTTGATGATATACTTGTGATTGTGATTGTGATTATGGTGTATTGAATGGATCGGTTGCCACGTTCCAGCATAACTAACTTGGATCGGTTGCCACGTTCTGGCATAACTATGGGATCGGTTTCCACGTTCCGACATAATTATGGGATCGGATACCACGTTTCGGTATGCTAACTGTTTGAGTTTGGGTTCTATGAAAGGACCAATGATTTGATATAAAATGTGAAGTTGTTCGTTGTTCGTAAATGTTGATAATATTGTATATGTTGATATATATGCATGTGATTATAATGTTGTCTTGACTTGCTTATGTTGTACTTAGTGGGATAGCCGCGTGATCCTACCAGTACACTGTGGTTGTATACTGATACTGCACTTGCTCTTATTTTTGTTGAGTACAGGGCATCTTCAAACGACTACTGACAGACCTCGCTTAGGAGATCAGTGATCATTCGAATTCAAGGGTGAGCCAATTCTTTCGGGCTGCCATGGAATTCTCTTTCGTCCATTTCCGGACTTAGACTATGTTTTAGTTAGTTGATTAGTTCATTAGATTAGGGTTGCATCCCCTCTTGATTAGACTTGTTGAACTTTAGATGTTTTGGTACATTGACTTTTAGGTTCTAGGTTATTTCTTCCACATTGTTAGTTTATTATTGGTAGACTTTTGTTAGAGTTTATGGGAACTCTATTTATTTCCTTAGTATTTAACTTGCTTCCGTAATTTAAATGCCTTAGTTTTGGTTTAGTTGCTTGGTTTGGGTTGTAGTAGTGGTTCTCCCATCAGAGAGTTAGTGTGGGTGCCAATCACGACGGTCTGGATCGTGACAGGTACGAATGTGTCACGACAAAAAATGGACGTGATGACATTCGTCTTATCCCACTAAGACAAGTCAGCCTAAAATCCAAATATAATGATAAAATATTGAAGTAAAATAACAACGAAAGTTTAAAACCAAATAATAGTGCGGATAACAAAGTTAACTTAATTAAACCCCCAAAACCTGATTGTCATGTGCACAAGTCTCTAATGTATTACAACTGATTTGAAAGAAAAATATAAGTCTTAATGTAATTATTTCCAGAGAAGAACGAGAACATAATAAGGAAGAGGGTCCACTGAGATGACAAACAACTACCTCTCAAGTGTGCACAGTGAAGTCTTGGACACATAATGGAAAAAGGATAATCACGAAGATCCAGGTTTATTACCTACACAAGTATAGAAACAAGGGGTGAGTACCAAACACTACGGCACTCAACAAGTAAACTACCCAACACAAGGTAAGTAATATAGAATACATGTACTCCTAACACTAGAACCGAACCTCCACAACTACAACCTGCATAAACCAACACAACTTAATAGTTCACAATTTACATAACACATATTTTAATAACATCTTCTCAATAATTACACATTAGCAACACACAAGATCAAGTTCACCAATCACATGTTCTACAGAAAAGTACTCACAAGTTCACAAATAATAAATATGTGCAATACAATGAAATGCAATGCCAAGGTTAGTGATGCATGTTTGACCTAACGATACACACCTGATATCTCTCAATCAGGGACTTATGGGGAACTTATTAGTCCATGCATCGTCGCGGCATACGAAACGACCATCAAATATATATATTTGTCATGACGCGCGATATGTCCCCCAAAATGATACATCCTCTGTAATTTCTTATTTTTCCTCAATTCACAAAACACTTGTCACAGTTATGTCTCAGAACCAATTCAAATAGGCATGTTCACACAGATAATGAGGTGACAACCATTTTCATAGTAAATCATAATTCACTACAACACAATCGTGATACAAAATCAACAATGAATCAACAAACCTTTCAAATCATTCTCAACACATCACACATCAATATATAATCAACTTGTTTTTTCTTACCCCTTTCATTATTATCATTCAATATAGACAAGTCAACCCATCAACAAGTCTCATTACTCCCGGCACATTACAACAAGGAAATAAGAGATTCTATATACTTGTCTCAATCAATCAAACAATCATTCAAGAACTGAAACTGAAATTTTCCCTTTGGTTGAACTTCCTAATCAATGCAATCTATTCAAATAAGTAATCACAATAAGATTTTGAGACTAACAACACTCATATCAAGCATTTTAAAAAATAGAGTCAAATCGACCCAAAAACCCAATTCTAAAAATGAGGGGTAGATATGAAAATTAGTATAAAATGTATTACCTAATGAATTTGGAAACTAATGGTGAAAATTAAATTGAAAACGAAGTTGAATTGAACCTAAAATCCCCATTTTTTAAACACGAGTTTCTTAAAAATCTTCAAAGGTTTGAACCCAAAATCACTAATTAAAGGGAAAGATATTTGACATAAACAATGAATAATAAAGGGGGGGAGTTGAAATCCATAACAAAATCGAGTTCTTTTAAATATCTACTTTGATACACCAAGCTTGCAAACTAAAAAATGAAGACAATAGGATTGAAATCCCGATTTTGAGAATGAAATGCTCAAATGAAATACTATCAGGCCCTTGAACTATCACGAACACGAACTACATCTCGTGAACGCGATGACCAAGAAATCGGCGTCTCCTGCCCCGCAAACGCGAAGGTCTACAAACTCTGACCCTTCGCGAACATAGGCAGGGTGCCGCAAACATGGAGGTTCCCCGACCAACCTCATGTGATTGCGGTCAAAGCCTCGCAAATGCAGAGGATAGGGACTTAACCCATCGCGAACGTGGGCCATGTGCCGCAAATACGAGGGAGGCAATATCAACACCAGAACAACAACATACAACACATAAGAGATTTCTGAATGGACCCTTGGGATTCATTCAGAATTTCGTACACACAAAATAAATATTCTACTCAACTAAACTCGATGTTTCGAACTCAATAAAACCATCAAAACATGAATCTAAGGTCTTCTTGACTCAAAACTCATAAAAGTCACAAAAAACTAACTTGATGTTCAAAAAGACTAAACTAAGGATAGAATATCTGAAAACTGAAACAAGACCTACCCTAAGCTAAAATCATTCCCCAAATCCAATGGAACAATAAAAAATCTGATTCCAGAATCTAAACCCCGAATGTTGATCAAAGTCAATTCAAAAACTATTGTCACATTAACTTCCAACTTAAGATCTCAAACCCATGAAACACCTCCGAATCAGTAAGTGACGAGGCTCGTTGACCAAATTACACATTTGAGGGTGATGGCAATGAAGGAATTTTATTCCAAGACTCGAAACTTTGATTGCTATTAAAAACTACTTTTAAACAACTTAAGCCTTTCAAAACTCAAAACTTTCAAAAATCACAAAGTTTCGATCAAAATTCAAAACCTACTACACAAACTGATAAGATATGACTCGAGGTAACTGTAGAGAGGGGTGAAACGATAATTTTATAAAAATTCCAAAAATTACCTTCCCGGTCATTACAACGTGTAACACACATGTTTGGAGCTAGTCATTATATTTCAATGTGTTGTAAGAGAGAGACAAATGATATATTGTTATTTTTATTATTATTATTATTATTATTATTATTGTATCTAACTCTGATTAAATATTAGAGAATATTTATGTGATGAATGTGTGCAAATAATAATAATATTAATAATAATAATGATGACGACGATAACAATGACGATGATGATGATTATGATTAGAATAATAACAACTATTTGATACGAAAGATGTTAATGGACTCTCAAAAAGCCCATGAAAAAAATAAAACACACCAAAAATACTTACAACCTACTCGGCCCAAATAAGCTAAATTAGCTCTATTTAAACAAGAACCCTATGAAGTAGGGTTTCATAATCAGTTCCTCGGGATTCCTTTCTTTATTTCGTTCACTCCACCATTGAGGATGTTTTCTTTGTGCTTTTACAACTCCAACTTCCGTCTCCTCTAGTTGTGGGTGATAACCCTTCCCATATCCAAGTGATTTGGAATGTTTAGCTTGCAAAGGTATATTTCTTTCTTTCTTCTTCTCCTTTCCTTCCACGGCGACCACTGACTTCTTTTTTTATTCATGTGTACCATCCCGTGGAGATCCATGAGCTTCCGGGAAGCTTTCTAGACGGTTCAAACCTAACATTTCAGTTATGTGGTTCATAGTAAGTAGCCTTTGATGTTTATTTTGTGTCTCATTCACCTCTCTTTTCTGATTATATACTTGATCCTTTTTTCCAGAGATCTAAGATGAGGGAACTCAATGAGAGTAGTGACTCCAACTACCTTCCATATACGATCCATACTAGGTCTGATCAGTCTCCCTTTTTCACACACATAATCATGGACTTGAGGTATTTGTAAGTCACCTCTTTTTTAACCCCCTTTACGTATATTTTATAATTATCTATTATTTGTCTTTATATATAGACATAAGAAAGATTCACCACATTAACTCACATTAAATATACGAGATTTTTCATGTGTTGAATGCGTTCAAATAGTTTTATGTGTAACGTTATGCAATTTATATTTATGTCAATTCATTTTTACACTTGTGAAATATAAATCGGATTGTTCAAGGGGAGTTCACCCATACACATCTGAAATATAAAGAGGATTCTTTGAGGGAAAAAATCTATCTATATTGATGATGATCCATTATTTTAAAGTCTCCGCCACATCTATTTTATGCCCTTTCGTAGTGATCGATTAGGCTAGTCTAGTTAGAACTTCTCTGCAGTTCTCGATTCTGATTGAACTAGGGAGAATCAATATTTTTTGATGACTGAAGTGGAGTCGTAGTAGATTTTTTCAATTGGGATTCACTCAAACAAGTACAAATAGTAGCCCTTGACATATTAAGCAGATTGTTCGAGGGAAATCATCTATCTATATTGATAGTGATCCATCACCTAGAAGTCTCCGCCACATCTATTTCATTCCCACTTGGAGCCAGGGGCGGAGCTATGACATGGCGAGGGTGGTCAGATGAACAACCTTCGTCGGAAAATTTTTACGGGTATATATACTAAATATCGAATTTTTTAGATATATACTAACTGTTGCACAACCTTGACACAATAAAGGTTGACAGCCCAGCGGTTAAGGTTGTGCAAAGAGGCCTCAGCGTCCCGGGTTCGAGCCCAAGCGATGGCGTTTTCTTTAAATTTTATCATTATTCCATTTGTTCTCTTAGAAAAGGCAAAATTCAGTCTGGGTTCGATCCCAGGCTTGAACAATTCATTTATTTAATATCTGTTCCGTTTTTCTCTTAAGAAAAAGTACAAAAGTTACCTTTTATAAGTTAGGAAAAATAAAAGGTCTATTTTTTACTTTTCTTAATTTAAAAAAAAAATAGATTCATAGTTGTCTTTTCCTTTTAGTTTTTTGACTTCTTCTTCTCCCAAAAACCCTTTACAACTTTACTCTTACCTTTCTCTCTTCTCAACTTTCATACATATTTGCAAGTTTTAAGAAATTGGAAGCTTTAATCATTGTATATTTCTTCCTCAACCGCCATTGAAGTGTGAAAAGGTATTTCTTAATTCTTTTTTTCCTTTAGTTTAGTTTTTTCTAATCATGTGTTGAAAGACTTGAATATCTTAGTTTTTATGTTAAAAGCTACTTTATTTATTTGAGTATCGATCAACTATTTGGTGTATTGTGGATGCTTTTTAATAAGTTTGGTATACTTGAACTTGACTACTATTTCAGTTTGGTGTTCAATGAGTTTGGAGAAATATTTTTTTAGAGTACCCAAAACAAGTTTGGCGCCTCAAAATCAAAATCAACTACGCCGAGATGAAAATGTCAACCAAATAGAAATATCATCTCACTCTTCCCAAAGACAAGAATTTGATGTAAATGATTTAAAGGCTGATCCGACTGAAAGAACTCCAATTTTGAATTATCATCCAAACCTTCGTGATGAGATAAGGAGGGCATATATCATTAAAGGTCCTTGTCAACCTCAAAATCATCAGTTTCCTCAAACTAATTTTTTTGGAACACCACGTCGTTTTGTTTATACATGGTTTGATGAATATCGTGATTGGTTGGAATACAGTATTAGTGCGGATGCTGCTTATTGTTTACCTTGTTATTTGTTTCAAGGAGAAAACATTAATCAAGGTGGTGGTAATGTATTTTCGACTAAGGGATTTACAAATTGGCATAGAAAAGATAGCTTTGCTACACATATTGGTCTACCAAATAGCGTTCATAATCAATCCAAAAGAAAGTGTGAAGATCTCATGCGAGAACAACAATCCATTCAAGCCGCATTTTACAAGTTGGATGATAAAAGTAAGCATGAATATCGAATTCGGTTAAACACTTCAATCGATGTGGTAAGACTTCTCTTGGATCAAGGTTTTGCATTCCGTGGTCATGACGAGAGTGAATCGTCATTGAACAAGGGTAATTTTCTTGAAGTTCTTTCTTGGTTAGCTGCTAGATGTGATGCAATTAAACCTTTTGTGTTAGAAAAAGCTCCAAAAAATAATAAAATGACTTCTCATGACATCCAAAAAGATATTGTGACTGCGTGTAAGATTGAAACAGTTAAGGCAATAATAGAGGATATAAATAGTGACTACTTTGCTTTATTGGTTGATGAATCTAGAGATGTGTCACGCAAAGAGCAAATGGCTATTTGTCTTAGATATGTTGACAAAATGGGGTTTGTGATGGAGGCATTTATTGGACTTGTTCACATTAAAGATACTAGTGCTTTATCTCTAAAGAAAGCAATTGTAGATGTACTTGCTCTCCATTCTTTGACTTTATCTAATGTACGTGGGCAATGTTACGATGGGGCAAGTAATATGCAAGGTGAGCTAGGTGGTCTTAAAACGTTGATTAGACAAGAAAGTAGATCGGCTCATTCTGTTCATTGTTTTGCTCATCAACTTCAATTGACTCTTGTTGCGGTTTCTAAAAAGTGTGTTCAAGTAGGTGAACTTGTATTATTAATTTCAAATATTTTGAATGTGTTGGGAGCTTCTTTTAAACGCGTGGATAATTTTCGAGAATCTCAAAAAAAGCATCTCCAAATGGCATTGGATATGGGTGAACTAGAAACGGGTAGAGGGTTGAATCAAGAACTTGGTCTTGTTAAAGCCGGTGATACTCGTTGGGGATCTCACTACAAGTCATTTGGAAACTTTATTAGTAGCTTTGACTCTATTGTTGATGTACTTGATACTCTTGTTGAAAATGCAAGTACTTTGGAAGAAAGAGCAAGCGCATCGGGATTTCTCAGAAGTTGTCAAACGTTTGAGACTATTTTCTTGTTGCATTTGATGACAGATGTTTTAGGAATCACAAATGATCTTAATGTTTCATTACAAAAAAAGGAGCAAGACATTGCAAATGCCATGATTCTTGTAAAGGTAGCAAAGAGAAGGTTGCAAGCTTTAAGAGATAATGAATGGGATCCTCTCTTTAAAAAAAATATTGGATGGGATTCACTTAAAGAAAAGGTAGAAGCATTTTGTATCAAGCATGACATTTCATTACCCAATTTTGATGATCCATATGCTAATTCTGGGAGATCACGACGTAAAGTAGTTATTTGTACTACTTTGCATCATTATCGTGTGGATGTGTTTTATAAAATCATTGATTGGCAACTACAAGAACTTAATGATCGTTTCAATGAGGTGACAAGTGATTTGCTTAATGGAGTATCTTGCTTGAATCCAATTGATTCATTTTCTAGTTTTGACATAAGGAAGATAATGAGAATGGCTGAATTATATCCTGATGATTTTGATGGGTCCAACATGAGAGCTCTTGAGAATCAACTTGTTAATTACATTATTGATGTTCGTGATATTGATGAAAGGTTCTCCAATTTGGGTGGACTTGGAGAACTTTCAAGAAAGTTGGTTGAGACAAAGAAGCATTTAACCTATTCTCTCGTATTTCTTTTAGTGAAGTTTGCTTTGCTTCTACCTGTTGCCACTGCTACAGTTGAAAGAGCTTTTTCGGCAATGAAGATTATCAAGAATGACTTGCGAAATCGAATGGATGATGAATTCTTAGATGGTTGCATAGTACCTTATGTAGAGAAAAAAGTATTTAAAGATGTTTCTAATGAGTGTATTATGAAAACATTTCAAGAGATGAAGTGTCGTCGAGTGCAATTGTAGTTACCACTTTACAATTTACATATTTTGGTGTATATGAAACTATCCGTCAATATATTTGTCCTACTTCATCTTCCTTAGTTTATTCATTGATATTTTGTAAGTTTCTGTTTTAAGAATTTTCATTTTGGATAGTTGGTTAATTTGATATTGAGGTATGACTATTTTGAAGCCAATCTTTATAATTTGACTAGCAAGGTTTATTTTTTTACTTGTCCTAAAGTGTGAACACCCTTGGCGAAAATCCTGGCTCCGCCACTGCTTGGAGCGATTGGTCAAGCTAGGACATTTAGAACTTCTTTATAGTTCTCAATTCTAATTTAACTAGGGAAGATCAACATTCTTGACGATTGTAGCAGAGCCAAAGGTGATTCTTTCAATCAAAATTTACTTAAAAAGAATAAATAAATAACCCTCGACATCACAAAGCATGACCTACCGGCTCAGATTGCAAATGTAGGAAGGTGGATTACCTGCTAATCAAAGTGCTTTATATATTGATAAAAATAATGTTAATGAATTCATTTTGAGGAAAAATTGGTGTTTTGCTCTATAATTTTGAGGACATCACAATCTGGCTGCTAAATTGTTTGATGAAGGAGTAAAGCATCATAGTGATATCGACATGGTATTGTGATTTACTTATATACATTTTTTATTGTGTTTTTGAATTACTTGTGCATCAATAAATCAAATTTGAAAATTTGATCTAACACATGTTCTATTAACTATTAGAAGATAAACAATATTAATTATGTCATAATATAAAAAGAAGTTAATTGTCTTATTTATTCATTTATTAAGGCTCTTAGTATTGAACATGTTATATTTTTAAAGTTATGGGTTCATATATACTATTTATTTCAATTTTAATATATTTTTACACATAAATTTGAACAACATTAAAAATACTAAAGTCAGATAAATTAGTCCCAACATACCTTAAGAAGAAAAAGACAGAAAACACTAGACATAAAGCACATCACTACAGTTATTCTAGGTGTTATAATATTATATACAAAATCCCTAGTCTAGTTTTTTCTATATGACAAGCTCAATACTGCACATAATGTGAATGCTCAACAAAGAGTTAAATGTTACTATTATGTACAAATAAGATTCTATCATGCACAATTTTACTAGCTGCATGATGATAATTCACAATTTTCAAAATGTTTTGTCAAAAACAAGCTATGTTAAGATAATTGTCATAGTATTCAGAAAAAGTAGTAGGAATAAAATAGTTATGGATCACAGAAGTATATTCACTATACTCACCCAATATTATGCTTGATCTTTAACCTTCATGATGTTTTGCTGAACTTTTTCACCTAGTATTTCAAATATTTTGACAGACCTTTCCACCTCTCCTCCTCTGTTTTGAGCCTCTTACAAGCGCCTTTCAACCTTTTTGAGTCATTTCTCTACTGCTAAAATCTTTATATTTCTTTATACCAAGTCATTTATAGCTTCTTTAGACACAAGTATAGTAGTCTCTCTTAACTCATTGAATAGAAATACTTTTTCTTCACATCTTCTTATTTAGAAATCTCACTCAAATACTGTTATAGTCAAGTTATATCAAGCTTGATATACGCGGTATCAGAGACAAAAAATTTCATAGCTTTGATGGAAGAAAAGCTAAAATAAGTGATTTTCAACCGCCTGACTACATCACTTACTCATCAAGAAGGAAAGCTTTGGCAACTAATGGTTTATAGTGACAATTGACTGTAATGTAACTATACTTGGAAAAAATGGCAGCAAGTATATGAGCAACTATTTATGCTGAGCAAGAGCTTGGGCTATGTCAAGTTAAGTCGTTGCGCGCTATCAGTTACTCTTTAGAGATATAAAACTCCAAGTCGATCAACATGCCTAAGGAGAGTTTAAGGACTATAGTCGAAGACACATTCAAGTACGGTGACACTACAGTCAACTGCCATTATATATCATCACCAGCTACTAAAAATTTCCTTATTTATGTTGTTAGTAATGTTGTCAGGCAGCGGAAAACTAGTTATATTAATTTTTCTTTCATTAAATCTAAGAATTTTCTTTTCTTTGATACCGCGGATGCCAAACTTGATGTCTTTTGGCTACAATAGTATCTGATGAGATTTATAAAAAGGAAGATATGGAGAAAAAATATTTCTATCTAATACCGTTAAGCGAGAGTAACTTGCTTGTCTCTAAAGTAGCTAAGAAGAACATGATAGAAAAGAGTAGTGAGGTTTTATATAAACGGGTAAAAAATGTTGAAAGACGTTTGCAAGAGGCCATAAGCCGAGATGGAGAGTTGAACAAGTCTGTAAAAATATATGAAATATTGAATGAAAAAATTCAATAAGACACCATAGATGCTAATGATCAAAAACAATATTTGCTAAGTAAGTTGAATGTGCTTTTGTAGCCCGCAATTATTTTATCTCTACTATTTTTTTGAACACTATAGACAATTATCTTATAATTTGTTATCATCGTGAAGTTGACAAGATGACACATGATTGGATCTTGTTTATACATGACGACGATATTTAACTTTTTTTTGTGAACATTCACATTTTGTGCACTATCAAGTTTGCCATATAGCAAAAAGTAGATTGATTTTTTTTTCAAGTAATACTATAATACCTTGAACATTTGCAATAATGTGCTTCGCATCTATTTATTTTTTTACTTGACGTACAAATTTTTTCATTTAAGGGCCAAGTACAAAATTCGATACACATACACGAGTGTTAGACCCTTTGCTTATACAAATTAACGTGGCTAGTTACTTAGCCATGCAAAAAAAAAAAAAAAAAGAATTGCGAAGCTACCAAAGTTTTGAAATTTAACTTTGCTTCATCAACCAAAATTTTGTTCTTGTTTCTTTCTTCTCCATACACTATTTCTCAGTGATTCAGGTATGTTTCTTCCCTTTTTCTTTGTTCTTCTCTCTCGTGCATCACCCAACCCGGATTTCTCCTAACCCCTCCACTCAAAATTTTGAATATTGATTGTTTGATGTCAAAGGTGAAGTCTTGAGTAACGTATGGTTGAATCTACCATTGTTTCTTGTTTGTGTATGCTCGGGGAGTGTTAGGGTGCTTCAATTTTGTGATTTGTGTAGGAGTGGAATTGTGCACACCAAGTGTTTGTCAAAATGTGTGAACAGATTCAGGTAGAGGTATTAGCAATCTTTTGTTGCAGCTATTGTTTAATGAAGTGTTTGTCTTCTTTGAACGTAAGTGTGAAGGGTTTTTAATACTTGTTTGCTAAAAGTTTGGAGAGACCGAGAGAGGAAGATACTTTGAATTTTGGAATTGAGAAGGAATAGAGGTTGTGCGCACTAATGAAGGTTAACAAGAATGAAGTTTTCAAGTTTCAATAGTGATGACTGATGAGTAATTGTTGATGTCGTACTCTGAATTGTTTTGTGTAGTATTCCCTCATGTCCCTGATATGATTTTTGCTTTCTTGGTATGCTCTTTTATGATGGAATCATGCAGTTTGTAAGTGTGAAATATAGGTAAAAGGATCTGCTCCGGCCAGTCTGAAGAGCCTGAGGTCTTTGGAATTCTGGGAATGAGTTATGTACCCTCCTATTATGCTTACTATGATTGCAATGGGGACCATGCATATTTTTGTGTGGGGGTTAGGGTGGTTTATTTTGTGATGACTCTAGATTTTTTATGATGATTTGTGGATTTTTTATGATGAATGTGGAGATTAATTGATGTTGATGTGATCTTTTTGAGTTTTGTAGCTTGTTTGATACCAATAAAGTTTAAATTTTGGTCTAGAACTTCCCATAAGTGTGCTTTCCAGTGTAACTAAATTTCATTTGGTGAGAACATATAGGAGGCACATGAATTATACATGCTAATTTGGTATTGAAAATAGTATTTGAAGTGGATGCTTGATATTTTCTTATCCATTTATGTTAACTTCTCCCAAGCAGTGAATTTTTTGTTCACATGATGTGTGGATTCAAGATATCTTGATGTTGACATTTTGTTTGGAAAAAAGGATGATATGTATTAGTAACATGTTTTACCCTTAAATGAGCATTGAGCATGTCACAAATTATTATGCTGCTTCTCTTTTGAAGAGGTTCTGGATGCCCCAACAACAATTAGTCTTGAACAATTAAGCTGTTTCCCTGAGTTGTGGCTCATAGTCCTTACTGGTTCATTAGCTGAAACTTGAGTGAGCTTGTAATATCTATAGTTTTTCCAAATGGAGAAGCTACAAAGTTTTTCTTTCAATCTTCTAGAAAATTGAAGATTGCATATAGTGTATTTTCTGTATCGTTTTATCCCACTAGTAATTTGATCTCCTCTATATCTTCAATGCACTCTCAGATTGGTCAAGTGTGCATGTACAAATCAACAGTCTTGATTAATCCCTGTGTCTGTGAAGGTTCACGGATGTGGCATGTTTGGAGCTTAAGAGGCCACGAGTATCATTGGTCACATAAACCCATGACAGCATAATTAATTCGGTCCATCCAATCAGTCAGTTGGGTAAAAATCGGAATAGAGTTCCCTTTCTCAATGGGAATTTGGGGGATTAGTGCAAGGAGTAGGAATTGGCTTGGCCTCTGCAACATCAGTTGGCGAATGAGTAGACAGTCATTCAAGCACATTGGTCGAAGAACATTTTCAGACTCTTACACTGTCCAAAGTGACGATTCTGTCTTGCCAGTGTTGATTATCGGTGCTGGTCCAGTTGGGATGACTCTCTCCATACTTCTAACGAAACTAGGTATTTTCTTGAACCCCTTCCCCCCCAAAAAAAAAATTTGAAAAATATTTATTTTCCAGTGGTCGTTTGAATATAAAAGTGTAAGATGAAGTACAAACATAAGTGAGGGGGAAAAAGTATTTTCCTTGAAGAAAACAGTTTCAAAATCCCAAGCTAACCTAACAAAAATAATTTTCTGCATACCAATTGCACTCAGCTTATTGTCAAGCTCTGGATTCTGGGGTTCCCTTTTGAAATTTGTACAGTCATTTCTGTTGGTATTCTTGTTTGAATTTTGGAATTTTTTTTCTTGAACTCCTTTAGGTGTAAAATGTGCGATCTTAGAGAAGAACAAGGCCTTTTCCACACATCCTCAAGCACACTTCATCAACAACCGGTCTATGGAGGTTGGTTGTCATTTGGAAACATGCCTTTTTGCCTTTTCTTCTGTTGCATAGAAAGTTGAGATTTGAGAGTGCATTGATTGAAAAACCCTTTTTTTGATGTAGCTATTCTTTCTAGGTATTTCGCAAACTGGATGGTCTTGGAGATGAGATTCTAAGGTCTCAACCACCAGTAGAGTTTTGGAGAAAGTTTATATACTGTACTTCACTGACGGGGCCTATTTTAGGTGCTGTTGATCATATGCAACCTCAAGGTAAGGATATATTTATGTGATTTATAAGTGAACTTTTTTCTAGATGTTCTGCTAATGGGTTTGCTATAAGTCAGTATCTTAGTCATGCTTATTGTTATTGTAAATTAAATATTCTATCAAGTTTTATGTTAAACGGTCCGAACTAATGCAAAATTAAGAAGTGACGATAACCAACTTCTCAAGCAATTTATCTCTAAAAAATGTTGTAGTAGCTCTTCTATTTCTTAAAATGGATACTGCAACTTAGTTTTCACTTTCTTAACATGCCGCTGAATACAAAATGTTACATGGGACAATTTGCACTTTATGGTTTCTTAAGTCGTCAAACTACATTTTGTTCATGTCAGATCCTCTTTAACATATGAAATGGAATAATTGTACCCAATTCTAATCAGAGAAGATATCACTGAATAAATGATGTAAGTTCATATGTAATTTCTGTTTTTAAAGATAGATTGCAATTTAGATTGAGATTTTAAGTGATCAAATCCATGAAAGAACTGGCAGACGTGCCCCCAAGGCCTAACTCTAGTGGCAAAAGGTGGAGGATTTGTGGCTTAGGTCGCAGGTTCAAGCCCCACACCATGCAAAGCGAAACCCGGTATTTAAGTGGAGAAGGGTAGAGGGGAGGGCCCATTATCCACCGAGTTTAGAAGGCTGTGATTGGTCCAAAGGGCGGGTCATAGACAGATTTCTCGGTTATCAAAAAAAAAAAAAAACTGGCAGATGTATAAACTGTTATTATTCCATTAGTGCATCAGACTTGTCTACATACAAATGGGAAGTATGTATCCTTAAATGAGATGGGAAGAGAGTAGTATGATATCCATCTTATTAGATACATTTATTGCATCACAATTTTATTGAGTTGCTTTGTGGAAAATACATCTTATATACTTATGATTGTTTTGTTTTCTGCAAACTATTTTCTTTTTGTTGTCAGATTTTGATCAGATTGCGAGTCCTGTCTCTGTTGCACACTTCTCCCAGTACAAGCTCTCCAGATTACTGCTTAAGCACCTTGAGAAACTTGGTTTCCATATGGTAAACTCTGAAAAGCGTGAGCATGGGTCTATTGGCGAGAGGGAGATCCTTATGGGGCATGAATGCATTGCAGTCAATGGTGCTGAGCGTGGTGTCACTGTAACAGCCTCTTTCCTTTCTAAAGGGAAGTATATGACGAGAGATATTCAGTGCCATTTCCTTGTTGGTACAGATGGTGCAGGAAGTAGTGTCAGAAAGTCCTTAGGAATCAACATGAGAGGTGAAAAGGACTTGCAAAAGCTTGTTAGTGTCCACTTCCTGAGCCAAGAGTTAGGGCAGTATCTCATTAAAGAAAGACCCGGCATGCTGTTTTTCATCTTTAATAGAGATGCTATTGGTGTTCTTGTTGCCCATGATCTCAAGCAAGGGGAATTTGTCCTGCAGGTAAACCTGTTTTCTAATGTGAGAAATTAGCATAGCTATAATATCCACCTGCTCGTATAAATAAATCTAAATCTGTTGACATTGGTTAACAGCATTTTGATGTCATTGGTAAAAATCTTGCAGGTACCATTTTATCCACCTCAACAGAAGCTTGAGGACTTTAGTTCTGAGGTGTTTTTCTACTCTTTCATTGAATTTTTTTGTGTAGTCTATTAGTCTAATAATTGCCTTTGGTGGAAGAGAATGAATCAATGGGTTTATGTTATCGTGATTCATTTATTTTGTATACCACAATATGGGTGCTATGGCTGCAGTGCATGATATTTGTCCAATATGGTTTATTTACCATGTTATTCTTTGTACTTTATGAATGGTTGCAGATGTGTAAGAGATTGATCTTCAAATTGGCTGGCCTAGAGCTTGCAGACGTCAACGTGATGGATATTAAGCCTTGGGTGATGCATGCGGAAGTAGCTGAGAAGTTTCTATCTTGTAACAACAGGATAATACTTGCTGGTGATGCAGCTCATCGATTTCCTCCTGCTGGTGGTTTCGGTACGCAATCTGTTTGCGCGTTTATCATGTTTTCGTTATGTCAACTTAAAACTTGTAATTATTACCTTTCTAAAAATTGATATTATCTTGTCGTATCTTGGATACTATTAAGAATTAAGTTTTTGCCATTCCTTTTCTCTTGGGAGAGTTGGGGGAGGGGAGAGAAGACATTAATGCAGTACAGTGTTTTTTTGTCATTGATTTGTACAAGAATGCTTCCTAAAATGTTGATGTAAAGGTAAAAAATAGCAAAGTTATTTCTGTGGGAGGGAAATAACAGATTTCCACGTAGCTCAAAATATTGGAGCTATCATCAGCTTAACTAAGCTTAAGAGGGCATTTGTTGGTTGGAGGACATCTGAACTGCAATCAGGCTCCACATTATGATGTTAGTTACTATGCATTGCCCTGGTGATTTTAACACGGTTGATATTGTGTCTAATTATATGTAGAGAACCTGATTGCAATATGGTAATTTTAAATGACATAATCAATTACGCTTGTAATAGTGTTCCCTCTCTAACCATTAAATCTTTTAGATGAAATGATTCACACAATTCATTACATAATCAAAGTGTGTCCATGTTCTTTCTCTAATCACTACCTGTCTAAGAAATATTTCTGACTTGCTTGGCTATGAGATCCTGGGAAACACTTAAAAGGAATTCTAAAGATATAAGGCCACCAAAAGGTGTGGCATAATGATTACTGAAGTGGGTATGAATTTTGGAGACCAGGGTTCAAGTACCAGCAGAGTGTTCCCATCTATCTAAGCCTTGATGGATAGAGTACCTGTGTTGGTGGAAAGTAGCAAGTAACCAGTGAAATAGTCTAGGTGTGCGCAGGCTAGTCTAGACCCCACCATTATTAAAAAAGACATAATTAAGAAAAACAAATAGTGTCATTTCCCCTCTATAATTGATTGAACATTTAGATGAGATTGTTCGAATATGGGGAAAATATGTCGAAGAGAAGGTGGAAAATAAAAGAGAACTTGGCAAATAATTTATATCTTGCAGAGACAAACGAACTGGTTTTGATAACTTCTAAATCAAGTTGTGAAAATTTTAAGGTGTTGTGTAAGATGCATCCAACTCGCGCATCATGAAATATATCTGCAGTTTTTATTTATTTTAGGATTCAATTGTTGAGACTGGGAGAAGGAGATCTGCTTAAGATTCTTTCTTCTTTTATTCAGGGATGAATACTGGTATTCAAGATGCTCATAATCTTGCTTGGAAATTAGCTTCTGTAATCAAGGGTGTCTCACCAATATCAATTCTCAACTCTTATGAACTAGAACGTAGTCAGGTATTCATTTCTTCAATTCTTGGTTTCATAATATATATGGTAGTCTATGTATTACAGATTTCTCTGATCTTGTTATTATGAGCTAAACACTCCTTAAAATGTTCCAGATAGCCCAATTTAATACAGCGCTTAGCGTCCAAAACTTTAAAGCGGCAATGAAAGTTCCTGCTGCACTTGGTCTTGATCCAACTGTAGCAAATGCAGGTAAAGTGAAAACCTGAAACTTAATTTTTATTACAATAATATTTAATTAAAGACATTATGTGGTTTTTGCCTGCAGTACATCGAGCTCTTAATGACACTGTTGGTTCAATTCTGCCATCCGTACTTCAAAGGACAATATTAGATGGAATATTCAGCATAGGTCGTGCACAACTCTCAGATTTTGTATTGAATGAAAATAATCCACTTGGATCTGCAAGGCTAGCCAAATTAAGACAGATATTTGAAGAAGGACAGAGCCTTCAGCTCCAGTTCCCTGCTGAGGATCTTGGTTTCAGGTTGTGTATGTACTTTCTTTTTTTTATCCATCTCATGCAAATTGTTCAAGCCGATTTTTCAATTATTATTGTCTAATTCATGTCTCCTATAAATGCTGGATGCTGTCTCAACTCTGAATAGAACTCCAAAAAAGCCATCTTGGATGTACGCCAGATGATTGTTTCTATCTTACCTATCCTGTTGGAAGTACTTGTTTTCATCAGTACTCTAATTTCGAGATGTTCACATTAGGTATCGGAAAGGAGCATTGGTGTCTGAAGATGACAGTGTGTTGAATGTGCATGAAGCACCAACAGGACGAAGAAGGGATTATATTCCTTGTTCGGAACCTGGATCAAGGCTCCCTCATATGAATGTTAAACTGCTTTCTAACCCGTCAAGCAAGGTATGAAATCTTCCAAGGGAACATTGCCTTGGTAGGAGCCAGACTTTGTTACATCAGTCTTGTTCGTCATCTCTTCACACGTGTGGAGAAGCCAAATAACTGAATCAAAAGGGGATTTTTTTTTAACCTCTAGCCTTCCTAAAGATTACAATATTCTACTTGCAGCCATTTTGTTTCAAGTTTCCATTACTATTTTTTCTAACAGAATACAATCTTATGCAGGAAATACTCTCTACTCTAGACCTTGTATCAATAGATAAGGTTGAGTTTGTCCTGATAATAGCGCCATTCAAGGAGTCCTACTGTCTGGCTCGAGCTGCACTAGAGGTGGCCAACAAATTTAAACTCCCTTTAAAAGTTTGTGTAATGTGGCCAAACGGAAGTATTGACGGAGCTGGAAGAACTGAGGCTGCATTGACACCCTGGAAATCTTTTGAAGAAGTTGTGGAAGTGAAGAGGTCATCAGATTCGCCATCCTGGTGGGACATCTGTCAAATGACAGACAGAGGAGCCATATTAGTGAGACCTGATGAACACGTTGCTTGGCGTACAAAATCCAGAATTGCAGATCCCATCAAGAAGATGAAAAGTATTTTCCACATTGTTACAGGAGTTGATTGCTTCTGATAGCACCTTTGATGAAATTTTTACCCCCATTTATGTATGGTAGGCTTCACATTCCTTCTCTGATTTACATTAGCTAGATTACAAGGTTGAAGTACTTTGCTTTCGGATGGGTAGAGTTACCCAATACCTATACTTACAGGTACTCGATAAAATAATTGAGGTGTAGCAAGTTTTCGGACACCACCAAAAGAAGTACCTTCATAATAATAACAAAAACCAGTTGTGCTGGTAATTTTCTTTCATTTTAGTTCTTGAAGTTTTAGTTTGACACAAATCTGCAGTCATATATTGGTCTTGACTTGTTGAAATTGTAGTCTTTAGCACATTTAAATAGTTGAAGTCTTTCTTTGATTTGGTTTTTAAAAGTATTTTCTCTAATATCTCCTAACAAACAACTTAGTATAGGTTTTAAATATTCGAACTTTAATCTTAAAATATTAAATTAATCTAATTTAATATAGCCTCCATAATTTTTTAAACTCATGATTCTTGATAAGGGAGAAATATTATGGGACAGAAAAATATAAATTATGACAAAAGAGAATCTCTATATTTGGAACACAACTTCAATTCAATTCTCTATTTTTTCATTCCAAAAAGAATCTTCATTTTTGTTTCCTTGATATGATACTAAGTACTGATATGAAATTATTTTTTATCCCAAATTTTTAAATAACATAAATTACAAGCAAAAAATATATATTACACATATTAATGAATAATTCAGATAAAAGTGAAATTATGGGTGAAATACAATTAAATAAATATTACATCATGACTCAACTTTCAAGATTATTTAACAGTACAAATATCTGTTTTGTTAATGATTTTTCATTTCTTTTTAATAAAAAAGATCTAGGTTTTGAAAATCTTAAGAATGACCCAGATTTCTTTTATTGTCAATTTTTTTGCATAGAAAATTGGTAACTAACAAAATTCTCTTGGCCTAAAAGAGTTGAATACTATTCCCCAGAAAAGTATGGATTTGGTAGAATGGATGTTGATTATGAGTCATTTTAAGATATTTGGAATAAGATATTGACAACATAGGTGGGTTGCAATTCTGGTTGGAGGGGAGTGATTCTTCATTCATAATTTGTTCAAAAACACAAAAATATGGAAGAATATCACATTATATTATGGTTATCACTCTCACTCTTATTGCGGTCTTACTTACCTCAATGTTATTGTTATTTTAGAGAAGATTATTCTATTCTTAACTCTTTATATATTTTATTGTGAGTTCTTTGAATGAAAATTGAAGAAAATTTGGGAGGCCCTTCCAAAAATAAAAAAATAAAAAAAAATCTACAAATTTAAAATTTTCCAAAATTTGTATTCTTTTAATTCTTATAATTATTGATAGATGGGAATCGCCGATGGGTGTGAGGATTATTTATATATTTCATTATTATGTATGAGAGGGAAAAAAAATATCTACAAATTTAAAATTTTCCGAAATTTGTATTCTTTTAATTCTTATAACTTAGTATACATACCGGCGCGTTGCGCGGATATTTTAAAATATAATAATTTTTAAACTTAAAAATAATTAATATGAATTATTATTATTGAGTAACAAAAGTGCATGTATATAATATTAGGATATAGTTTTTAAAAAATTAAATTAATTTTATATAAATAATTAATATATTTTTTATAATATTAATTAGAAAAAGGTTAGACATTATAAACGTCACCAACATGCTATTATGAATATAACGTGAAAACATACATGGTATTTCATTTCAAATCAATTTTAATTTGAAATTTGAAAGCAATGATATCAATTATTATCTTTAAATTAAAATACATGTGGAGAGATTTTATATGATAGAATGAAAATTTTGAAATGATAAAATAAAGTTGATCAAAATGAAAATCCAAAAATAACACTTTGCAAGTTATCATTCATTATATTGAAATCTTCTGAGCATGTTAAATTGCTAAAGAAATAAGAATTATAACACAAATTAAGCCTGACTATATAAGTTCTCACTAATCTAAATCCTAACTTTATCAACGTGAATCTCATCCATTTTCAAATATAATTTCTAGTATAGTAAGATAAGCCATATATTTATAAAATTGTCCATATGTCTTTTATTTTGTATGTACAATTCAACATTAGCTTTAATTATTATTATTTTATTTATAAAGGATAAAAAGCTATAATAATTTTACATTATGAAAATTTAGTTTACACGATTATTAAAAGATATAATAGGAAATACTTCTTATTCTAAGTTAGCCTATATATTAAAAGTTAAAAATATAATCGGGAATGTTTCTTATCCTAAATTTTGCAGTTAAATTGAAATTAAAAAATATAATATGAGATGCTTCCTATCCTAAATTTGCATATATGGAGTATAATTTTTGAAATACTCATAAAGAGTAGTTTGAATTTATTCTCTTTTTTTTTTAAATGATAACTCGAATACATTTGATGACATCTTTAAAAATAAAATAAAGATTTAAAATTATTTAAATTTATTTTTAAAATTCAAATTTTGTTTTTTGTATGTGATGTTAAACGTGGTACTTTTGTTTTTCCTATTATATAGGTAAAAGAGTAAATTGAGTTTTGAGAGATTAGAGTAGTTAGGTAAGTGGATAAGGGATTTTAGGTTTAGTTTCATTTCCTTATTACCTTTATCTATTTTAAAATAAAAAATAAAAAATTACCTACATATATTTAACCATCCTTATTAATTGTGAAAACTGCTTTAAAATCATTTTAAATTTAAAAAAATAAAAGAGTAATTTATTATTTTTTAAAGAGGTATTATTATTATTATTATTTTAATAATAATAATAATAATAATTTATTATTAAAATAAATTATTATTTTAAAATCATTTAATTTATTATTTTGGCTAAAGAGGAATTATTATTTTTTAAATTCAATTTATTAGTATAATTTATAATAAATAATAAATTTGAGTTATTAAATTTAAAAAAAAAAAAGAAGAAATTTCTTGTCATAGGCTATGCAACCCTTCAATCCTCAACATGCTATGCAATCCTTCAATCTAAAGAAAAAAAATCACACTATTTTAAGTCATTTTGTATTGCATATATGTTAGCACATACTATGTCTTCATTGCAATATTTTTTAATAGTTCGTCAATTTATTTTTGTAACCAACATATAATTTTTCAAATAATAGTATGAAACATCATTCTCTATAATGCAAATAACATCTCCAAACTAAAATGTAAAAGATAAGGCAAAACTAATAGAAATTGATAGAAAATAGGAAAGCAAAATAAGTTTCCTACATGAAAAATACGATAGCACAATCTCTTAAAATGTAAATTTGAAAATAATATGAAGTGAACATCAGATCTGCCTACTCTTAGCAAGAATGTTGATGACTTCTTCCTTCAGTTTTATCGTTGCAAATACAACACATTATACCTCGTGACAATTTTATTGATATATTTATATTAATATTTTAAATGGTATCATTAGAATGACTTTTTCCCCATAAATTGTAAAACTTTTTCTTCTCTAATTAAAATTAAAATAAGTTAAAAAAATTAGTACTTGTTAATTTAACAAATGACATAGTAAATTTCCTCACAAAGCAATATACAGTTATACACACACAAACACACACACACACAAAAGCCACCACTTTCAACTTAACATTTTCATGTTGCAGGGATCACATAAACTCAAATCTGCAAGATATAAAACAATATTAGTGTATGTTATTTTTATATTAGAAACTCGCATGATAAATAAAGAATTATATTTATTATAATATAAATAATCAACGACCACCCATACTCCTTTATACAACAATTTTTCCTTAAAACTATTAATTTATTAGAAGAAGAACAATAGTCTGTAAATAATTAATCAACTGTAACCATATTGATAGTCGATAGAAGTCCACATTTTTGGTATGTAATTTTAAAAAATCTTGGATAGTTTTTCATACCTGATTTTAAATTAATGCATATGATAATTCACTGCTTGAAGCAATACATTTGTGCATTGAAGATGAGTTTCTCACTCTGAAAAATGATTGTTCTAAAGGATAATACTAACAAAATGAATAAATTTTTTCTGAAAAAAGAAGACATTTATTTATAGAATGAATTAAGCAAATTGATAAATGGGTAGGTGGTTGCCTTTATTATAGGAATTCAAAAATAAAAGGTAGTTACATATTTGAAAAAAACCGTATTTTTAGATATGTTTTTTTTTTCAGATTTAAATTAAACCGTATTTGATTATCCTTTAAGCAAATTTTCATATTTAAATGGGAAGTTAGATAAACATGGAATTTATTAGATTTTTTCTTTTTCTCTTTTTGGGGTCTTTTTTTTTATATACATTTTCTTTTTAAAAATAAATAAATCCGTGAGTTGGTTATTTTTTTGAAAAATTCACATTTAATTAGTGGCCATTTTACTTTTCATTATTATTATTATTTTATTATTATTATTAATAAGAGTTAAGTTATTTAATTTTTATTTATTGAAAATGGTTGATTCACAACCCTTTTAATTTTCTTTTTCATTTATTCTTTTTCAATTTATAAATTTATTATTTAAATGATTTTTCCATATTAATTAGTGGCCATTTTTGCTTTTTATCTATTATTAATAAGAGTTAAAAACTTAAATTTTTATTTTTTGAAAATGGTTGACTCAAAGCCATTTTTTATTTTATTTTATTATTATTTATTATTTTTCTAAAATTTTGTTATTTAAATATTTTACACATATTTTTGAAATTCAATTATTATTATTATTATTGTAATTAAAAAATCAAAATTTTATGGTGGTTTCTATAAGTTTACACATATTTTTGAAATTCAATTATTATTATTATTATTATTATTAATACTATAATTATTATTAGTGATAATAATGTCTGATTAAAAGTATTTTAAAATTTAGTGAATTATTAGCCACTTTTCCATCGGCAATACATTAAAAAATAAAATAATAAATTCTTAAGAAAACTGTTTTTTTTTAAAAAACTGTTTTTTAAAAAAAAACTGTTTTAAATTGTTATTTTGTTTTAAAATGTAATTTATTTTTTAAATTAACTAAAGACAATTAAGTTATTGAATTTGAATTTATTATTTCAAATAACTAAAAATAATAAAATTCAAGAATAATTGTGGTGCTGACAAGTGTCGTTTTTTTCCTCTCCTTTTATATATAAATAGATTATTGATAGATGGGAATCGCCGATGGGTGTGAGGATTATTTATATATTTCATTATTATGTATGAGAGGTGTAGATTTGTCCATGTAGTTAAAGATGTCTTAGTTGCATAAATATTGTAGATATTATGTCCCAATGTAATCTTCAATGAAATATTTTAATTAGATTGGTAGAAACAAAACAATAAATATGTAGATAAATAATTTAGATTTAATTAACGGCTTAAATCATTCAACATGCCTAGTGCCTGTTTATGGGTCTCAGTAAACGATTGAATTTTATTTTTTATTTTTCACCTGGTATTCGATATCACTTTCAACATACATGCACAAAATGAAATAACATTGTATATATCGAAATTATGTGATAGATCTACCAGACAAGTTCAATTTCAGCTAGGGTTCTTGAATGCTACTCTATCTTAAATCCTAGTGAATTCTTATATAAAGGGTAATATATAGCATCTTGAATATACCACAAACTTTTGGGTATTCACAAAAAGATCGAGATCTCGAATATCTCATTAACTCTTGGGATATTCATAAAGAGATCAAGATATGATCACCGAACTTTCTTGACAATAAAGAGGTCCAAATCATATACATTAGAGATATACACTATTAACAACCTCGTATCAGAAATAAAATTCCAGTCATCGTCATGATTAAGAAACTCCAGCTCTCACTATCATCTATCACCTTCTCTTTTGGGTTGTCTTCATCGTTTAACAATATGAAAATTCATAACAATATGAAGTAATTAATTAATCACTCATTTAATTTTCTCATCATATATATCTGTAAATAAAAGAAGACAGATTTGTATATACAGTATTATGCATATATAAAACATATAGATATCATTGTTATAACCAAATAATAGACGGAAAAAGTTATTTATTGGTGAGGGGTTATTTAGATGAACTTTAATTATTATTAAATGCCATATTTATTCAACATTGTATTATTAATACTACTATGTGAATAAATTTGACTTTGACTTATTGAAATTGTAGTCTTTAGCACATTTAAATAGTTGAGAAGTCTTTTAGTATTTGATATTTGATTTGGCTTTTATTTTATTTCACTCATTTTCATCGGAATTTTTTTTTTAGAAATATCAAATTTGAAAAAAAATTCGAATTGATGTTTGGTGCATATTTTTCTAGTTATAACGAAAAATTTAATAACGGAAGTTTGATAAAATCATACCAATTAATCGAATGCTCACCCCTAATTACTAATACTTGATGTCATCGTCCTAAAATTGAGAACTCATAAGATTCAAATCTAATCTTTATAATTACTTCATATATACGAATTATTTATTTAATTTAACTATACATAATCTTGGGACGTTATAGCCTCCAAAGACGAAACAAAAAAAACTTTATTATTCTATTATGTTGGTATTCAAATAATAACTTATTTCAACTTAATCTTAAGCATTACGTAGAGAGTATCTACTTCTCTCTCCATTAAATTAAATAACTAATTGTGTGGTTTGTCTTAGTAATAACGTCGTTTGTTCTATTTTCTGTGATGCACTTTACATAATCACGAAAATTAAGAACAGAAAAATACAAAATTGAAACTTAGTTTAAAAGAATCATTTCCTATGCATGATTCTCCATTTAGAAACGTTACCAATAATTGATCTACTAAGTTAAACTATATATCTAATGAGTTAACACTTACACAATAATAGTATAATACAATTAAGACATAGAAGAAGGCTATTATAATCCAGACAACAATGAGCTCGATCTTGTAAGTCTTGTAATTACAATCATGAAAATCCGAACTCTTACAATCATTGATAACCTTCTCTTTTGAGTTGTTGTCTTCATCGGTACCAATATGGGAATTCGTAACAATATTATTATTATTACTATTAATATTATTTGATTTTGGAGGAGTAGCTTCTGGTGGTGGTGATGAGAGTAGTAGTTTTCGAGAGAGGGTGGTGGAAGGGAAAGTTATTAGTAATATTATTACTAGTACTCTAACAAGATAAAAGAGAAATAATTGTTTTGTTTTTGTTTGCACAATTGTTAATGTTTTTTAATGGAACAATTCACTATTTCACATGTATATATAAATAGCTAGAGGGCTTTACACTGTTTGTGTTGGATTAGGATTTCCCTTTTCTATTTTTATTTTTTTGGATTTGTTTATGATTATTCATATTCCCTAGCGACTATGGAATGCATATTAATTAATTAATTACTCATTATTATTTTCTTAACCTAATTAAACATGTTAGCAGCTTCATTTTTTATTTTTATTTTATGACCTGGCCACTTCTTTTTTTTTTTTACGCAGACTATCGAGAGAACACAAAAATAGAGCAAATAATGCACAATCTATTTGAGGGACATACTTTTTAGATGGACCACTACTTGAGTTAATTTTTTTTAAGGGAGAAAGAACATTTGTATCCAAAAAAGGAAAAATATTTATAAGTGGCTACCTCCTTACTTTCATACTTCCTATTTGGAAGAAGTCGTACTTCAGTTATACTCTGATGGCATCAAGGAGGAAGGGACATGAAAATACTGCTTGATACTATCATAGTATATAGAAGGGGATAGTCAGGTAAATAATTTGGGTTGTGGATCCAATCAGGATAAATATATTGGGTTGAGTCCAATTAGGGTAAATACTTTGCGTAATGGGTCCAATTTGTGTAATTTTCCCCTTTTTAATGGAAAACCCACGAGTTTAGGAGTTGATTACTTATATACATTCTAGTTTGCAATATTATGAATCTTACCAGATTTTGGTGCATCTAGATACATGTATCTCGGGATACATGAAGTCAAAATTAAGTGTTATTTGTTCTAGATACACTGTATCCAAATGGATTTACATGCATCTACTATACATAACAAATCTCATTCATCTCCCTCTCATCTCACTCATCACTCTCCTATGTATATGAATAGATAAATCCAAAAAAATATAAAATAGATTTCGGGTTGTGTCATGACGCACCCAAGTTTACTTTGGGCTCAAATGGGCCAAAATTGGGTTGGATCATGACCCACCCAATTTTACTCGCTTAATCTCAATAATTTTAATATATTGTTATTTAACTTTATAACAACAATTTGAATTTCAACTCAAGATAATAATAAAGGGTCTTAAAACGGGTTGAGATTGGAGATTAAATTTGGCTCAATTAAAGATTCTTTTAAAGGTTAAAGCTTGAATGAGTTAAGATTAAACTCAATTCAAATTATCTTGAGTTTAACCCATAAAATTCTAGATGGATTGAGCGGATTACCTATGTTTGGGCTCATTTTTGACACCTCTAATTAAAACCCTCAAAATTTTAACTATATCATATAAATTAGAACGACCAATATCATAATACTAATAGTATTTACCCATAAAATTACCTTAATGAAATCTTCAAGTGCCAACTAAGATTTTGTTCAACAAAAGATGTCAGATGATTGGTTGATCTGTCCTCGAAGTATAAGAAAAGTTTGCATACAAATTGAGAAACAATATAAGAAAAAGAGAAATATATGTTCCTATATTGAAGGTAACTCGTTCAACTCGTTCAAAATTTTATGAGTTCGGTTCAAGATAATTTGAATTGGTTCCATCTCAACTCATTCAAGCCTTAACTCAATTTATGAAAATCTAGGATTTATATATTTATTAGTAACCTTTATTTTTATTTTTTTGAGTTGAAATTCAAATTGTGGTTATAAAAGTTAAATAACAATATATTAATATTATTGAGATCAAACGAGTCAAATTTGACGGGTCATGACCCTACCCGTTTTTTAGCTCATTTGTGTCCAACCCATTTGAGCCCAAAATAAACTTGGGCGGGTCATGACCCAACCCGAAAATCTATTTCAACTCATTTTATTATCTCTAATTTCAACTCAACCAACCTATTAACACTCCTATATATGATTAATGAATAACAAAAATAGTATAGAGTCTGAACAAAAACTAAGGGATTCATGTGAACCGATAACCATTAATGATATTAAAAAAATGATGTTCTCTTATAACTCAAACATGTATTAGGACTTGGTGTTGGCTCTAATTTGTACCACAAAAGCAAATTCCTTTATTACAAGATGGCAAAGTTTTAGGAGGACATATGCTTATACAATCACTGTCTTTGGTGCAAGCACCACTCTTCCTTATTTCAGGGGGACACAAACAAACTCCAGCAACACAATGCATACTTTCACCTCCACAAGCGGTAGGATTACAATCTTTTGATGTTTGACACTGTGGTTGTCGTTCCAACGCCATACATGATGGTGAACCTACGAGAATTAAGATATATTTATCAAAAACATTCAATCTATTATACATGGTGTTAATTAGAATTACTTGCTAAAGGTTGTAACTAGGGTACGAGGGGTTCATCTGAATCCCCTTTGTATAAGAAAATCACATTCTATATATACAAATATAAAATTATATATATATAATAGACAACGAATCCTCCTGCTGAAATTCTTGTAGGGGGTGGGGGGTACCTTACCTAACAAAACTAACAAGGCAATAAGAGAGAGCAAAACAATTGATGTCTTCTCCATTTTGTATGCTATATCTCAATAGACAAAGATGTTTTTTTTTTTTTTTCTTTGGGTACTTGTATGCAATGTTTTGGGAGATATATATAGGGAGAGATGATGCAACAACTTGCCTCAAAATATATTGATAGAATCCAAATAAATCGATGGCAAGGTATAGGATGGTCCTTTGGTTCATAGAAAGTTATGTATATGAGTCGCTCAGAGTCAAGGTAAGTGATCTCTTGTTCCCTTTTCAAGCTTAAGTTGTTTTTAGCGGTCCAGCTTGCGTACTCGTACATTCCATGTACTGATGCCAGTTGGCCTGCATCGTTTTATGATGCAGACGCAGGTACCCAGGATCAGCATCCTACACACCGTTGATCCAGTTGAGCACTCTAGAGTCAGTGGTGAGCCTCCTTGCTTCCAAAGGGCTCAGTTATTTTGTTCTCTTAGTTTTGTTTATTAGGGTGTTGTGGGGTCTGTCCCAACATCCATCTAAGTATTTTAGAGGCTTCATAGACAGTCAGTCAGTTAGTTTTGAGTCTCTTATCTATGTATATATGTAAGTATTCTATTTTGAGACTCGAGTTGCCTTTTTGGCCAGATATGTATCATTTAAGTTGTTTATGCCTCTGCATAGCATTGAGTTATTCTGTTGAGTAGGTTTCCGCTGAGTTAAGAAAGCCAGGCCAAGGGTTCGCTTGGGGCCAGCAATGGTCTCCGAGTGCCGGTCCCGCCCCGGGTGTAGGCTCGGGGCGTGACAAAATATTTACTCCATCCCAAAGTAATCGGTATTGTAATATATGTCTCGTAACTTCTAAGTAAAGATCTTAATCATTCTCCATATGTGTATAGGTTTGAATCCAATGATTTTTTAGTTGTATATGTACGTTAGGGTTCATTCCGAAGTGTGGGAAGTACAGTTAAATTAGGTCTTAGGCCTAACTCACACCCCAAAAGCTAGCTCAAAGGGAGGAGGATTGCCCAAGCCTTATAAGGAGTCCACCCATCTCATTAACCACCGATGTGGGACTTTTGTCATTCTTTAACACCCCACCTCACGCCCAGTGCTTAGCATCTGGTGCGTGGACAATTTTGATTTTGGGGGCCCCAACATCGGGTGAGACGGGCCCTGCTCTGATACCAAGTTAAATTAGGTCTTAGGCCTAACTCACACCCCAAAGCTAGCTCAAAGGGAGGAGGATTGCCCAAGCCTTATAAGGAGTCCACCCATCTCATTAACCACCGATGTGGGACTTTTGTCATTCTTTAACAAGTACATCATATCTGACTTAGGGACATAAGGGACTTTTAGCACTAAGTCGAGAGTTCAAAGTCTAATTTCTACCGATTAAGTTTTTTGCATGTGATGGATCAACTTCAAATGACTATATCTCTCAAATATTAATAGTTAGGTGACCTATGACCACCAAATTAAATTTTTACGAGCCTTCTTTCCAACGCTGTCAATCGTTTGTTAATCTGAGTTCGAAGCAAAAGATTATGATCGATTTACTAGAGACACTACAAGCTATTAATGTGTAATGAGACTTATGACAGTCTTTTTTTTGGCCAGTTTTGACGGCCTTAATGATGGCCCGTCACTTAGACGACAACAGAACGATAATTTTTTTTGATTTTGAATTTTATTGAGGGTACTTTCGTCCTAAAATCGTTTAAAAGTTATCTAAATGACTTTAAGCGTGTAGGAGGTTTAGATAATCAGTTTTTCATCATTCAAAACCCTCTCATTCTCTCCTAAACTTTAACGCTAAAAAATTCTCAAGAAACACCAAGCTAGGATTCCAAGAGTCCTCTCCAAGTTCCGTGACCCTCATAACTAAGTTGTATTTACTTTCAAATATTCTACAAAATTTCTACAATCCAAATTAGATTTTTTTTTACAAAATTCATGAACTTTTCTCCACCATTAACTCATATTTGCACTCATTATTATTTATATGTTTCAAAAAAGAAAAAGGACAAGAAGTGTATGAGCATTGACAACAAATGAAAAACGTTACCTCGGGAATATAGTGTTATGAAATCTTTTTCATATCAATTTCAGGCATGATTATTTACAAAACTATTTATGGTAGTGTTATTTATGTGAGAGCCCGTTTCTTTCTTTCTTTCTTTCTATATATATTTTCCGAAAAATCAGTAAAACATGATAACATAAAGTTAAATATTTAACACCAAAAAAAATAAAAAATTGAATTATAGCAAAATATTTTTAAAACAAAAAAAATCAAATAAATGTCCGGATGCACGCTTTTACACTCGGGATTTATGATTTTACGTCTTGACTTATATATCCCTCAAATTCTATGACATACTCTTAATGGATCTACACCTTTAATTTTTTTCGTGGAACATTTTTTATCTCCTCGAAACTAACCTTGAAAAGGCTTTTGAAAACACTGATGCCAACACAAAATCCTATGTTGGATTCAAATCTTAGCACAAAAAACAAGATTTACATTATGGTAGGTTTGACATTCCTTCTCTGATATACATTAGCTAGATTACAAGGTTAGAGTACTTTGTTTTTGAATGAATTTTTTTTTATTTGTCTAGCATCAATTTTTTAAACTGTCTTTTGATGGTCAATTTAATAACTCAATTATGTATTTCGGAGTTTCCCACTT